>NC_037668.1:40582129-40699434 GCF_003255815.1 Theropithecus gelada | reverse complement strand
AAAAAAAAAAAAAAAAAAAAATACAAACATTAGCCAGGCGTGATGGCGGGTGCCTGTCATCCCAGCTACTCGGGAGGCTGAGGGAGGAGAATTGCTTGAACCTAGGAGGCGGAGGTTGCAGTGAACCGAGATTGCGCCATTGCACTCCAGCCTGGGTGACGAGCAAAACTCCATCTCAAAAAAAAAAAAAAAAAAGATTTTGGACTCCAGCCTATTGACTGCAACTGCATGTTCTATCATCCCATATTATCAATCTTATTACCCTTTATTTTTTTGGAGACAGCGTTGTACTATGTCGCCCAGGGTGGTTTCAAATTCCTGGTCTCAAGGGATCCTCTCTCAGCGTATAGGTGTGCACCACCATGCCCAGTTTGTCTTTCATTTCACATATTTAGAGTTGCGAGGCCAGGAGCGGTGGCTCATGCCTGTAATCCCAGAACTTTGGGGGGCTGAGGCGGGTGGATCGCTTGAGCCGTGGAGTTCAAAACCAGAGTGGGCAACATGGCAAAACCCCATCTCTACCAAAAATACAAAAATTAGGCAGCCTCATAACCCAGTCTCTAAATAAATAAGTAAACAGCTAAGAGTTGTGAGTCACCAGTTAGAATCAGTATTCTCCATTCCTCTTTCCAGCCTCTTTCACAGAGGCCTCCCTAGAGCTGAGCCTGTTCCATACTAACTCCTCAGAAACCAAACTGAGCACTGGTCCTGAAGATGCACTAATGCTGCAGGGATCCTTTTTAAGCCTAGGGGAGAGTGGCTTAAAGAGGGGGTGCGTCCAGCAAAGTGGATGGCAGAGGGGAAAAGCCACCAGAAGATACCATAGGAGAGTATTTGGAGAATTATTTGGCAATAAAGTTAATTCAGGGAAGTCACCAGATCCAGGAGGGCATGAAGTGGCCCTAGTGGCAGGCAGTGCTCCCTCGGGGTGGCATTCCCCAAACTGCCAAACAGAGGCACTAACCTCCTCCATGTACTCAGGCTCTGAGGCGGATGCATCCCAGCGGTTGTTCAGGATGAAGATGTTCGGCCGGGAGAGACGCTCACTCACCTTGTGGAAGAAGTGCTTTTCCTAGACAAAGGGTAAGACCTCGGTGGAGCAGGAGCCTGACAGCCAAGGCCCCATCAGCTGCCTGCCCAGGGGGTGTGGGAGCTTGGGAGAAGGCAGAGGAGGAGTTACCGTCTGCATCAGGGTGGACTCTGAGTTGGCCACCAGCACAAACACATCAGCATCCAGACAAAACTTGTCAATCCAGCTGTCCAGCTCTGTGGTGACATCAATACCAGGGCTAAAGGTGACAGGAGTAAACCAAATCATCAGGCAGAGCAGGAGCCCTATTCTTCCTGCTGAGAACAGACCTGGGACTTGTGAGGCAGGCAGGTCATGGAGGAGAAAGCCAGCGAGGGGAGGGAAATCAGGCCCGGCCCTCATTAACTGATTTTTACTTTCCATTTCCTATCCTTCCAGATTGCCCGGAAATGAGTGTTTTGGTTTTTTTGTTTTATGTTTTTTTTTTTTTTTCTGAGACGGAGTCTTGCTCAGTCGCCCAGGTTGGAGTGCAATAGCGCGATCTCGGCTCGCCGCAAGCTCCGCCTCCCAGGTTCATACAATTCTCCTGCTTCAGCCTACCAAGTAGCTGGGACTACAGGTGCCCGCCACCACACCAGGCTAATTTTTTGCATTTTTAGTAGAGATGGGGTTTCACCATGTTAGCCAGGATGGTCTCGATCTCCTCATTTCATGA
The DNA here is from genome assembly GCF_003255815.1 of Theropithecus gelada. NCBI lineage: Eukaryota > Metazoa > Chordata > Mammalia > Primates > Cercopithecidae > Theropithecus > Theropithecus gelada. Next base: position 40,697,689 of record NC_037668.1, on the reverse strand, counting down.
TCCACCCACCTCGGTCTCCCAAAGTGCTGGGATTACAGGCGTGAGCCACTGCGCCCGGCCTTGTTTTGTTTTTTGAGATGGAGTCTTGCTCTGTCGCCCGGGCTGCAGTGCAATGGCAAGATCTCAGCTCACTGCAACCTTCGCCTCCCGGGTTCAAGCAATCCGCCTGCCTCAGCCTCCAAAGTAGCTAGCACTACAGGCACGCACCACCATGCCCAGCTAACTTTTTTGTATTTTTATAGAGATGGGGTTCCACCATGTTGGTCAGGCCGGTCTCAATCACTTGACCTCCTGATCTGTCCACCTCAGCCTCCCAAAGCACTAGGATTACAGGTATGAACCACCACGCGTGGCGGAAATGAGTGTTTTTAAAAAATACATCTATTGCTTTTATAAAAACAGAATTACTTGTAATTCTACTTTAAAGATGATATACCAGGACAGGTGCAATGGCTCACGCCTGTAATCCCAGCACTTTGGGAGGCTGAGGCAGGTGGATCACGAAGTCAGCAGTTCGAGACCAGCCTGGCCAATACGGTGAAACCCCGTCTCTATTAAAAATACAAAAATTAGCCAGGCATGGTGGCGGGTGCCTGTAATCCCAGCTACTTGGGAGGCTGAGGCAGGAGAATCGCTTGAACCCGGGAGGCAGAGGTTGCAGCGAGCCGAGACTGTGCCACTCACTGTACTCCAGCCTGCGTGACAGAGAGAGACTCCATCTTAAAAAAAAAAAAAAAAAAAGATATACAATATACAATATACAATTAAGGTGAAGGTGTGACTTGATGTGAGTCCAGGTAAATGCTACAATACTGTACTTCTTGGTATAGTTATAACCTGTCCACCAAGCCAGGGCAAAGTGTTTCTTCAAGGGAGATAAAATACACCTCTGACTCCGCCACAACTCCCCACCCCCAGTACACGTGCTGGCACTGGGCTGAGGCTGAGAACCTCCCCAACTTTTGAGCATCCCTCCTATCTCTTACAGACCATCCCTGGGACATCTGGTGCTGGTAAACAGGTATAGGTACCAGACTCTAGAGGAAAGCCAAGAGGCCAGAGGATTTGGTTGAGCCCATCTGAAAGGCAGTAGTACTTAAGCAGAGCACGGATGGGGCCCAGGGACTCTGGCCCGGATTACTCAGAAATGGAAACCTGGCACCTCCCGGTTTGGACCTCGTAGGAGGGTACCTCCCTCTTACCTGTCCATCAAAACAAGGTCATCCTTCAGAAGTGGGCACTTAGAGTTGGGCCACATCACACTCACTAGGCTGCCGGCATGGAGCTGCTTGTCCTGATGGAGGGCATGAGCCAGCTGGTTCACAGTCTGATGGCAGAGGAAGGAAAGAAAGAGGCTGAGGAGGAAACACCAAGCCAGATTTCCTGTGCCGCTGCATCACAGCACAGTGGCTGGGACTGCTGCCCATCTGCTACCCTTTCTTTTTTTTTTTGAGACGGAGTCTCGCTGTGTGGCCCAGGCTGGAGTGCAGTGGCGTAATCTCGGCTCACTGCAAGCTCCACCTCCCGGGTTCACGCCATTCTCCCGCCTCAGCCTCCGAGTAGCTGGGACTACAGGCGCCCGCCACCACGCCCGGCTAGTTTTTTTTTGTATTTTTAGTAGAGACAGGGTTCCACCATGTTAGCCAGGATGGTCTCGATCTCCTGACCTCGTGATCCACCCGCCTCGGCCTCCCAAAGTGCTGGGATTACAGGCTTGAGCCACCGCGCCCGGCCTGCTACCCTTTCTTCTTCCACAAATAAAAACTTAACAGCTGGGAGCTGTCAGTTAAGAACCTACTTTCTTCACTGCTCTTTTGAGCTTCTTTCCTGGATATCACGCTAAAGTCGTCTGTTCTGCACTGATTGATTCTTTTTTTTTTTGAGACAGAGTCTCGCTCTGTCGCCCAGGCTGGAGTAGTGGCGTGATCTCGGCTCACCGCAACCTCCATCTCCCGGGTTCAAGCAGTCCTCCTACCTCAGCCTCCCGACTAGCTGGGATTACAGGCGCCTGCCACCACGCCCAGCTAATTTTTGTATTTTTAGTAGAGACAGTGTTTCACCATGTTGACCAGGCTGGTCTTGATCTCCTGACCTCAAATCATCCACCCGCCTCGGTCTCCCAAAGTGCTGGGATTACAGGTGTGAGCCACCGTGCCTGGCCGATTGATCCTTTATGAAGCAAATTGAGCATCTGGCCCCAAACAAGAATGCAGCTGCCTCTCAGAAAACTCAGAGTGTCGGCCCCTGAATGATAGGTCAGAGACACAGAGCAAATGCAGGAATCCCTCTCTGGCAATACCCCAAGGAAGAACACAGCACATACTGTCTTCCTTAACGAGTGAAGAGAGGCCAGTGGCCGCTCAGAGCTGTATGAGGAACAGCAGGGTCCTCATTCTTGGTGATCCACATTTCTGAAAACCGCCCCCGCCAGCCCCCAGAAGCTCTCACATCCTTCAAAAAGCTTATCTAAAATAGGGTCTCCCATTCACCTAGACAGGGCAGTGCTGCCCTCTCCCTAGAGGTGAGGTCAGCCATGTCACAATGGAGGACTTGCTCCGCCAGCAGGCACAGGGCTGACAGCCAGCCTGGCACCCTCACCTTGGCGCTCCTCTTTTCCTCTGAGCCCTCGGTAAGGAGAAAGGCCTCATGGCCATCTGTGCCCTCTACCCGCAGGAAGCAATTGGTGGTGTGGCCAATCCCAGAGGGCAGAACTTTGTCCCAGAGCATGGCATTGATCACGGTGCTCTTCCCATTGCTCGTCCTAGAAGGAAGTAACAGCTGTCAGCAAAGCCACCAATATCCGACCTGAATTACTTTCACAATGCAGATACCAGCCTGGAAGGCCAAAGCCCTATTCACTGCAATGCTGCCAGTGCCCAGACAGTGCTGAGACACAGAGTAGGCACTGTTTATTAAAATGAATAAACAACCCCAGGCCCAAAGCTGTGACATACCCCGGTTCATCATTTCAGATTAATCTGCAAGAGGCTCACTACGCACTGTCTGCCCCTTGAATCATACAGCCACCCTCAGCATCACTTATAGAGACTGTCTGAGACAGTCAGACAGTCTCCAAAGTTTAACTCAGGCCTACCTGAAACACCGACTCACCACCCTCAAAGCGTCTTTCTCAGTCTAAATGACCCCAGTGTTTCCCACACAGGGCATGTTTCACTGCTTTTCTCCCATCACGCTCCTCCTTACACATGAAGCTTCACCTTGTCAGTCCCAGCTGACAACTGCCAGGCTAAAGGGAAGATTACTTTCTCATTCTTTGTTTTTATTATTATTTGACATGGAGTCTCGCTCTGTCACCCAGGCTGGAATGCAGTGGCATGATCTCAGCTCATTGCAACCTCTGCCTCCTGAGCTTAAGCGATTCTCCTGCCTCAGCCTCCTGAGTAGCTGGGACTACAGGCATGCGCCACCATGCCCAACTAACTTTTGTATTTTTAGTAGAGACAGGGTTTCACCATGTTGGCCAGGCTGGTCTCGAACTCCTGACCTCGGGTGATCCTCCTGCTTCAACCTCCTAAAGTGCTGGGATTGCAGATGTGAGCCACCATGCCCAGCCTACTTTCTCATTCTTACCTATCACACCCCTTTCATGTAATCTGGTGGGGTTTTTTTGGGTTTTTTTGATACAGGGTCTTGCTTTGTCGCCCAAGCTGGAGTGCAGTGGCATGTGGCATGAATAGAGCTCACTGAAGCCTCGACCATCAGGGTTCAATGATCCTCCCACCTCAGCCTCCCAAGTAGCTTACACTATAAGTACGTGCAACCACGCCCAGCTAATTTTTAAATTTTTTGTAGAGATGGGGTCTTGCCATGTTGCTTGGGCTCGTCTCAAACTTCTGGGTTCAAGCAATTCTCCTGCCTCGGCCTCCCAGTGCTGGGATTACAGGTGTGAACCACTGCACCCGGCCATTTCTGCTTCTTGAAAATAGCTCCACTCAGCAGACTCATCTGCTCTGAGTCTCAGAGCTTTCAACCTGTGCTAAATACAGTGTTTCTGAGTTAAAGTTTCCCAGCCACATCACTGGAGCAGAACTACAATGACCTTACCTGCACCCACTGAGACAGGCAGCCCACTAGCTCACCTAAGTAGGGGTCATACCTCCCAGGTGAGGATGAAGAAATGATAGTTCAGAGTACAGGACCACACCTGAGGTTACAGGTCATCAGGAACAAGACTCTAGGCACAGTGCCTATTCCCCAGGCTACCACCAGGTGCCTAGCATACAATCTGTCTAGATGTCTTTTTTCCTGTATTAGATGTGCATGTGTGTGTGTGTGTGTGTGTATATATATATATACATTTTTTTTTTTTTTGAGACGGAGTCTCGCTCTGTCTCCCAGGCTGGAGTACAGTGAGGTATGATCTCAGCTCACTGCAACCTCTGCCTCCTGGGTTCATGCCATTCTCCTGCCTCAGCCTCCCAAGTAGCTGGGACTACAGGCACCTGCCACCATGCCCGGGTAATTTTTTTGGATTTTTAGTAGAGACGGGGTTTCACCATTAGCCAGGATGGTCTTGACCTCCTGACCTTGTGATCCACCTGCCTCGGCCTCCCAAAGTGCTGGGATTACAGGCGTGAGCCGACGCACCTGGCCATTATGCCAGTTATAAATGTTTGGCATAGTACTTTGGGTACATTGTGGCTTCATAAGGGCCAGTGTTAAAACTGCTTCCATGTCAAAGCAAAGAAAACTGCCTATGTATTGGTTTGTCCTGGTGGGGAATAAAAAGGATCACTGGTTCCAGTCACAGGAGTAGTAACTGTGGGTACCTTAAGGTTTGGGGCACTTACAAGGCTGTGGCAGAAACAGATACCCCATGGATATCGCATGTTAAACCATGTGTATCTAGGGAATACTCAATCTCAATGTGCACACCTTTGACTACCGCTGTGGAAGCGTTCCTTTAGACAAAGCTGTGACCCATTTTACTCTGGATCAGGACAGAAACGGTTCACATTCCATTATTTGTAAAGTTATCTTCTGTTAGCTTTCATTATTTTTGCTACACTCATTTTATTTGTATTTAAAATGCTTTAGGCAACCTAAGAACAAATGTAAAAGTAAAGATGCAATAAAAATGAATTGCTTGATATTCATTACTTCATGTGTATCAACAAGCATAGCACTAAAACAAAACAAAACAAAAAAACATGTATTTAACTTATTTTTAGGTTTTATGCTTTTGTGAATTTTTTTTTTTTTTTTTGATGCTTGCCTAACATGCATGTGCTGTAAAAACAGTTAACAGGGAAATAACTTGAGATGATGGCTAGCTTTGTTTAATGTCTTACGAAATTTTCATGAACAATACAAACATAATTGTTAAGAACATGTGTATTAAATTCATGTAAGTGGAATAAAAGTTTTATGAATGGAGAAAAAAAAAACCAAGTACTGTATGATTCTACTTACGTGAGATACCTAGAATAGTCAAATTCATTGGGACAGAAAGTAGAATGGTGGTGGCCAGGGCGAGGGACATGTGGGGACAGGGAGTTATTGTTTAATGGGTATAATACAAGCTTAAATTTTGCAAGATGAAAAAGCTCTGGAGACTGGTTGCGAATATACCCACTAGTGAACTATATGCTTAAAATGGTTAAGGGGGTAAATTTTATATTATATCCTTTTAATCACAATCAGAAAATTAAAAAAAAGTCAGGCTTGATGGCATGCACCTGCAGTCCCAGCTACTCCGGAGGTTCAGGTGGGAGGATCACCTGAGCCCAGGGAGGTCGAGGCTGTAACGAGCTTCCAGCCTGGGAGACAGAGAACCCTGTCTCAAAAATCGAATAAATAAAATATAAATTAAAAGGAAAGCAATGAATTCTGAAGCGTGTCCCTGCCCTGGAACGTTCTGTGGCCTTGCACAAAGTGCCTCCCTCCCTCCTAGCCAGGAAGAAAGAAAGGGTGGGTGCCACAAGGACATACCGGCCAAAAAAAGCCACTTTCATGTGCCGCCGAGCCAGCACCTCGCTGATGCCTCTCACTTTGGATAGGTAACCTTTGACGTCCAGAACCTGTTCTTCTGTGGTAACGGGGTCCAGTTCTGCATTCCTGTAGGTGTCTGGAGGTGGGGATGGAACATGGGTCACCACGTGGTCAGAGGAGTTCCACAGTCATAAGTCTGGAAGGGCCAGAGCAACCGCCCTGCTTACCCTAAATGAGTCCACCTCTGGCTCCCTGCAGCTGACAGGCTGAATTCCAGATCCTCTATGGCGGCCCCATGGTGTGGTGGTTAAGAACATGGCTAACGAGCAACACTGCCTGGTTTTGAAGCTGGGTTCTTACCACTTTCTAGCTCTGTGGCCTCAAGCAAAAGAACCTTTCTGGGTCTCAGTTTCCTTAGGCACAAAATGGAGATAATGACAATATCTACTTCATGAGACCACTGTGAGGATCAAATGAATTAAAATACAAATGCTGTCAATGGTGGTTGGTGTAAGATGAATACCTGAATGTTAACTGCCATCCTTGTTCATTTTTTCTTAACAAATATTTACAAAGTTCTTACCACAAGCCAGGCACTGTTCCTTCCACTTTTCAAATTCGTTCTCTCCTTTGGTCCTCTTTATTAACGTGGCTCCAGAGGTAGTAAAAGGCAGAGCTAGGATTTGAATTAGGCAGCCTGGCTCTGGAGTCCAGGCTCTTAACCACTCTGTGTCACTTCTCGAGGCCCTCCCTGCCCTGGCCCTGCTGGCCTCTTGCCACCCGCTGCCTCACAGTCCTCCCTCACCATATCCCCAAACTCACCAGCTTCCTCGGCCCTCTGGCTCTGCTCCCTGCTGCCCAAACCCCTTCCCACTCTCTGAAGAACTGACACACTACACTGCCTTGGGGCAGCTTGACTCATTCTCACTTGACCTCGAGTCTAGCTTAGACAGCACTGCCCCAGGAAGCCTTCTCTGACCACCCCTCCAACCTGAGTCAGGACCCTGGACCCCTTCTCTGTGTGCCCCAGCACCCTGCACTTCTCCCATCTCAGCTCTCACCTCACCATAAGTTAACTGTCCAGCTCACCTGTCTGTGTCATCTACCTCATGAGGGCCACGCTATCTGATCCCAGCACCCAGCAGGTGCACAAATGTTTGCTACGTGAGCAGACCTTTGGATTACAGCACTGCTTTTTTCCAGTGCCCTTAACAGGAAGATGGCCAACAAATTACTCCATACAGGAGCAACTGAGTGAGATCCCACCATTGTCCTGTCTAGGACACGCACTAGACAAGCTAGAGCACAGCCAGGTGTTCAGCCCCCCTGCACACTCCTGGGAACTACGAGGCTGACAGGCCCCAGCCCTGAGAACACTCCCAAAGCATGTGAAGCATGACAAGGGCCCGCCCACTGAGTTTCCCCCGCAGCCATCGCCATGAAAGGAAGTGACCAAGTCAACAACACCCCCATCTCCCCGCCCGCAATGTCCACCGGTCACCTCTGCCCCAGAGGCATCAATATTCCTCCCTTATATGGGCAACTAGGCATGGCCTTTGGAATGTCCCTCAGAGGAAGCTGGTTCTCAAGCATGTGACTACACTTAAAAGTGGGAGCCAGCAGGCCGACAAGCTCTTGTTACCTGCCCGTTAGAAACAGTCCCCAGGCAGGAACCATCCCCTCCCTGACCCAACACAGCTCAGGATCACTCCAGCTCTTTCCCTTCCATTTAAACAACAGGGAGGCCTCATGTTTTCACACAGAGAGAAATCAAAGCATGCATCACATAAACATCTGCATTAAGCATGTGTCTGTCCACAACGTCATCTGAGTAGGTGACTCAGAGCTTCCAAGAGGGTTACTCTGGGCTCCCAGAGGGCAGTGGCCTGATCTACCCCATCTCTGCATGCCCAGCACCTGCCACAGGGCTGGCACACCACAGCCACTGAGTTGGGATTATTTCAACTACCAATCATACTACTTTAAAATTCAGATTTTAGTTCAACAAGTATTTAGGAAACACCTTCTGTTACATCAAGTGCCATGCAAAGGGCAGGGCACAGATGAGGGCATGAAATTGGACAGTCTCTTTCTTCAAAGGGAGCCTCGTGTAGCAGCCTGGCGTGTAAAACAACGAGAAGTCAAGCTGCTCTCGTTGAAAGCAGAATGGAAAGAAGGTGGCCCCCCTGAGCCAGGGGCCAATCCCGGAAGCCCCACCACTGAACCTCTAGGGTTCTGCAGACTAGAATCTGAAACCACTGTTCACACCTGAGCCCCCTTTCACAAGTGAGGAAACCAAGGGCAGATAAGACTCAGCTACTGGGTCTCCACAGACAATCTCAGGACCTGGCGCCAAAGTGCCCTTCTAAAGAGGGAGCCTGAGGAAGCAAGCGCTGGAGTTGTCACTCAGACGAGCGGGGCCCCGGGAACCAGTCCTTCTCTGCTGATAAACAAGGAACTAGAGGTTGGGCTCAAATTAGTAACTAGTAGAAAAGGCACAGGTGACATGAGTTTCCTATAGTTCTGTCACCAATCTAAAAATATAAAAGAGAGGGCGCCCCGGTCAGGCATCACTGACACCCAAACAGTGCCTGGTATTAATGGCAGCCAGAACTAGGCAAAGGAAAACACGTGGGCTCTGGAGTTGGAGACACCTGGGCAAAGCCCTGATCTATTACTTACAAGGCATCCGACAACTCTCAAACCTCAATTTGCTTGCCTTGTAAATGGGGATAAGATTCACCTATCTTTCATGATTAAATGAAACGAAACCTGTGGACTTCTAAAGTAATTACTAAATGGCAGTTCCCTTGTCTTCCTGGCCTCATCTCCCCAGACTCCAATTCCACATGATTTCAAGAGCAGAGCATTTCTGAGGCTATCTGGGCATGAGTTCCCGAAGAGCAGAGCTACACTTCCCCACCCACAAATCCCAATAGCTAAACATCTAAACAGGTAAGAGTGGGCCTGGCTGAGCAGGTGCCCCCTTACCTTCAAGGAAGGTGGCGCTCTCCTGGATGTAGGCCCCCAGCTGCTCAAAAATGCCATTGATCTTCTTCTTGGCAGTGACAAAGTGCTTGAGTGGGGAAGCATTCACTTCAGCCATGTGTCTCTTATCTTTCTTGACTGTGACGATAGTGTTGCATCGAGAGAAGAGCAGGGACATTGCGCTGCAAGAGAAGCCAATGTGAGCGAACACAGCGATACCTACCTCGGGACATCCTGCTGGAAGGATGGTGGAATGCTTGGGGGAAAATCAAGAATATGGGGATCTCAGGTCACTGCAACCTCCAGGACTAGAACAAAGGATGGTGAGATAAGAAGTGTCTCAGGCTGGGCACGGTGGCTCACCCCTGTTTCTCAGAACTTTGGGAGGCCGAGGCATGTGGATCACCTGAGGTCAGGAGTTCAAGACCAGCCTGGCCAACATGGTGAAACCCCGTCTCTACTAAAAATACAATAATTAGCCAGGCCCGGTGGCACACACCTGTAATCCCAGCTACTCGGGAGACTGAGGCAGGAGAATCGCTTGAACCTGGGAGGTGGAGGCTGCAATGAACTGAGATCACGTCATTGTACTCCAGCCTGGGTGACAGGGTGAAACTTTGTCTCAAAACTTGAAATAAAATAAAATAAAATAAAATTAGCCTGACACAATGGCATGCATCTGCAGTCCTAGCTACTTGAGAGTCTGAGGCGGGAGGGTCACTTGAGCCCAGGAGTTTGGGCTGTAGTGACCTACGATTGGTCCACTGCACTCTAGCCTGGGAGACAGAGCAAGACCATATAAAAACACTACTGGTTAGGGCGCGGGTTCAGTGGCTTATACCTGTAATCCCAGCACTTAGGAGTTTGAGACCAGCCTAGGCAACACAGGATCCCGTCTCTATTTAAAAAAAAAAAAAACAAACAAACAAAAAAAAAAAACCAGCCGGGCATGGTGGATCATGCCTGTAATCCCAGCACTTTGGGAGGCTGAGACAGGTGGATCACAAGGTCAGGAGTTCAAGACCAGCCTGGCCAACATGATGAAACCCCGTCTCTACTAAAAATACAAAAAAATTTAGCTGGTTGTGGTGGCGGCCGTGTATAATCCCAGTTACTTGGGAAGCTGAAGTAGAGAATTGCTTGAACCTGAGAGGCGGAGCCCTCCCAGCCCAGCCCTCCCACTATGCCCCACCTCTTTTGACGTTTGACCAAAGACCTCTAGGACTTTGGAGTCAAGTCTCATGACCTCTAAAATGTTATTCTTATATGAAAAGATAAGCTACAAAGATGTGTGGGATTGGGTGAGAGCAAGAGATAGTCACACAAAAATAGACTGTGATAATATGGCCGGGTGCGGTGGCTCACACCTGTAATCCCAGCACTTTGGGAGGCTGAAGTGGGTGGATCACTTGAGGTCAGGAGTTTAAGCCCAGCCTGGCCAACATGGTGAAGCCCTGTCTCTACAAAAAATACAAAAATTAGTCGGGTGTGGTGGTGCATGCCCGTAATCCTAGCTACTCAGGAGGATGAGTGAGACAGAAGAATTGCTTGAACCTGGGAGGTGGAGGTTGTAGTGAGCTGAGATTGCACCACTGCACTCCAGGCTGGGTGACAGAGTGAGACTCTGTCTCAAAAAAAAAAAAAAAAAAAAAAGACGTACAATAAACAAAGTGTTGGGCCAGGCGCGGTGGCTCAGAAATGTTGGGCCGGCCGCGGTGGCTCATGCCTGTAATCCCAGCACTCTGGGAGGATGAGGTGGGTGAATCATTTGAGGTCAGGAGTTCAAGACCAGCCTGACCAACATGGTGAAACCCCACCTCGACTAAAAATACAAAAATTAGCCAGGCATGGTGGCAGGCACCTGTAATACCAGCTACTCGGGAGGTCGAGGCACGAGAATTGCTTGAACCGGGGAGGTGGAAGTTGCAGTGAGCTAAGATCGCGCCATTGCACTCCAGCCTGAGTGATAGAGCAAGACTGTATCTCAAAAAAAAAAAAAAAAAAAAAAAAAGCTCAAAAAGAGGCAGACACACCAGAAGGTAGTGTCCAGGGTAAGAGTGGGAATTCTGACCCCAAAAATGGATCCCTGCCAGGTCCCTCAGAGTTCCCACCATGGCGAAAGGTACTTCTTGAGCAGAGCCCACCGATCCTAGGAAGTCAAAGGGCAAAGGCCCTCCTGGATGAGGGGGCGTGTGCACAGCTGACTGTGCCTGGGTCTGTCACTGCCTCCCCAGCCACCCTAATCTTAGGGCCCTCAGTTCTCCACCCAGCAGCAAGCTCACTCTCTCTAGACGAGAAATGAGGTGTTGCTCCCGAGCAAGCACACGAGAAACTTCCAAATGGGACCAAAGTATGTTGCAGAAGGTCCTGAAAAGCAGAAAGAACACCCAGAAGAGGTACATGAAGACCAAATGCCACAACGGACGTTTAGGAACTAACCATCCCAAAGAGTGGGCAGAAGACAGACCGACCCAAAGTGGGATAGGGACCCACATGTGTGCCCAAACCAACAAGTTCTTGTGCAATGTTAATGATTCCTCTGGAGACGAGGGAAGGAAATGACCCCACTTCCGTTTCTACATTCCTCCTCAGCATGACGCCACAGCTATGAGAGATGTTTTCTCAGCATGGAAGCCATATGTGCAGGGCTTAAAGACAGTACAGCTCTGAGGAAGGAAACTGCAAAGAAAATGCTACTCTCACTCTTCCAAAGCAGCAAAGGAAAAGTGCACTGAAATCAGGCTTGCCATGGCCTGGCAGATCAAACTGTTTGAGAAAGAGGGGATGTGGCAGGCACAAGAGGAAAGCCACCCAAAAGGAAAAGAAAAGAGATCAGGGGCCAGGCACGGTGGCTCATGTCTGTAATTCCAGCACTTTGGGAAGCCGAGGCAGGCAGCTCACCTAAGGTCAGGAGTTCAAGACCAGCCTGGCCAACATGGTGAAACCCCATCTCTACTAAAAATACAAAAAACTAGCTGGGTGTGGTGGCGCATGCCTGTAGTCCCAGCCACTCCAGAGGCTGAGGCCGGAGAACCACTTGAACCTGGGAGGTGGAAGTTGCAGTGAGCTAAGATCTCACCACTGTGCTCCAGCCTGGGCGACAGAGCGAGAGTCTCTCTCTTAAAAAAAAAAAAAAAGAAAAAGAAAAAGAAAAAAAAAAGGGATCAGGGATGGGGCATGGTATAGTACTACCTATGACAGGTTTTGTAATCAGGCAGAGCCAGGTTCAAATTGTGACTATATTATTTCTGGGCTGCTGAAACTTAAGCAAGTTATTTCATCACAGAACCTTGGTTTCTTCATGTGTACAACAAACAAGACACCTATTGCAGAGAAAAACTGTCTCAAACTGTCTTTTTTCTCTACTCTCACACCATAATCATCAACACAAGAGACTTCTGTGACCAAATGTGAGGGGGTTTCTTCCCCACCCCAAGCAGCGGACACCAGCTGGGTGTCCTCTCACTCAGTTCTCACACTGTCTACCCGGAGAGAGTGTCAGATCCCACGGGGTGAGGGCTCAGTCCCCAGGACTGCCCCACCTCTCCACCACCACGCCTCAAACATACCAGTCGCAAGTCTGGGCCTCCAGAACTTCTGACCGACTGGCTTTAGGCTGGGGTTCCCTTGACCCCCTCTTTGAGTTTGATTAATTTGATGGAGCAGCTTACCTAACCCAGGGAAACACTTATGTTTACTGGGTTATGAGGGCTATCGCAAAGGATACAGATAAAGAAATGCTTAGGGCGAGGTACGGGGGAAGAGGTGTGTAGCTTCTGTGCCCTCCCTAAGCGGGCCTCTCTCCAGGAACCTCCGCGTGTTCAGGTATTTGCAAGCTCCCTGAACTCTGTCCTCTTGGATTTTTATGGAAGCTTCATGACATCAGCATTCCTTCCCCCAAGATACAGGATCCAACCCTCTCAGGGGAGGGTTTTAAGGCCCACAGTCAGAGAGGCGGGGAAAGATTAGGGTGGAAGGAGAGCAGGAGAAGGTCAGAGGCCTGCCCCTGAGGCCTACCACATCTAACATTATAACATGAAACCAGAACAAGGGCTATAGATAGGAGTTACAGGCCTGGGTCCATGGATGAAACCCATATCCTCACACCATAATACCATCTCAACTGTGAGAAGACTAAAGCTGATGATGCAAGCAACGTGCTTCACATACAGTAAGAGCTAAAAGCAGCTTTACATGTTATAAAGCAATAACAACAAACTCTACCAGCAAGATCACAAGACTCTCTCCATGAAAATCCAGCCTTGAGGGAGGGCAGAGGCAAGTCTGCCAACTCACCCCACACACACCACTCCCTTATCCGCTACCACGGAGATAAAAAACACAGGTCAGCTGGGGAAGGATCAGCGATACCCCACCCCAGAAGTGACTTGCTGCAGGAAGCAAGTTCCCCACTATCAGAAGCAGATGCCTTTAAGTTCTGGTCAATGTTTGCAAGCCCAGGGGATATAAAACCAAAAGCATTAGTGCTCACTAACTGCAAGACTCAACAGCGTGTACACCAGTAGAAGCTTGGGAGCTCCAGGTTACAAGGTCTGCTAGGAGCACAGCCCATCCAGGAGCCTCCCTGCTCTCACCAATAACCAACCTGCAGCAGCCTCCAAACCCCTGGCGTAAAACCTACCGTCAACCCCTCCAAACTCTGCCTGATTTATCTGGCTCTGCTAACTTGCGAGCTAAGATTCCACATTTGTGTTGCATGAGCTGCTTTCTGCCTGGAGTCCTCCTTCCTTTTCCACCCATTTGGCATACTCCTACTGTCCTTCTACATCCAACTCAAGTGTCACTCCCTCCATGAAGCCTCCTCTGATGCCTCATAGAGAACAAACAACATCACAGACCCGGTTTTTATCACATCCTGTGTCCCCAATTATCTCAATGCTTTGACTGCTGACTCCCTACTCCTCCGGAGTGATGCGGGGCAGCTGGGTTCCTGCTCCTCCTCTGGAAAGCCTTGATAATCTCTGCTTCACCACAGAGCTCGTCGCCACAGGCACGTGGGGACCATCCCACAAGCATAGCCTGAGAGCCTGGCTCCAGTATCAGTTACACACTAAGCGTCACACTTCAAGCTGTGACTGCCTCATAAGTGCTCTGGAGATTACAGTTTTGGATAGTCTCTGGCAGCACTTCCCAAAGTGTGGTCCACAGAACTCTACTTGCACCCAATATTCCACCTAAAGAAGGTTCAATAGTAGAATCAGTTTGTAAAACCCCATACGCTACTATTCCCCTCAGTGGAGCACACCAGCACAGCAAAGAGTTTGTGAAGGAAGGCTTGTTGTAAAGACACTAGTTTAACTGTATTGAATTCAGCATTTCACAAATATATTCAATTAAAAAACCCTTCTGTGTAATAGTTTTTAAAATCCCGGGCCGGGTGCGGTAGCTCACGCCTATAATCCCAGAACTTTGGGAGGCCGAGGTGGGCGGATCACGAGGTCAGGAGATCGAGACCATCCTGGCTAACACAGTGAAACCCTGTTTCCACTAAAAATACAAAAAATTAGCCGGGCGTGGTGGTGGGCGCCTATAGTCCCAGCTACTCGGGAGGCTGAGGCAGGAGAATGGCGTGAACCCGGGAGGTGGAGCTTGCAGTGAGCCGAGATTGTACCACTGCACTCCAGCCTGGGCGACAGAGCGAGACTCCATCTCAAAAATAAAATAAAATAAATAAAAAATAAAAATAAAAAATAAAATAAAATAAAAAACCCGAGGATAACGCTTTAGGGAAAGGCCCATTCTTTCTGGTACTCTCTCACCCCTACCCCCAAAAAGTGTGCCAGGGGCACAGTATTGACAAATATTAACCTAAGACCAGAAATGAACCTAGTTCTAAATGGAAACTGCTATTAGCCCTCCAAGGTGGTCCAAAGTTTTGCCTCAACCTAGGCTATCAGTCACGGAGTATTAGGTATCTTGGGAGTAGAGACAACAGTAGCAAAATTCACTGCAAGGTGTGTTTGGATCCCAAGCACAGTCCCTGAATCCACACCACCTCCTTACCCAGTGTTATGTACAGCAACTCCTAGCAGGGAAAATAAAATGGATCCACGGATCGTCTGCTGGCACAACTGGAAAAGAGGAGAAGCTGAGAAATCGAAACAAAAGAGGATACAGGGTAAAGGGGACAGAGCAGAATCTTAGAAGAGCAGTGACAAGGAGCCAATCTGTGCTGGACAGAGACGGGGAAGAGCCAGCACTGCAGAGAAGACCAAATGAGGGAGACACAGACTAATTCTTCGGGGAGCCCAAGAGATCCCAGCCACTTCCTGAACTGTCAACTTTTAAACAGGCTCTCTAAGCAACCAGCGAAATCCTTCACGGAAGTAGAAAAGAGATACAGCAGTTTTTCAACAGAAGTTAGAAAGCTGTGGCTCTATACAAAGAGGATGCCATCCAAGAGACTTGCCACCAGAGGTCCAGGAGAGCATGCCCCTGTCCACTCAACTCAAATCCAGGGTGCCAGAAGTCACAGCTACTACTCACTTTTTTGGATGGTGAGAGATCTTCACAAGGTAGGCATCATGGACATGGCTGGAGTCCAAAAGACAAAAAGATTCTGAGTTCTCTTCTGTCTTGTCTCAGGTTGAGGTTGGTTATTGATTCACTGTGTTGACTCCACCAGTCCTGACTTATTAGAAAAGAAAAGGGAGATAGATCAGGTGTCCTCCCCCCCAAAAAAAACACTGGTGTACAAAACATGTCTAATCAGGTTTCAAGCCAAACAAACTCATCCCTGAGGGAAGCTTACTCATTGAGGTATTGTGGAGTTGCACTGGCATGTGAGGAAGTGCCCTGGGGAAAAAAACACAGAGGTGTGGGACCAATCCAGGCTATGCACAAACATGTGGTCTGCCATGTGCGGGTTTGAGGCTCCCTGCAGGAGCCCTAGGAAAGGTACATCTAGAGAGGGGAGAGGAGGACAGAGCAAAACCAGGAAAAAAACTGGGCTTGAGGATTGTGGAACAGCTGACTACTGGGCAACAGAAGAACTGACTGAAAGCCAATGTGTTCAGCTACTGTAAAGTATCTCACTTAATTCTCAATTCTATGGGGCAAACAGAAGGCTGGAATACTTGAAGATTTATAGACTGTTAGTCGATTGTCTAAGCTGGGATTTGAAATATTAGCTCCCTTTGACTCCAAAGCTCCTGGAGTGCAGTGGTGCGATCTCAGCTCAACCTCCGCTTCCCGGGTTCAAGCGATTCTCCTGCCTCAGCCTCCTGAGTAGCTGGGATTACAGGCGTGTGCCAGCAAGCCTGGCTAATTTTTGTTTTTGGTACAGACGGGGTTTCGCCATGTTGACCAGGCTGGTCTCGAACTCCTGACCTCAGGTGATCCACCCGCCTCCGCCTTCCAAAGTGCTGGGATTACAGGTGTGATCCACTGCGACCGGCCTCCTTCCTTGTTTAACTACATTGAGCTGCCTTCCTCCCCCAAGCCCTAAACCTTGGGACACCAGAGGCGGATAACCAGAGCCTTTTTCTGGGTAGAAGAGAGAGAGATGATTGAGAATTTAAAGAAAGAGGGCAATGAAGGAGTACGAGAGTGGGTAACGGGCAGTTCTGCCTTCGTGCGTCTAAACAGCTATTTATTCAACATTTTCTGTGTGCCTTCTGTATGTGTGTCAGGCGCCACGTTAGGAATGGATAAGAAATAATCCTGCCCTCCAGGGCCTTAGAGTCCGGTGAGAAGTCATACAAGTAAACAGGGTTGAACGAGAGGGTAGTAAGTGTCCAAAGTGGGGAGGGCAGGGCGCTCCCGCGGTGAACGTGGACACCTATCAGGTGCTGAGTAAATGCTGGCAAAATGAAGACTGGATGAAAAACAGAAAAGCGGCAGGGGTAGAACGTTGCCGTGAAGGGTGGAAAGGCGGGGACAATGAGAAGCTACAGGACAGCCCACCTCCCAGTCCCAGGTCCCGTGGCCCGCCCCCTCCTCTCAGGGCCTGCGGCGAGGCCTGAGAGTGGGGACCCCCGCTTGACTGCATCTCAGACCCCCGTGGCCCCAGAATCCCGTCGGCCTACGCCGAGCTGCTCAGGACTTGCCCGGCCGGGCCGGGCCAGTCCCCGCCACCCCGGCTTGCTGGCCCTCTCACCTTCACCTTCCCGGCCTCGCGGTGGCCATCACACTCACTACGTCACCAGCAAGCGCCACCGCGGGGGGAGCTGGGAGGAGGGAAAGGGACGCGCGCGTCACCAGTCGCCTCAGGATTGCCCCTCGACCCGGGTGAGCTGGTGGACCCTGAGCCCAGCTGGCTCGCCCCGCCTACTCCTTACGCCTCTGCGGCCCCGCGACTGGACACTTCGAGCGGCGCCTCAGCGCGCGACGCCTCCGCCGGCGCGTCCCAAGCCGATGACGCAGAGGCTCGGACTCCCGCTGCATCGTGGGGGCTGTAGTTCTGGTGGGCGTCGGCGGGAGCTGGGGGGCGGGGCAGAGCGGGGCGGAGCCTCAAGCTGTCAAGGGGCTTTGAAAAACCAAGGGCAGGGAGTAGAGGTTCCCGCTCTTTCGCCGGTTGTCCTAGAGCCTGACCCTGGGGCCTCTGCCAGCTCTGGAATCCAGATTTGCATTCTGTAATCAGAGGAGTGCTCTCTGGAGGGCCAGGCCTAGGGTGAAGTGACTCATCAGGCAGACAGAAGCGAGCCTGGACGTGCTGCCTGCCCTTCAGTCGCCTTTGAGCAAAGAACAGCAGCAACAAGGGCGAATCAATGCTAGTGACTGAACTGCGTCTCTAACATCCCCCGCTGTGTTTAATCTCCACAGCAGTCCCAAGAGACGGAGAGGGGAGGGTACCCAAGCTCACATGGTTACCCAGATCACTGGGCCCCAGTGATGTGCCAGACACTAGGAAACTGCAGCAAACAGGTCCCCTGCAGGACTTGGCCTCCGCAGGGAAGGCTCCAAGCCTGAGCGCGCCAGAACAGTAGCCACTAGCCACATGTGGCTCTCAAGTCCTGAGCCAGTGCAAATGGAGATGCACTATAAGACTTAGGACAAAAAAGACTGTTAAACTATCTCACTTTTTAGGAAAAAAAATATCGACTGCACGCGGTGGCTCATGCCTGTAATTCCAGAATTTTGGGAGGGCGAGGCGGGTGGATCGCTTGAGGTCGGGAGTTCAAGACCAGCCTGGCCAACACGGTGAAACCCCGTCTGTACTAAAAATACAAAAATTAGCCAGGTGTGATGGTACACTTGGGAGGAAGAAGCAGGAGAATGGCTTGAACACGGGGGCAGAGGTTGCAGTGAGCCGAGATCGTGCCACTGCACTCCAGCCTGGGCAACAGAGACTCCGTCTCAAAAAAAGAAAAAATGTATATTTTTGAGCCAGAGTCTCACTCTGTCACTCAGGCTGTAGTGCAGTGGTGCAATCACGGCTCACTGCAACCTCGAACTCCTGAGCTCAAGTAATCCTCCCACCTCACTCAGCCTCCTGAGTAGCTGGGAGCACAGATGCTGCAGCCATGCCTAATATTTATTTTTGGTAGACATGGGTAAGCATTTCACTTTGTTACCCAGGCTGGTCTCCTGGACTCCTGGACTCCTGGAGTCAAGCAATCTCCTGCCTCAGCTTCCCAAAATGCTGGGTTACAGGTACCTGCCACAGTGCAGGGCTATTAGCTCATTAATATTTATATGCTGATTACATGTTGAAGTGATAATATTTTGGATCATTTGGGTTAAATACATTACTAAGATTAATTGCACCTGTTTCTTTTTACTTTTAAAAATGTGGCTACTAGAAAATGTAAAATTGTGGGGAAAAGAGAGATCAGCCTGTTACTGTGTCTATATAGAAAGAAGTAGACATAAGAGATTCCATTTTGTTCTGTATTTGAGATGCTGTTAATCTGATTGTGACCCTACCCCCAGCCTTGTCCTTGCAAGAGACATGTGCTATGGTGACTCAAGGTTTAAAGGATTTTGGGCTGTGCAGGGTGTGCTTTGTTAAACAAATGCCTGAAGGCAGCTTGCTGGTTAAAAGTCATCACCATTCTCTTAATCTCAAGTACCCAGGGATACGCACACTGCCAAAGGTCGCAGGGACCTCTGCCTAGGAAAGCTAGGTATTGTCCAAGGTTTCTCCCCATGTGATAGTCTGAAATATGGCCTCGTGGCATGGGAAAGACCTGATCGTCCCCAAGCCTGACACCCGTGAAGGGTCTGTGCTGAGGAGGACTAGTACAAGAGGAAAGAAGGCCTCTTGGCGGTTGTTGGCAGAGAGAAAAGCATCTGTCTCCTGCCCGTCCCTGGGCAATGGAACGTCTCGGTATAAAACCCGATTGTATGTTCTCTTTACTGAGAAAGGAGAAAATCGCCTTAGGGCGAAAGGCGGGACTTGCTAGCGCAATGCTGCTCTTTATGCACTAAAAAGGTTTATGGAGATGTTTGCATATACATATCAAGGCACGGCACTTTTCCTTAAACTTATTCATGTCACAGAGAACTTTATTCATATGTCTTAGTGCTGACTTTCTCCCTATAATGATCCTATTATCCTGCCACTTCCTTTTCTTTAAGATGGTAAAGATAATTATCAATAAATACTAAGGGAACTCAGAGACCGGTGCCGGCGTGGGTCCTCTGTATGCTGAGCGCCGGTCCCCTGGGCCCACTTCTTCTTTCTCTATACTTTGTCTCTGTGTCTCATTTCTTTTCTCAAGTCTCTTGTTCCACCTAACGAGAAACACCCACAGGTGTGGAGGGGCAGGCCACCCCTTCAAAAATTACATAAGTAGCTTGCATTTGTGGCTCAAATTGTAATTCTATGGGACGGTGCTGCTGTATCACCACGGTAGAACAACTTCAATTTATTGCCACAAATAACCTCAAGAGGCGAATCAGTACTCTGATATCAAACTGAATGGTTTATCAGTCTCCTGTGAGGATGGCCAAAGGGAGCTGTCCTGCCCACACTGCCCTCTGAGTAGCCTAGTGCCCCGCGGGTCTGACTGTGTGTGGGGCCACACGCAGACTTGGCCTCAGGATGCAGACAGGGCCCTGTCTGGGATGTGGCACGTCTTGGGGCCTCAGTTGCTAGCTGCCTTGTACTGGGTCGGATTGTTTCCTCCTCCACAATCTCTGGACTCCCTAAGGGAGGAACTCTAAATTCCACTTCCATTCTGAGGACAGGAACTATAAATTCCACTTCCTTTTTTTTTTTTGAGACGCTCTTGCTCTGTTGCCCAGACTGGAGCGCAGTGGCACCATCCTGGCTCACCGCAACCTCCACCTCAGGCAATTCTCCCGCCTCAGTCTCCCCACTAGCTGGGATTACAGGTGTGCACCACCATGCCTGGCTAATTTTTGTATTTTTAGTAGAGATGGGGTTTCACCATGTTGGCCAGGCTGGTCTCACTCCTGACCTCAGGTGATCCACCCGCCTCGGCCTCCCAAAGTAATGGGACTACAGGCGTGAGCCACCATGCCCAGCCTTCCTTTTTCTTAACATAATCTTGCCCAAGTCAGGTGGAAGCCTGGGTATTCTCTCTCCTAAACATCTCTCCTGCCCACTCCCTCCTCTTCCCTTAACTTCCCTGCAAGCATTGGTCTAGGCTCTGGTCACTTGCCTGGACTGCTGTAGGAGCCTCTGAATCCATTCCCAGGCATTTAGTCTTGTACTCTGCCCAGCAGCTAGGCTCTCTCTGAAACACATCTGCAAACTTGCCCGGCAAGTAGAGGAAATCTCGCAGTTTGAAGATATGTTTCAACTCATCACCATGTGTTTCTCATTGAGATGGCTGAATTCTTGTTTCGACCCTCTGGATCACAAAACTCTCCTAGCAGTGCTAAGTGTTATTGGGAATGGGTGCAGAGCACATGGATGTATTCATGTACAACTCCAGGAGACCTTTCTTTCTTACCTTACCTTGTTTTTTTTTTTTTTTTTTTTTTTTTTAAGACAAGAGTCTTTCTCTGTCACCCAGGCTGGAGTGCAGTGGCGCGATCTCAGCTCACTACACTACAACCTCTGCCTCCCAGGTTCAAGCGATTCTCCTGAGTAGTTGGGATTACAGGCATGTGCCACAAAGCCCACCTTATTTTTGTATTTTTAGTAGAGATGGGGTTTTGCCATGTTGGCCAGGCTGTTCTCGAACTCTTGACCTCAAGTGAGCCACCCACCTCTGCCTCCCAAAGTACTGGGATTACAGGCATGAGCCACAGCATCCGGCCCCCCATGTTACCTATTTTGTTTGACTTTTTCATGATGAAGATGCATTTGTAATCAGAAAAAAGTTAACAGTTAAAAACAACCCTAGGCCGGGCACAGTGGCTCATGCCTGTAATCCTAGCACTTTGGAAGGCTGAGGCAGGTGGATCATCTGCGGTCAGGAGTTCGAGACCACCCTGGCCAACATGGTGAAACCCCGTCTCTACTAAAAGGACAAAAACTAGCTGGGTGTGGTGGCGGGTGCCCGTAATCCCAGCTAGTCATGAGGCTGAGGCAGGAGAATTGCTTGAACCCGGGCAGCAGAGGTTGCAGTGAGCCAAGATCGCGACATTGCACTCCAGCCTAGGCGACAGGGCAAGACTCCATCTCAAAAACAAAAACAAAAACAACCCTAATATACACAAATACACACACAGGCTTGTGTTGGCACGAACCAGCTCAAGAACCTTCAAAAAACAGATTAGACGTGGTGGCTTTCAGAGAGAGGAACTGAGCAGCTGCGGGGAAAGGATGAGAGAAAGATTAAGATTTGTGCTGTTTGAATTTATGATGAGTCAAATTTGAAAATGAAAAGACTCAATTTTTTTCTTTTTTTAATTGAGACGGAGTCTTGCTCTGTCGCCCAGACTGGAGTGCAGTGGCCTGATCTCGGTTCATTGCAACCTCTGCCACCTAAGTTCAAGCGATTCTCCTGCCTCAGCCTCCCGAGTAGCTGGGATTACAGGTGCATGCCACCGCACCCAGCTAATTTTTTTGTATTATTAGTAGAGACAGAATTTCACCACGTTGGCCAGCCTGGTCTCAAACTCCTGACCTTAGGTAATCCGCCTGCCTTGGCCTCCCAAAGTGCTGGGATTACAGGCATGAGCCACTGTGCCTGGCTTTTAAAAGACTTTCAGGCTGGGTGGGGTGGCTCACACCTGTAATCCCAGTACTTTGGGAGGCCGAGGCGGATGATCACTTGAGGTCAGGAGTTTGAGACCAGCCTGGCCAACACCGTGAAACCCCGTCTCTACAAAAATTACAAAAATGTGTCGGGCATGGTGGGGCATACCTATAATCCCAGCTACTTGGGAGGCCGAGACGCTAGCACCACCTTTCTTAAAGGCTCTAAAAAGAGGGCTCTTGGCTGGGCGCAGTGGCTCACACCTGTAATCCCAGCACTTTGGGAGGCCAAGGTGGGTGGATCACCTGAGGTCAGGAGTTCAAGACCAGCCAGACCAACCTAGTGAAACCCTGTCTCTACTAAAAAAACAAAAATTAGCTGGGCATGGTGATGGGTGCCTGTAACCCCAGCTACTTGAGAGGCTGAAGCAGGAGAATTACTTGAACCCGGGAGGTGGGGGTTGCAGTAAGCCAGGATCGCACCATTGCACTCCAGCCTAGAAGACAGAACGAGACTCTGTCTCAAGAAAAAAAAAAAAAAAAAAAAAAAAGAGGGCTCTTAAAACCTCTCCCTGTAGACACTCACACCAAGATGCACGCATACCCACTCGCCCTGAGCATCTTCTCTTCAGTGGTTTAAATGACCTTTAATAGAAACTCTCCAGTTTCTGACGGTCTGTCCCTCTCTTCGGAGGCATCCAGGACAGGGTGACCCAGTACGGTGTGTGGACATGTCACTCCCCTCCCCACAGGCAAGTAGAAGATTGAGCTGTGCACAGATGCCTCTTCTGTCTCCCAAGAGGTTCTCTGGAGTCGCTGTCTCCAGGGGACTACAGTTTGCTCTCATGACCAGCCACGGAGGCAGAAGTCCCAAACTCAGGGCGGCCCTTGGAGTCTGATCTAGGCGTCTTTACCCCAAAACTTGAAGCAGAAGTCCCTGGTGCAACAGCTGTGCCTGGGAGAAGCTCTGGCCGTGGCTTCTCACCCACAGAGTCTTTCTGGGCAACTTGAAGAAGCCCCTGTTCTGCTCAAGTCTCACCGCACGGAAGAGGTGGAGGAAGGGGGCCTTGGTTTTTCAGGAAGATAGGTTGGAGAGGACGAGTCACTACAAAGCAGTAAAAGTGAACAGTGTCTCCAGGGGCTGGGTCCAGAGCACCACGGAGAGGCCCAGCCATGGAGGTGTGTTCCGTCTCTGGCCTACAGGAATCTCTGAATCTCTCTGATTGGTGGCTCCTAGAGCAATGGGAAGTCAAGACCCAGGAGGCTGGACTGGGTTCCCTGGGACCCCGAGGTCCCAGAGGCTGCTGGGCAGTGGTTGTCAGCAAAGAAGAAAGGTCCAAGAGGGTCAGGCCTGGTCAATTAGGGATCGACGAAGGAGACTGCGATGTAGCGGGTGCCCCTGGTGGTGGGGAGCCCCTCGTGGTAATGCGTGAGTCGTCCAGGGTGCATGAGGGTCCAGCCCTTCCTCGGGGCTCGGATGGAACAGTTGTAGCGCAGGAACCGACAGCCCCCGCCCTGGGAGACAGAAAATACCAGTGCCCTTTCTCCACCGCCCCCTGCCCGTCTGTTCTCCCGTATGTCACGGCCAAGTGGCCCTCAGCACTGCCGGCCTTGGGATGCCTTCTGGAGTGACAGCCACAAGCACTGCCTAAGGAAGACACTAAACAAAGAGTAGTGGCTGGGCGTGGTGGGTCACGCCTGTAATCCCAGCACTTTGGGAGGCCGAGGCGGGTGGATCGCCTGAGGTCAGGAGTTCAAGACCAGCCTGGCCAACATGGTGAAACCCTGTCTCTATTAAAAATACAAAAACCAGCTAGGCGTAGCAGCACACGCCTGTAATTCCAGCTACTCGGAAGGCTGAGGCAGAATTCCTTGAACCCAGGAGGCAGTGAGCTGAGGTCGCTCCACTGCACTCCAGCCTGGGCAACACAGTGAGACTCTGTCTCAAAAAAAAAAAAAAAACAAAGAGTAAGTGATCAAGGGCTCTAGCCTTGGAGTCAGGCAAACATCACCTCCACCCTCTACTAACTGTGACCAATCTGAGCTTCAGTTTCCCCTTCTGTAACATGGGGGTTAAACAGAACAGGGCTGTGAGAATTAAACAAGATATTACAAATAAGAGCTGAGGACCAAGTTTCCCAACCTCACTGCTATAGACAATTTGCTGTGGAAGCCTGTCCCGGGCATCTCTGACTTCTACCCACTAGATGCCAGTAGCCCCTCACAGTTGTAAAAACCAACTATGTCTCCAGCCACTGCCAATGTCCCTTGGAGGCCACAATTGCTCCTGGTTGAGAATCCTTGGATTAGGGATACCTGATATGTTTGTTTTAAGCTCTCAAAAAATTATAGCTCCAGCTTGGGCAACATAGTGAAACCCCATCTCTACAAACAAGAAAAAAAATTAGCTGGGTATGGTGGCACAGGCCTGTGGTCCCAACTACTTGGGAGGCTGAGGTGGGAGGACTGCTTGGGTACAGGAGGTTGAGGCTGCAGTGAACTGTGATCATGCCACTGCACTCCAGCCTGGGTGACAGAGTAAGACCCTGTCTCAAAAAAAAAAAAAAAAAGATTATAGCTGTTTTTATGGGCATTCTTCATAGCACCCAGCCCAGGGCTAAGTTCAAAAAACTTCTTTTTATTTTTTTGGAGACAGAGTCTTGCCCTGTTGCCCAGGCTGGAGTGCAGTGGCACAATCTTGGCTCACTGCAACCTCCACCTCTTGGGTTCAAGAGATTTTCATGCCTCAGCCTTCTAGCCTTCTGGGTAGCTAAGATTACAGGTGTGTGCTACCACGCGCAGCTATTTTTTGTATTTTTAGTAGAGATGGGGTTTCGCCATGTTGGCCAGGTTGGTCTCAAACTCCTGGCCCCAAGTGATCTGCCTGCCTTGACGTCCCGAAGTGCTGGGATTACAGGCATGAGCCACCATGCCCAGCCCAAAAATCTCTTAAAATAGTAGCTTAAGAGCCTGGCCCCTCCTCCTACTAGATTGTGACCCCTTCGAGGAAGCCCTCCCATAGACCCCTACCCTTTTTTTTCTGGTTCCCTGGCACTGGTTCCCCAGCACTGATACCCCAGGGCCCCTCTGCCTCAACCACCCTGAAGGCTGTCCCCAGCCAGCCCTCAATGTCCCCACTGCTGGCCCCTTGACCCCGGCTGGCTCCTGCTCACCTCGTAATCTACCCCGACTCGGTTCAGGGCGATGTTGATGGTGAAAGTGGAGGCATCATGGTGCGGCATCAGTGAGGGCTGCTCATCAGGCTTGTAGCGGACGACAAAGGCCAGGTCAAACTGGGCCTGTACCAAGGCAGGGGGACAAGAGAGGTCGTGTTAGTGAAGGAGGCCACAAAGGCCAGGAGAGGAGGGTGCACACACGAGGCCTGGTCTGACCTGCTGCAGGTCAGCGTACAGCGGCCAGGTCTGCATGGGGCTGTATGCTCCAGTGCCTGCAACTGCCTGGCACAGAAAAGGTTCTCAACAAAAATGTATGGACAGAGGGGAAAGAGGGAGTGAAGGAAGAGAAGGGAAGGGAAGGAAGGAAGAAAGGAAGGGAGAGAGTGAGGGAGGAAAAGGGAAGACAAGAAATGAAAGGGAAGGAGGCCGGACATGGTGGCTCACACCTGTCCCATCTCCACTAAAAATACAAAAAATTAGCCAGGCATGGTGGTGGGCATCTGTAATGCCAGCTACTTGGGAGGCTGAGGCAGGAGAATTGCTTGAACCTGGGAGGCGGAGATTGTAGGGAGGTGGAGATTGTAGTGAGCCAAGATTGTGCCACTGCAATCCAGCCTGGGTGACAAGTGCGAAACAACGTCTCAAAAAAAAAAAAAAAAAAGGAAGGAAGGAAAGGAAGGAATGAAAAGACAAAAACAAAGGGGAGCATACAATCCTCACAACCCTTTCTGGCAACTATCCAGGCTGGATTCCCTGAGGCAGGACCCAGGCACCTGGAGAAACCAGGGACCAAGGAAGGAACTGAGTGAGGACTGGAGAGTGACAGCACTGGAAAGAACTGTGAGAATTAACCAAGGCCAGCCAGGTAACGGGGAATCACAGTGAGCATTCAAGGGATGAATGACTGCTGTCAGTAACGGGAGTTCAGGGTTTTCCTCACTATTTTCCTCACTTCTTCCTCACATCCAAAGAAGGCTGCTTCGGATGAAGCAGGGCGCAAGTGTGGGGCACAGGCTTGCGGCTAGGGAGGGAGTGGGCACGCTGGCCGGCTACGGCGGGCGGGGGTGCTTTTTTGGTGGGCTGGTACAGGAGCCACTGAGGCAGGGTTAATGACAACGAAGAAAGATTCAAAAGGGATGAGGTCGGTCGGGCATGGTGGCTCATGCCTGTAATCCCAGCACTTTTGGAGGCAGAGGTGGGCGGATTACTTGAGGTCAGGAGTTCGAGACCAGCCTGGCCAACAAGGTGAAACCCTGTCTCTACAAAAACTATAAAAATTAGCTGGGCATGGTAGCGCACGCCTGTAATCCCAGCTACTCATGAGACTGAGTAAGACTCCATCTCAAAAAAAAAAAAAAAAAAGCCCGGGCGCGGTGGCTCAAGCCTGTAATCCCAGCACTTTGGGAGGCCGAGACGGGCGGATCACGAGGTCAGGAGATCGAGACCATCCTGGCTAACATGGTGAAACCCCGTCTCTACTAAAAAATACAAAAAAGTAGCCGGGCGAGGTGGTGGGCGCCTGTAGTCCCAGCTACTCGGGAGGCTGAGGCAGGAGAATGGCGTAAACCCGGGAGGCGGAGCTTGCAGTGAGCTGAGATCCACTCACCCCTGTCCCTCCCAGGCCCCCTACTCCTCCCCACCCCTCCCAGCTTCTCCACCACTTCCCACCCCACCCTTGTTCTTCCCAATCCCATCCCCACCCCTCAGTCCCTCTGCCTCATGCCCCACCCTTGCCCCTCCCACGCTCCCCATACCCCCACTCCACCTCAGCCCCTCCAGCTTCTCCACCTCCCACTCTACCCCCACCAGTCCCAGCCACTCCACTGACACCCCACCCAACCGTCCCCGCATCCTGGCTATGCCCCAGCTTGCCCACCCTGGTGTAGTAGCCGGGGTAGAGCTTCTCCGTCATGGGCGCAATGTACTCCAGCAGGAATTTGTGCCACTCCTGCTCAAAGCCGATCTGGTTCATGTGGATGTCAATAGTCGGCACGTTCTCGTAGCCACCCTGGATGCGGCTGTCCTGGAGGTGACCGAGGCGAGTGTTTAGGCAGAATTCTAGGATGGCCCCCAGGCTCCCACACCCTGGTGCTCTGTCTACTCCCTTCCCCTATACCCAGGAATGTGACGGGACCATGTTATATTATATGAGAAAACTGAATGGGCTTTGCAGATACAATTAAGGCCCCTAATCAGTTGATTAATCAGTTGAGTTAATCAAATGGGAGATTGATTTGAGTTAATCAAACGAGAGTAGGTCAGGGGGGCCTTCCCGCAGATGCAGGAAGACTTTTTTTTTTTTTGAGATAGGGTATCCCTCCGTCGCACAGGTCAGAGTGCAATAGCGCAACTTCAGCTCACTGCAGCCTCAACCTTCCAGGCCTAAGTGATCCTCCTACCTCACCCTCCCGTGTAGCTGGGACTACAGGCACACACCACCATGCCCAACTAATTTTATTTTTATTATTTTTGTGTGTGTGTGACAGAGTCTCACTCTATTGCCCAGGCTGGAGTGCAACCTCACTGCAACCTCCACCGCCTGAGTTCAAGTGATTCTCCTGCCTCAGCCTCCCAAGTAGCTGGGATTACAGACGTGTACCACCATGCCCCACTAATCTTTTTTTTTTTTTTTTTTTTGAGACAGAGTCTGGCTCTGTCATCCAGGCTGGAGCACAGTGGCGCGATCTTGGCTCACTGCAAGCTCTGCCTCCTGGGTTCACGCCATTCTCCTGCCTCAGCCTCCCAAGTAGCTGGGACTACAGGTGCCCACCACCACACCCGGCTAATTTTTTGTATTTTTAGTAGAGACAGGGTTTCACTGTGTTCGCCAGAATGGTCTCGATCTCTTGACCTTGTGATCCACCCGCCTTGGCCTCCCAAAGTGCTGGGATTACAGGCGTGAGCCACCATACCCGGCCTTTTTTTTTTTTTTTTTAGTAGAGATGGGGTTTCATCATGTTGGCCAGGCTGGTCTCAAACTCCTGACCTCAGGTGATCTGCCCACTTCAGCCTCCCAAAGTGCTGGGATTACAAGTGTGAGCCTGTGCCCAGCCACTAATTTTATTCTTTGTAGAGATGAGGTCTCACTATGTTGCCCAGGCTGGTCTTGAACCCCTGGGCTCAAGCAATCCTCCCGCCTCTGTCTCCCAAAGTGTTGGGATTACAGGCATGAACCCCTGCACCTGGCTAAAGGAGGATCTTGAAGAGAGACTCTGCCTCTTGCTGGCCTTGAAGAAGCAAGTTAAGTTCTACAGCTGCAGGGGAATGAATTCTGCAACAACCAAGTGAGTTTGGAATGGAACCCTGGGCCTCAGATGAGACTCCAACCCCAGGTGACACCTCAATGACCCAGCTAAACCGGGCCCAGATTCCTGACCCACAGAAACCAGGAGATAACACATGGGTGTTATTCTGAGCCATGGTCATTTGTTACAGAGCACTGAAAACTTGTTCCAGGGCCAGAGTCAGCTGGAGTCCGATGTCTGGCCCTGTCACTGGAGCACAAGCATCAGCCAGTCCCCAGAATGCATGGGCTAGTCCAGTTCCTGGCTTCTGGAGATCAGCTCAGCAACCAAAGCATGTGGTTTAGGA
Organism: Theropithecus gelada; assembly: GCF_003255815.1. Classification (NCBI taxonomy): domain Eukaryota; kingdom Metazoa; phylum Chordata; class Mammalia; order Primates; family Cercopithecidae; genus Theropithecus; species Theropithecus gelada. The sequence continues at coordinate 40,668,904 of NC_037668.1, read as the reverse complement.
AGGTAACCAGAACTTCAGGTTAGTCCAGTTGCCATGTCAGAGGTTGGCACACAGGTCCAGGGTCTCATATGCCTTTAAAAATGGTGCCTTAAACTTGGGAACACACATTTCTGTTAAACAACTTAGAAAATGAGGCCAGGCATGGTGGCTCACGCCTGTAATCCCAGCACTTTGGGAGGTTGAAGTGGGTGAAGCACCTGGGGTCAGGAGTTTGAGACAAGCCTCACCAACATGGTGAAACCCCTGTCTCTACTAAAAATACAAAAATTAGCCAGGTGTAGCGGTGGATACCTGTAAACCCAGTTAGTCAGGAGGCTGAGGCAGGAGAATCACTTGAACCCAGGAGGTGGAGGTTGCAGTGAGCTGAGATTGTGCCATCACACCCCACCTGGATAACAAGCAAAACTCCGTCTCAAAAAAAAAAAAAAAAAAAATTTTGCATGGTGGCCAGCACCTGTAATCCCAGCTACTTGGGAAGCTGAAGCAGGAGAATCGCCTGAACTCAGAACTCAGGAGGCAGTGGTTGCAGTGAGCTGAGATCACACCACTGCACTCCAGCCTAGGCGACAGAGTGAGGCTCCACCTCACACACACACAAAAAGAACTTAGAAAATGGGAAGTGGGGAGCCGGGTGCGATGGCTCACGCCTGTAATCCCACCTCTTTGGGAGGCTGAGGCGGGTGGATCACATGAGGTCAGGAGTTCGAGACCAGCCTGACCAACATGGTGAAACCCATCTGCACTAAAAATACAAAAATTAGCTGGGCATGGTGGCAGGTGCCTGTAATCCCAGCTACTCGGGAGGCTGAGGCAAAAGAATCGCTTGAACCTGGGAGGCGGAGGTTGCAGTGAGCCGAGATGGTACCACTGCACTCCAGCCTGGGTGACAGAGCAAGACTCCATCTCAAAAAAAAGAAAAAGGAAAATGAGAGGTGGGTTGGGGCTTGAAGTACATGGGAGATACGAATGTTGTAAAACTGTCAGGAGACGAAAAATTCCTTTCTGAAGTTTCTCTTCTGTGAAAGGGATGAGGGCAGTTTGTTTACTAAGTAATGTTGCCTTTAAGTACAGTGGTGTATTTTTATTCAAGATTGTGCTCTTTTATCAAAATCCTATGGAAATAAATGTTCTGGGATCATTTAAAAAAAAAAAAAAAAAGGTACCTTAGGGCAGACATGGTGGCTCATGCCTGTAATCCCAGAACTTTGGGAGGCTGAGGCGGGCAGATTACTTGAGGCCAGGAGTTCGAGACCAGCCTGGCCAACATGGTGAAACCCAGCCTCTACTAAGAATACAAAAATTAGCCAGGGATGGTGGCACATGCCTGTAGTCCCAGCTACTGGGGAGGCTGAGGCAAGAAAAGTGCTTGAACTTGGGAAAGGAAGGTTGCAGTGAGCTGACATCATGCCACTGCCCTCCAGCCTAGGTGATACAGTAAGGCACTGTCTCAAAAAAAAAAAAAAATTTACACACACAAACACATACAACTAAACAAATAAATAATACCAAGATTAGCTGGGCATGGTGGCACACGTCTATAATCTGAGCTACTCAGCAAGCTGAGGCATGAGAATCTCTTGAACCCAGGAGGTGGAGGTTGCATGAGCCAAGATTGCGCAACAGCACTCCAGCCTGGGCGACACAGTGACAGGTGTCTAAATTAAGTAAGTAAATACATAAAATGAAATTGTGCCTGGTTCACAACCAGCCTGGGTGACATAGCCAGACCCCGTCTCTATTATTTAAAAAAAATATATATATATAAAAAGAAAAAGAAAAAAATGGTGCCTGAACTTTCCAGAACAGGAACAGGTATTGGGATTCTCACGGAGAGAACACAGGGCCTCCCGCTCTCACCAGGCCACCTGCTCCTGCTGTCTGATGAACTTGGACCCGAGAGCCCTTCCTAATGCCCCTCATCCCACTTTGGCCCTTTCCTCCCCAGTTCCTCCTGGGGGAAGTCTAGGGAACCAAGCTAAGCCATTCCAATAGCAAACCAGGAACTGAAAACCTAGTAGCTTACAGTCAAGGCAACTCAAAGCCACACAGTGGCAATAGCAGCTTGGGAACCAAACTCCATCTCGGGTTTCTCAGTCCGTCTACTCCTAACCGCCTGCAGATACCCATGCCAGCACCCCTATGTCAAGAGTCCCAGAGAGGGTGGCTCTCGGACAGTGAGTGGCACTGATGGAGACCCTGGACAGTGAGTGGCACTGATGGAGAGGCGGCCTCCCTGCGGCCCCAGCCGAGGCATCAGGGTCCCCACCTTGTTGTCACCCAGAGACCACTGGCCAAAGTGTTCCATCTCCTCCACCAGTTCATCACAGGCTGCCTCCGTGAAGATGGGGAACCAGTAGACATCCGGGCAGGGCTGGGGAGGGCAGGGACTCAGTCAAGGGGGTCCACAGTGGCACCATGGAATCCTCCTCCCTCTTCAGGGCCCCACACCCAAGCCAGGGAGCCCTCCGAGTGTCCCCAGGCAGCAGGGGCTTGTCAATCCTGGAGAGACTGAGTGGGTCCCTAAAGGGAGAAGGAGGCAGAGCCCAGAGACAGACTTTCACAGCCGAGGTCACAGAGTCACCAGCGCCAAGGCCAGGAGAGAAACACGGGTATGGAGGGAGGGAGGGGGCAGAGGTCCCAGGCTCGGGGGAAGCAGACATTAGTGAGTGGAGAGAAGTGGCCACTCCCCGCACTGGTCCAGGCACGATGGGCCACAGTGGCCATCATATCCGGGATGTTTTCCTCCTTCCTGCCTAGGCCAGGGAGAGAGGCCCTGCAGACCCCCACCGCCTCCAGCAGGAAATGCCAACAGGTGGAGGGGCCATCCCGCCACCCCTCACTCCCATCCCACCGCCCCCCCCCCCCACCCCCCCCCCCCCCCCCCCATCCCTCCGCCCCCCACTCCCATCCCGCCACCCCCCACTCCCATCCTGCTGTCCCCCACTCCCTGGGGCAAGTGGTTTCCCTTCTGTGCCCTGCCCCCTGCAGCAGGCAAGGCCGGTCCAAGAGGGTGTCCATGGCCCTTACCGTCTCCACCAGCTTCCCCGCCAGGGCCTTGGTGTAGTTCTGGTGGATGTACTTCTCCTTCCAGTCCTGTGGGGAGTGGGAAGCAGGCTAGGGTCCTCACCATTGGCTCAACTGCATGGGATGCTCCAAGCAGACCCCTCAAAGTGGGAGTGAAGGTGCACATGCCTGGCGGAGGCAGGTGTTCACCTGCACCCACTGGGTGTGTGTGTGTTGTCTGGGTGCACAGATATGCCCAGAGGAGGTGGTGTTTGCACATGTATGTACATGTGTGTGCCCGTGTGTACATGTCTGTGTGCAGGCACGTGCTTACACCCATCAGCGGCGAGCTCCCAATGTCTAGAAACAGTCACAACTGTCTGCCCTTCTGATCATCACAACACCCTCACGGGCAAGACAGGCTGGGACAGTATACCCATTCTGGAGCTAAGATAACTGAGGTCCCCAAAGATGAGAGGCTCAACTAAGTCCCAGGTGATGGCAGAGCTAGGCCACAAACCCAGGCCTCTGAGTCCTGGTCCCTCCTCCAACAGATGGTGTTGGCTCTCTGGACACCCTCCTCTCCCTACCCAAATCCTGCCCTACAGCCTCCTGGGGTGAAGGGAGAGTGGCAGGTGGCCCACAGGGGTCTTGGCTGTTGTAAGGCTCTCAGAGGGAAGTCCCTCAGACTGCAGGATCACTGGGCCCCTTCTGCTCCCAACCCCCAGGTGCCCACCCCAGCCTCACCTCGGGGTTGCTGAACACCTCCCAGAGGTCGTTGTGCAGGTGGGTGGTGCGGTAGCTGTCCAGGGAGAGCAGGTGGCCAAGGGTGTGCCGGTTGGTCAGGAACATGAACACATCCTAGGGAAAGCAAGCCCAGTGGAAGAGGCGCTCCCCCACCCCTCCCCTGCCCTGCACACTCCCAGATGGGCAACAGTGCAGCCTCCTCTGCCCACCGGACTGAAGTTCACAAGATCACAGACCAGGTGCAGTCACCCCTGTGTCCCCAGGGCCCAGCCCAGGCCTGACACTGAGAATGCAATCAGGGAAGTCTTCCCAGAGGACTGAACACAGAATGAAAGAAAAAATGCGCAAAAGAAAAGGAGCATGCTCTGATCCTGAAATGTTGGTCACAGGGGAAAACTTCATCTTGCTACAGGTTAAAAAAAAAAAAGTCACAAAAATATATGGAGCGGGGCACAGAGATAGGGTGAGGTGTCTCTCGGGCACATCACTTGGAGTACTTTTAGGTGGAAAGTTTCGTTTTCTTTGGGCTATGTCAAAAATGTAAATAAGCCGGGCGCGGTGGCTCACGCCTGTCATCCCAGCACTTTGGGAGGCTGAGGCGGGTGGATCACGAGGTCAGGAGATCGAGACCATCCTGGCCAACATGGCGAAACCCTGTCTCTACTAAAAATACAAAAAATTAGCCAGGCATGGTGGCGGGCGCCTGTAGTCCCAGTAACTCAGGTGAGTGGAGATTGCGCTGCTGCACTCCAGCCTGGGAGACAGAGCAAGACTCCGTCTCAAAAAAAAAAAAAAAAAGAAAAAGTAAATAAAATAGATGGTGTAAAAACCAGGTCTGCTAAAAGGTCCCTGCAGACCCCTGAGGACCATTGTGCCAGACGGCCCCCATTCCTCCACCAGGCGCTAGTGGCTTCCAAGATGCCCTGCTAGAATCTCAGGAGCTCCCAGGCCTATGGTGACAAGGCGGCCCGCCATGAGGGTCAGAGCTGGAGGCCCACCTTCCCGCCTGCCCCATCCACAGGGCGTCCTGTGCCGCCCACTGCTGGCTGACCTGCTGCCGGACATTGGCACAGAAGGCCATGTCAGGGTCCAGCTTGCTGTGGTGGAAGAGATCTGGGGACTGCAGCTCACCCCGTAGGGCACTGCCTTTGATCAAGTAGATGTTTGAAATATAGGGCACATTCCAGACACCACTGCGGGAGAGAGAGAAAGAGGGTGGGGTCAGAGGCTGGTGGTGGGGAAAATGGAGGGAGTCACAGGCTGGTGGTTGGGAGTCACAGCCTGGGGTCTGGGGAGTCTGGGCCGTGAGAAGGGGAAGGCACAGGCTGGGAGGGCACAACTGTGGTGATTTGATTCCCCCACCCTGGACACATGGGCCTATTTGTCAGGAAGTCCTTCTATGTGTCTAACTGCAGTCTTCCTTGCTTCAGATTCTACAGGAATCTGAGGGTAACAAAGACAGGAATATTGGGGAGGGATCCCCACAAACCCAGGCAGAAGCCAGATGAAGGTGTCCCTCACCCACCCCCACCCTGCAGGTACTCACATGCGCCGCCCCTGCACAATGTCCACGTAGTCCTCGGAACGGGCATAGTAGCCATCTGCACTGAGAGCCCCCCAGAAGTTGGACCACAGCCTCCCATGCCGGGTCATCAGCGGGGCGATGACGTTCCTGAGGAAGGGAGCACCTCAGTGGGAGTGGGAGGCAGCACTAACCAAGGATGGGGGGAGGAGGGAAGGGGGAGGAGGGTGCCCCTCAACCTGCACGCAGGGGTCCCCAAGCACCTCACTGGGACAGACAGTGCCTTGGCTGGGGTGTCGGGGGTTTGGCTCTTCCGGTACCTGCTCCCTTCCATGGGGCAGCCAGGAGCAGACAGGGCAGGACACCTTCTCTATCACAACCTGGGGTATCAGGCTGGGGATCCACAGCTCCGGGTAATGGGTGAGGCCAAGGAGGAGGAGGAGGAGGAAGAGGACGAGGAAGATGAGGAGGAGGAGGAAGAGGGAAAAGGAGGAAGAGGAGGAGGAAGATAAGGAGGAGAAAGAGGAGCAGAAGGAGGAAAAAGAGGAGGAAGAGAAGGAGGAGGAGGAAGAGGAGGAGAAAGAGGACGAGGAAGACAGGGAGGAGGAGGAGGAAGAGGAAAAGGAGGAAGAGGAGGAGGAAGACAAGGAGGAAGATAAGGAGGAGAAAGAGAAGCAGGAGGAAAAAGAGGAGGAAGAGGAGGAGGAGGAAGAGGAAAAAGAAGGAAGAGGAGGAAGAAGACAAGGAGGAAGAGGAGGAGGAGAAAGAGGAGCAGGAGGAGGAAAAAGGAGGAAGAGGAGGAGGAGAAAGAGGAGCAGAAGGAGGAAAAAGAGTAGGAAAAGGAGGAGGAGGAGGAAGGCAAGGAGGGCTCCCACCCCGGGACCAGGCCAATCCAGAGCAGTGCTGGGCGCAGACGGAGCAGCCTCACTTGTTCTGTTGGATCAGCAGCCGCAGACTGTTGGGCTCGGTCAGGGCCACGTCAGCATCCACGCTGAAGTAGTAGGTGCAGCTGCGGTCTTGCCGGCACAGGTCTCTGCAAGGAGGATGCAGGGTCAGTGCACCTGATCCTGGTGCACTGGTGGCTGCTCACATCTGTGATCAGAGTCTGGCTTCACCACATACCAGCCAAGGGCCTTTAGAGAGGTCACACCGGCAGCCTCAAAGGTCCCTCCCGACTCTGAGTCCCAAACCCCTGGACTTCGGGGCTCTCACCCAAGGCCCAGAGCTTGGCAACTGGTATCAAGTGCCCTGAAAACCCCGGTACTGGGAAGAACACAGCCCACAGGTGCCTACATGGCCCAGGGTGGGGAGTAAGCTGGGGCTGCCTTTCTGAAATGCAATTCGGTAACTTGTACCAAAAGCCTTAAAAATCTATGTTACTTTTGTTTATCTGGTGCAGCAAACGAGGGTCTGTGAGTCTAACTCTGGCCCTCCCTGGTTTTATACAGCTCATGGGCTAAGAACAGCTTTATGTTTTTCCTTTTTTTATTTTTTTATTTTTATTTTATCTTATTTTATTTTATTTTTTTGAGAACGAGTCTCACTCTGTTGCCCAGGTTGGAATGTAATGGTGCAATCTCAGCTCACTGGAACCTCCACCTCCCGGGTTCAAGCGATTCTCCTGCCTCCACCTCCCAAGTAGCTGGGATTAGAGGTGTGCACCACCATGCCCAGCTAATTTTTGTATTTTTAGTAGAGACAGGGTTTTACCATGTTGGCCAGGCTGGTCTCGAACTTCTGACCTCAGGTGATCTGCCCGCCTTGGCCTCCCAGAGTGCTGGGATTACAGGCATGAGCCATTGCACCGGCCTTTTTTCCTTTTTTAGAGATGGGGGTCTCACTGTGTCACCCAAGCTGGAATGCAGTGGCACAATCACAGCTCAGTGCAGCCTCAACTTCCCCAGTTCAAGCAATCCTTGGCCTCCCAAAGTGCTGGGATTACAGGCGTCACCCACTGCACTTGGCTGGTTTTATGTTTTTAAGTGGTTTCAAGAAAAAAAAATCAAAAGAAGAAGATGTAAAAATTATGTGAAGGTCATCACCAGGTGCAGTGGCTCATGCCTGTAATCCCAGCACTCTGGGAGGCTGAGGCGGGAGGATAACTTCAAGCCAGTAGTTTGAGACCAGCCTGGGCAACATAGCAAGATCCTGTCTCTACAAAAAATAAAAATAAATTAGCTAGGCACAGTGGCTCACACCTGTAATCTCAGCACTTAGGGAGGCCGAGGCGAGTGGATCACTTAAGGTCAGGAGCTCGAGATAGGCCTGGACAACATGGTGAAACCCTGTCTCTACTAAAAATACAAAAAGTAGCCAGGTGTGGTGGCATGCACCTGTATCTGCACATGCATCCCATCTACTCCGGAGGCTGAGGCAGGAGAATCGCTTGAACCCGGGACGGGGAGGTTGCAGTGAGCGGAGATCACACCACTGCACTTTAGCCTGAGTGACAGAGTGAGACTCTGTCTCTAAATAAATAAATAAAAATTTAAAAATTAACTGGATGTGATGGCATATGCCTGTAGTCCCAGTTTCTTGGGGGGCTGAGGTAGGAGGATCGCTTGAACCCAGGGGTTTGAAGCTACAGTAAACTATGATCCTGTCACTGCACTCCAGCCTGGATAACAAGAGTGGCACCAAGTCTCAGAAAAAAAAAAAAAAAAAAAGACATGAAAGTCAAATTTCAGTGTCCATAAATGAAATTTTGCTGGAATGCAGCCTCACTCATTCACTTACGTATTATTTGTGACTGCTTCTGTGCTACTAGGTCAGAGCTGAGTGGTTGTAACAGAGCCGGCAGAGCCAATTTGCAAAGATTTATGATCTAGTCCTTAGCAGGAAGCTTGCCAACCTTTGATCTGGACTGTCTGACTCTTCTACAATCAACACAAATTGCTTCTTTCTTTGTTTTTGTTTTGCTTTATGAGACAAGGTCTCGCTCTGTTTCCCAGGCTGGAGCACTGTGGTGCAACCATAGCTCACTGCAACCTCGACTTCCCGGGCTCAAGAGGTCCTCCCTCCTCAGCCTCTTGAGTAGCTGGGACCCCAGGTCCAAGCCACCACGCTTGGCTATTTTTTTTATTTTTGAAGAGATAGGGTCTTGCTATGTTGCCCAAGCTGTTCTCGAACTCCTGGCCTCAAGCGATCCTTCAGCTTTGGCCTCTCAAAGTGCAGGGATTACAGGCATGAGCCACTGCACCCAGCCTTTTTTTTTTTTTTTTTAATAATAAAGCAAAACATTCGAGGTTGCCTCCCTAATTGTCAGCCTTTGTCTACTTCTGCCCCCAGTCCTTCCTCTTTCTCTGATTTGCTTCCTGAACCCAAATAACATGGCTCAGCCCTGCTCAGGAGCCCCGGAGGTTGTCAGGACAGAGGCTATTTTCCCATTTGACAGATGGAAACTCCAAGACCCAGAGAGGGGCAGGAACTTGCTAGAGCACACACAGCCTTCTGAACTCCTGTCACTCAGCCTGCTGCTCCTTACCACAGCCACAGCTCCCCCACCCACCACTGTCAGTGGAGAGTACTGTGGCCCACAACTCACGCGCCCATGTTCCTGGCGTCCGCATTTGCCATCCGCACCTCGGGGCCCACTAGCTTCACAGACTGGTACTCGCTGCCATGCTCTGCCAGGAACTCTTCCACCTGAGCCTTGTGGTGCTGCTCCTGGGGGTGAGGATGGGGAAGGGGTTGGGGGGGGGGGAGGATGGGGAAGGGGTTGGGGGGGGGGGGGGGGGGGAAGGGGTTGGGGGGGGTGAGGAGGAGGACACAGCTTCCACCCAGGGACTGCAGCACCTGCTGTCACTGTCATGCTGTGCCCCTTCATCTCTGGCACCCCGGCCATCTGCTTTCCTTTGCCCATGCCAGCCCTGTGCCAGGAACGCCCTTCCCTGGCCATCCTTTGCCCATTCTCCCCTGACCAGGCCAGGCCTTCTAAGGGCCTCTGTCATCCGGATAGAGCCCTGCCACCACTCTTAGGATCCCACATCCAGGGACATTGCTGATTACTAGGTGTGGCCCAGGAATCCACTTTGTTACCAAATGTGTCAGGTGATCCTCGACTTTGCTTTGAAAAACAACAGTCATGTCCGGTGCAGTGGCTCATGCCAGTAATCTCAGCACTTTGGGAGGCCGAGACGGGTGGATCACAAGGTCAGGAGTTCACTAGCCTGGCCAAGATAGTGAAACCCCATCTCTACTAAAAATACAAAAATTAGCCAGGCATGGTGGCGGGCACTTGTAATCCCAGCTACTCAGGAGGCTGAGGCAGAGAACTGCTTGAACCCGGGAGGCAGAGGTTGCAGTGAGCCAAGATAGCACCACTGCACTCTAGCCTGGGCCACACAGTGAGACTCCATCTCAAAAAAAAAAAGGAAAAACAACAGTCCAGCTGGGTATGGTGGCTCAAGCCTGTAATCCCAGCACTTTGGGAGGCCGAGGCGGGCGGATCATGAGGTCAGGAGATCAAGACCATCCTGGCCAACATGGTGAAACCCCACCTCTACTAAAATACAAAAAATTAGCCAGGTGTGGTGGCGGGTGCCTGTAATCCCAGCTACTCGGGAGGCTGAGGCAGGAGAATGGCTTGAACCCAGGAGGCAGAGGTTGCAGTGAATCGAGATCACGCCATTGTACTCCAGCCTGGGCGACAGAGCAAGGCTCTGTCTCAAAAAAAAAAAAAAAAAGTTAGCCAGTTGTGATGGCGCGTGCCTGTAGTCCCAGTCACTTGGGAGGCTGAGGCAGGAGAATCGCTTGAACCCAAGAGGCAGAGGTTGCAGTGAGCCAAGATCGTACCACTGCACTCCAGCCTGGGTGACACAGCGAGACTCTGTCTCAAGGAAAAAAAAAAAAAAAAGAAAACCATTTTGACTGCCACCAGGTACAATTAGGGAAGATTAACAGGGACAGCGATGGAAGTGAAGATGACAACAGTTAGAAGCACCTATATGTGTCCTGTGCGCCAGGCACCTTTTACGGACTTCACACGTCAACTTGCTTAGCCCTTGCAGCAATTCTGTGTGATTGGACAATTATTATCCCTATTTTATTTATTTATTTATTTATTTTTTTTTGAGACTGAGTTTTGCTCTTGTTGCCCAGGCTGGAGTGCAATGGCGTGATCTCGGCTCACTGCAACCTCCGCCTCGCAGGTTCAAGCGATTCTCCTGCCTCAGCCTCGTGAGTAGCGGGGATTACAGGCATGTGCCACCACAATCAGCTTAACTTTGTATTTTTAGTAGAGGCAGGGTTTCACCATGTTGGTCAGGCTAGTCTCGAACTCCCGACCTCAGGTGATGCACTCACCTCCGCCTCCCAAAGTGCTGGGATTACAGGCGTGAGCCACCACGCCCGACTATTATCCCTATTTTATAGATGAGAAACTAAAGCACAGAGAGGTTGAGTAATGTGCCCAAGGTCACACAGCCAATAAAAATAGCAGCACTGGGATTCAAACTCACCCAGACTGACTCCAAAGTCAACTCAGTGATTTGGGGACACAGTCCACTGGTGACTGTCATTTGGCCCAGATAAGCAAGATTCAGTGAGACCCTCAGGGGTCTCAGGCTATGTTGTGAAGCTGGGCCCTGGACCCAAGCCACATGACGACCCCTCAGAGTGCCTGCTACTCACGTGGTTGTGGATGAAAAGTCGCATGTGTTTCCGGGGGTAGTGGAGCTGCAGGAGCCGCTGGAAGAACAGGGACACGAACGGCGTGGGCTGTTCGATGAACATGCCGACCAGGACCGTGGGCAGAGCTTCATCCTGCACCAGGGAGGGCGGCATGAGAGTCCAGCAGTGTCCGGCCACAGCACTGCCACTCCACCCCAGGGTGGCCCAAGGAAGCATGTAGACTTCCCAAGAAAGGTGCTCGGGCTGGGGACCTCCAGGCAGGGGGTGCAGGAGGGCAGGGAAGCAGCAGGAAGGTGCCCTGGGGAGGGAGCAGCAGAAGCCCAGGCCTGGAGCAAGGACCTGGTTGAGGGCCTGCTGTCAGGAGATCATGGCTGGTGTGGTGTTCAAGGTGAGTCATAAATGAGGATGAGGTTCATGGGATGGGGAGGGGGCTGCAGGAGAGCCTGAAGGACCAGGCAGAAGAAACCAGAACCTGGACATTTCGGAGGAAGCTAGAGACATGTAGTCTGAGAGGGCTTCCAGGAGAAGGCACTTGGGTGGCAATCGAGATAGAACCCTAGGCAGGGAGATGACCTCTTCACTTTCCACCAAAGACAATGGAGTCTATTCCAGAATCACCCATCTCGACATCTCAGGAGACTGAGCCCCCCGTGTCCCTCAGGCACAGGCCTGGGCGCAGCCTCACCCCAATGCCCTTGAGGCTGCGCAGGCCTTCGTCACACACGGTGCAGCCCGTCTCGAACGTCCAGAAGCGCGGGATGTAGTTGCCCAGGTAGTTCAGCTGCAGCTGTTGGGGAAACGTGGGGTCACAGAGAAGCCGGTCAGCCCTACCCGCCACAGCCCTGACTCACATCTCCCTGGGCCCCTGGTGGGTCAGCAGAATCCAGCCTTCTCCCACTCCCTAAGAGGGTCTTGGAGATAATGCTCCATCCCCAGGAGATCACCAAGCCACTCTGAGAGAGGGTGGGGCAAGGGCTTGGCACTCCAGTGCTTCTCCTGAGAGCTTGTAAAATGCAGATTCCTGGGTCTAGTGCAAATGCGAAATAAAGGTTCACTGAGTGAGTAAATGACTCTGCCCTGGGGTGACAGAGTACAGATGGCTCTGGTAGCCCAGCCTAGGCCTGGATGGGGACAGCAGCCTCCTATGTGTCCTGTGCCCAGCAAGAATAGACGGAGTACCACTGACCAACACAGCAGGAAAAGAAGGCACCACGCTGAGCTCAGATGTGAGGACAGAGTAGTGAGTTCATAGCAGGCCCCCAGGTAGGTGTTCCTGGCCCCAGGGGGATACTGTGGGGTCACGGTGAGAAAGAAATTGGGGCTCTGGCCCCCCTCGCACACTCCCCAGGGGCTGGGGCCCCCCCTACCTTGGTTGGCCCGTTGCCATGGATCAGGACTGGGAGGGTGTCATAGGCCAGGTTCCTCGCTCTCACATGGCCCATTTCAAACTTGAGCACGACCTCATCTGGGGGTCAGAAAGCACAGCCCCACCCAGCATCAGACCCAGAAGTCAGGCTCAGGGTCCAACCAGTGGGCTCAAATCCCAGCTCTGCAGTGGGTAGATTACGTCCTTGGGCAAGTCACTTCTCTCTATGCCTCAGTTTCAGGAATAATCCCTTCTTCATAGGGTGAGGGGGAGGATTTGTGTTGGGTAAGTGTGGGGCACCAAGCCTGGCCCATGATGAGCACAGAATCCATGGCAACCCCTGTACTTGTTGTGGTTACTTACAGCCAGAAGCAGGGACTGGGAGAAGAACAAAGACGTGGAACATCCCAGCTCCAGGCACCTCAGAAAAGCCCCAAGAGAAAGGGTCTGGGAGGCGCCTTCTCTGAGTAGGCAGAGCAGCACTGAGAAAATGCCAGAGCCACACAAAGGGGAGGCCTGGGCATGATCAGGACAGATCTTGTCCCAGTGGAGGAAGCCCCTTTAGCAGGGCCCCAATACCCATGGTGGGTGGGTGGGTGGGTGGGGGTGTGTGTGTGTGTGTGTGTTTTGAGACAGAGTCTCACTCTCACCCAGGCTGGAGTGCGCAGTGGCACAATCTCGGCTCACTGCAACCTCCACCTCCCAAGTTCAAGTGACTCTCCTGCCTCAGCCTCCCGAGTAGCTGGGATTACAGGTTACAGGCACCCGCCACCATGCCCAGCTAATTTTTGCATTTTTAGTAGAGACGGAGTTTCACTATGTTAGCCAGGATGGTCTTGATCTCCCGACCTTGTGATCCGCCCGCCTCGGCCTCCCAAAGTGCTGGGATTACAGGCGTGAGCCACCACGCCCGGCCCATTTTTTTTTTTTTTTTTTTGAGACAGAGTCTCATTCTATTGCCCAGCCTGGAGTGTAGTGGCATGATCTTGGCTCACTGCAACCTCCACCTCCCAGGTTCAAGTGATTTTCCTGCCTCAGCCTCCCGAGTAGCTGGGATTACAGGCACATGCCACCATGCCCAGCAAATTTTTGTATTTTTAGTAGAGACAGGGTTTTGCCATGTTGGTCAGGCCGGTCTCGAACTCCTGATCTCTGGTGATCCACCCGCCTTGGCCTCCCAAAGTGCTGGGATTACAGGCATGAGCCACTGTGCCCAGCCCCCAATACCCATGTTTGACCCTATTAGTCTACACATAGGAAAATGGGTATTTCAGCTGGGCACGCTGGCTCACACCTGTAATCCCAGTACTTTGGGAGGCGAAGTGGGAGGATCACTTGAGCCCAGGAGTTTGAGACAAGCCTGCGCAACATAGCGACACCCTGTCTCTATTTTAAAAATTAAAATAGGCACGATGGCTCACGCCTGTAATCTCAGCACTTTGGGAAGCCAAGGCAGGCAGATCACCTGAGGTCAGCAGTTCGAGACCAGCCTGGCCAACATGGTGAAACCCCGTCTCTACTAAAAAAATACAAAAATTAGTCGGGCTTGGTGGCGTGCGCCTGTAATCCCAGCTACTTGAGAGGCTGAGGCAGGAGAATTGCTTGAACCTGGGAGGCTGGGAGGCAGAGGTTGCAGTGAGCTGAGAATTCGCCACTGCATTCCAGCCTGGACGACAGCGCAAGACTCCATCTTAAGACAAAAAAAAAAAGGAAAACAGATAGCTGCTGACCTGCCTGGATCTGAACTTAGTGCTTCTTAACCCCCAGAAACCACAGGCAAAGGGCACACTGTTTCTGCATCTTTCTGGGAGCAGAGCCGTAGCTTTCATCAGATTCTCAAAAGGGCCATTTCGCCAGAAAGTCAGCAATGAGTGGATTTGGTTCACTTCCCTTTTGGAAAGATAAGAAAACTGAGTCCCCTGTGGGGAGGAGGTGTGACTTGCTTGAGATCACTCAGGAAGACCTACGGCAAAGCAATGTCATCACCAGCCACAGACACGAGGCCAGGCCCAGGGATGTTTGTGGCATCAAGGGTCAAGTAGCCTTTTGCTTCCCAAGCTGCCTATGCCACCAGCTGAGTTCCTGCCCCCAGCCTAGGACTGCTTCACCTGGAAGGTGGGAGGGCCGGGAAAGCAGGGAAGGAGCGCCCACCTGCAAGGACCTCGTATGCAGGGCAGGGGGTCCAGCACCTGCTGTGCACATCCCCCAACTCCTCCCAGACTGAATGCTCACCTGTCCCAGGCCCCCAAGAGAGACACGGCTCTGTGCCAGGACATCCAAGTGGTCCCTGGGGACCTAGGGATGAACCCAGTCACCTCCCAGCACAATGGCCAGAAAGAAGCAGCCCAGTTCTCCTCCTTGGGCTCAGGCTCTGCCAGGAATCCTTCCTATCACCCCTCTCAGGATCCACCCCTCCCCATGGGGGCTGCTCACCCAAAGCTCCATCCAGGTTCTGGAAGATACGGCAGCGGTGGTCCAGGGTGATATTGATCTGTTCCTGCACGAAAGAGGGTACCAGGCTGCAGCAGGGACAGGCCCTTGGGGGGTCTCACCCAGTGGGGGGAATCTGTCCCCCAGCCTCGGCCCTTTCTCCCCACACCTACTCTGCCATATCACATCAGGGCAGTTGGGTGCCCAGAGAAGGCCAGCAGCCAAGCTCCTGGGGTCTACAGTCTAGTGGCTCCATTCACAGAAAACCAGGGACTCTGAACTGGAAGGAATCTAAGAATGCAGCCGGCTCACCTACAACAACGACGGCCGTAAGAGTAACCAGCGCCTGCCAAGCACATAGCTACTCCAAATATTCTGTTTTTTGAGACAGAGTTTCCCTCTTGTCACCCAGGCTGGAATGCAGTGGCATGACCTTGGCTCACTGCAACCTCTGCCTCCCGGGTTCGAGCAATTCTCCTGCCTCAGCCTCCCGAGTAGCTGGGACTACAGGTGTGCACCACCATGCCTAATTTTTGTTGTTGTTGTATTTTTAGTAGAGATGGGGTTTTGCAATGTTGGGCAGGCTGGTCTCGAACTCCTGACCTCAGGTGATCCACCCGCCTCGGCCTCCCAAAGTGCTGGGACGACAGGCATAAGCCACTACGCCTGGCCACTACTCCAAATATTCTACACATGGGTCGGGTGCAGTGACTCACACCTGTCATTCCAGCACTTTGGGAGGCTGAGGCAGAAGGATCACTTGAACCTAGGAGTTTGAGATCAGCCTGGGTAACACAGCGAAATTTCATCTCTATAAAAAAATTTTAAGGGGGCGCATGCCTATAGTCCCAGCTACTCAGGAGGCTGAGGTGGGAGGATCACTTGAGTCCGGGAGGCTGAGGCTGCAGTGAGCTATGTTTCTGCCACTGCACATCAGCCTGGGTGACAGTGAGACCCTATCTCAAATAAATAAATAAAATATTCTACATATATTAATCAGTTTAATCCTGACAACATCTCTGTGAGAAAGTACTATCATTATTGCATTATTTTAATTTTAATTTTTTTATTTTTTAAATTAATTAATTTTTTTTGAGACAGAGTCTTGCTCTTGTTTCCCAGGCTGGAGTGCAATGGCACGATCTCGGCTCACTGCAACCTCCACCTCCCAGGTTCAAGCAGTTCTTCTGCCTCAGCCTCCTGAGTAGCTGGGATTACAGGCACCCGCCACCACACCCGGCTAATTTTTGTATTTTTAGTAGAGACAGGGTTTCATTATGTTAGCCAGGCTGGTCTCAAACTCCTGACCTCAGGTGATCCACCCACCTCGGCCTCCAAAAGTGCTGGGATTAGAGGTGTGAGCCACCGCCTCTGGCCCATTATTGCATTTTATAACGGAAAAAACAAGGCACAGAGAAGCTGCCCGATGTCACACAACTAGTAAACGGTGAGCTGGGATTAGAACCCAGGCACCTTGGCCCTGAAGTCCTTATTCTGAACCACTGAACAATGCTGCCTCTAAGACACCAACCCGGAGGTTCAGGCCTGAGAGGAGCTGTTCCCATGCAGCCTGGCCAGTGGATCCCCAGTCCCCTCTCCTTTGGCCCACCCCCTGCCTCTTACCCTCTTCTCTGGGTCCAAGAAGATCTTGGTGTAAAACAGCTGGTCGCTGTCGCTGTCCTGGCCCTCCCACTCGGCCACCAGTTTGCTGAGGTTGGGGGCATAACCGATGAAGCCTGAAGGTTGGTGGGTGGGGACACCAAGACAGACCCTTAGCTTCCAGCCTGTAACCCAGGGGCCTCCTCCCACCCTTCCCTCTCATCCACCTCCACTCATATGCTCACAAACCCTGCCACCTCTCAGAAGTCCTGCATTGACAGGAGGTGGGGCTGCACGTTGGAAATGGGCCTGCCAGTGAATGCCACTTGTTAGTGAGTTCCTACTGACCCCAAGAATAATGGTGCCCACTAACCTGTACTGTTCAGTGCTGGGCACCACATAGGTGGTGAAGAAACGGATTGGGCGAGGAGCCCCCGGAGAGCAGGGCTGGGAGGATACAGGCCTGGTGCCCCTTCTTACAGTTACCTGGGAAACTTGGCCCAGAGAAGGGCAAGGCTGGGCCAAGCTCACACAGCGCCTTGGGGGCTGAGACCTGGCATAGTGGGAAAGCCCACATGGGCTCCTAGCTGCAGTACAGACTGGTGACAGGCAACCACAAGAGTAATGGGACACCCCTACTCCTGGGCCTGCGCCAGGGCAAGGCCATCTGGACTGTGCTTACTCTGGACCAGTGGAAAAAAGTGTCTGTTCAGGGCAGATGGCAGATCCCCATCTGAGGTTGAAAAGAGGCCTGTGGATTTTATTCTCCATGCAGTGGAAAGTCATTAAGTGATGTGTGTGAATTTACATCTTATTTATTTATTTATAAGACAGAGTCTCACTCTGTTGCCCAGGCTGGAGTACAGTGGCATGATCTTGGCTCACTGTAAGCTCCGCCTCCCAGGTTCACGCCATTCTTCTGCCTCAGCCTCCCGAGTAGCTGGGACTACAGGCGCCCGCCATCACCCCAGGCTAATTTTTTGTATTTTTTTTTTTGAGACGGCGTCTCACTGTGTGGCCCAGGCTGGAGTGCAGTGGCACGATCTTGGCTGACTGCAAGCTCCGCCTCCCAGGTTTACGCCATTCTCCTGTCTCAGCCTCCCGAGTAGCTGGGACTACAGGCGCCCGCCACCATGCCCGGCTAGTTTTTTGTATTTTTTTTTTTTTTTTTTTTTTTGAGACGGAGTCTGGCTCTGTTGCCCAGGCTGGAGTGCAGTGGCCGCATCTCAGCTCACTGCAAGCCCCGCCTCCCGGGTTCACGTCATTCTCCTGCCTCAGCCTCCCGAGTAGCTGGGAGTACAGGCGCCTGCCACCACGCCCGGCTAATTTTTTTGTATTTTAGTAGAGACGAGGTTTCACCGTGTTAGCCAGGATGGTCTCGATCTCCTGAACTCGTGATCCGCCCGTCTCGGCCTCCCAAAGTGCTGGGATTACAGGCTTGAGCCACCGCGCCCGGCATTTTTTGTATTTTTAGTAGAGACAGGGTTTCACCATGTTAGCCAGGATGGTCTCAATCTCCTGACCTCATGATCCGCCCACCTCGGCCTCCCAAATCGCTGAGATTACAGGTGTGAGCCACCACGCCTGGCCTTGGATTTGCATCGTTTAAAGACCGCTCTGGCTGCTGGATGGAGAATGGCCTGGAAGGGCATGAAGGTAGGGATTGGTAGAGCAGTAAGGAGGCTCCTACCGAGGGCCAGGAGCCCAGTGAGAATAGCGGCAGTGAACTGTGGGCCGGAGAGAGCAGATTCCAGAGATCTTTAGGAAGTAGGAGGCAGGTGGCCAGGTGTGGTGACTCACGCCTGTAATCCCAGCACTTTGGGAGGACGAGGCATGTAGATCACTTAAGGCCAGGAGTTCAAGACCCACCTGGCCAACATGGCAAAACCCCATCTCTACTAAATATACAAAAATTAGCTGGGCATAGTGGTGCATGCCTGTAATCCCAGCTACTCGGATGGCTGACGCAGGAGGATTGCTTGAGCCCAAGAGGCAGAGGTTGCAGTGAGCCGAGATCGCACCACTGCACTCCAGCCTGGGCAACAGATTGAGATGCCACCTCAAAATTTAAAAAGTAGCAGACAGGTGACTGGCATTGGGCAGTAAACTGGCATTGGAGGAGGGCAAGGGAGGAGTCGGGAGTGACTCCTGGGTTCTATCCGTGGGGCTGCGTGTCTGCTGAATGAGATGAGGAGAACTGCAGGGGAACACATTTGGGGTTGAAAATTCAGGAGCTCTATTCAGGACATTCTGCACTGGAGACCTGTGAGACACCCACATTGCACGTCAAACAAGGGGGGTCCTCACAAAGGCAGGGGATCGACCCCTCTGCTGGGCCAACCACCCTGTACCCAGGCCTCTCACCTCCAGAGCCCAGGAACCTCTTGCCATCGGAGACCACCGGATACTTGGCCTCCAGCCTGCGGTCTGGGTAGATGAGCTCCTCAGCAGAGAAGACCACCTGGCTCCTGGCCTGCCGGAACTTCTTCAGGAGCTCCCGGGGCCCCGATGCAAACAGCACGTCGTAGCTGTGGCCAGAGCAGCAAGAAGACGGAGCAGGGCAGGGGTGAGCAGGGGCCCAGTGAGAGCACAGACAGGAGGGACCAGGGATCAAGTGCTCCACAAATGGCCCTCTGCCCATGCCAGCCTGGGCCACCATCTGGGAAATGGAACTGTCTGTCTGCAGCCCTGCCTGCCATGTTCCCACCCCAACTCTGGGCAGAGAGACGGTCCCCACAGCATGTCATTCTTCTCTTAAAGTGGGCCCATCACACTCATGGGCCACCTCCTCTTTATCTTTTTTTTTTTTTTTTTTTTTGAGACGGAGTCTCGCTCTGTCGCCCAGGCTGGAGTGCAGTGGCCGGATCTCAGCTCACTGCAAGCTCCGCCTTCCGGGTTTACGCCATTCTCCTGCCTCAGCCTCCCGAGTAGCTGGGACTACAGGCTCCCGCCACCTCGCCCGGCTAGCTTTTTGTATTTTTTAGTAGAGACGGGGTTTCACCCTGTTAGCCAGGATGGTCTCGATCTCCTGACCTCGTGATCCACCCGTCTCAGCCTCCCAAAGTGCTGGGATTACAGGCTTGAGCCACCGCGCCCGGCCTCCTCTTTATCTTTTCACCAAGCTTGGGAATGGGCTTCACTAAGACCGGGAATGGACACTCTAAAACTAGGCAATCGTAGCTAGAGTGGTCCCCCTTCTTCCCCGATGTTCTGGGAGGGGCCCATTTTAGAATATTCTATCTTCCTCTGAGGGGCCTGGGCCAGGAAGCCCTGATCCACCTACCTGTCTGTGAAGAGAATGACCAGATCCTCCTTGTCTGCGTGCTTCTCCAGAGCTTTCTTCAGCAGCCGGACCTTCTGCCCTCCACCTGCCGACGTCCCCTTCTCCACATTCCAGTCCTCCCCTAGGCCGAGCGCCTGGAGTGAAACACCCCTTAACATTGACTTTTGGTAAAGAAATATTTTCACAGGGCCGGGCGGGGTGGCTCATGCCCGTAATCCCAGCAGTTTGGGGGGCCGAGACGTGTGGATCAACTGAAGTCAGGAATTAAAGACTAGTCTGGCCAACATGGCAAAACCCTGTCTCTACTAAAAACACAAAAATTAGCCAGGTGTGGTGGCACATGCCTCTAATTCCAGCTACTTGGGAGGCTGAGGCAGGAGAATTGCTTGAACCCGGGAGGTGGGGGTTCCAGTGAGCAGAAACCGCGCCATTGCACTTCAGCCCGGGAGACAGAGCAAGACTGTCTCAAAAAAAGAGAAAAAGAAAGAAATATTTTTTTTGCTTCTGTGGGTCCAGCAACTCTGACCCTCCCCTGTAAGGAAACCATGCTCCACCTGTGTGAGGCTTACCTGTCTCCTGGTGGTCATGTGACCATGCCTGTCCAATCAGAATGTCCCACCCTTCCTACCCCTCCCACACCGAGATTTGAGCATGTGACCCCAGCATGGCCTATCAGCATCTTCCCTGGGAGTGTTCTATCAAAAACAGAAAAGTCCGCAGACCTTTCACAAAAAGGAAAGGCTGTCTCCTTCTGCTGAAGTTGAGAAACTGGGGCACATGAATCTGTGGCTGGTGGTCATCTTGCCACCACAATGAAAACAAACAGGGCCTAGAGATGGAAAGACAAGGCCCTCACTTTGCTGCTTGAATCCCTGGATCCAGTCATGCCTGAAGCAACCCTCTCCTGCAACCCTCATTCATGTGAGCTAATACACTTGCTTGCTGACTTAATGCCAGTAGATTGCAAGCTCTGTGTAGGCAATGACATGTTCTGTATTGTCCACCCTGTTGCCAGTGCCCAACCTTGTGCCTGACATAAGGAAGCACTCAGGATACTCGTCTCCCTGCAGGGCTCAGCCCCATGGACTGTACACAGAGGACACCAAGCCCATGCCAGTGGTCGACTGGGCATTAGCTCATGTTTCTTTTTCCTTTTTTTTTTTGTGTGTGACAGTTTCACTCTGTTGCCCAGGCTGGAGTGCAGTGACACCATCTCGGCTCACTGCAACCTCCACCTCCCAGGTTCAAGTGATTCTCCTGCCTCAGCCTCCCGAGCAGCTGGGATTACAGGTGTGTGCCATCATGCCCAGCTAATTTTTTTGGTATTTTTAGTAGAGACGGGGTTTCGCCATGGTTGGCCAGGCTGGTCTCAAACTCCTGACCTCAGGTGATGATCCAAAGTGGATCATCGGCCTCCCAAAGTGCTGGGAATACAGGTGTGAGCCCCAGCGCCGGACCACTCCTGTTTCTTTAGAGCAGTGTTTATAATACAGGGAAGATGTCTAGAGCACGCCCATCCCCAAATTACCTGGAGGAACTTGTGGAAATGCTGATCCCGAGGCCCTGTCCCCTAAACTACCCTCAGGTGAGACTCCTGCACACTAACATCTGAGCATTTCTCTAGCCAACTCTCCACCTCTCCCTCACCCCGTAGACTCATGCTGTGTCCTCTGCTGTGTCTTCCCATTCCCGACTCATTTTCATCCTTCAGGCTTCCAGAAGCCTCCCCTGTGGCCCCACGTCTATCTCAAGAGCTGTGGTAGTTTGGAAACGGCACTAACTCCTAGATCCTCCTGCCTACCCCTCACTGTCTCTGCCTCGCCCAGGAAACCCCTTACCTGGATCTTGTAGTTGAAGAACTGAGCTGAGCGCTTGAAGCGACGGAATCCCTCGGTCTCCTTAGTGGCCACCGTGAGGACTAAAAGGTTGTCTGCAGACAGGGGAGGGTATGGTGAATGGGAATGGATGAGGGAGGTGACAGGGAGGTCTTTGTTCCCAGCGACCTGTCAAATTCTTTCAGAAAGTGTCTTCTTGGGCCCATTACAGAACAGGGCCCAGGGAGGAAGGAATGATAGAGCAGGAAATAACCCAGGTTTCCTGAGTCTCCTCCAGGGCTCCCTCCACCTAGTAACTGACTGATATAGTTGGATATTTGTCCCCTTCAAATTGCACGTTAAAATGTGATCCCCAGTGTTGAAGGTGAGGCCCAGTGGGAGGTGTTTGGGTCACAGGGGCAGATCCCTCATGAATGGCTTGGTGCTATCTCCTTGGTAATGAGCGAGTTCTTGCTCTGAGTTCATGTGAGAGGTGGTTGGTTTTTATTTTTTTGAGACAGTCTCACTCTGTCACCCAGGCTGGAGTGCAGTGGCATGATCTTGTCTCACTGCAACCTCCACCTCCTGGGTTCAAGCTATTCTCCTGCCTCAGCCTCCCAAGTAGCTGGGACTACAGGCAGGTGCCACCACACCTGGCTAATTTTTGTATTTTTAGTAGAGATGGTGCTTCACCACGTTGGCCAGGCTGGTCTTGAACCACTGACCTCTGGTGATCTGCTTAGGCCTCCCAAAGTGCTGGGATTACAGGCAAGAGTTACCGTCCTGGCCAAAAGAGCTGTTTTTTTGTTTGTTTGTTTGTTTTGTTTGTTTGTTTCAGTGCCACGATCTCAACTCACTACAACCTCTGCCTCCTGAGTAGCTGGGACTACAGGCACTCGCCACCATACCCAGCTAATTTTTGTATTTTTAATAGAGGCGGGGTTTCACCATGTTGGGCCAGGCTGGTCTCAAACTCCTGACCTCAAATGATCTACATGCCTCGGCCTCCCAAAGTGCTGGGATTACAGGCATGAGCCACTGTGCCCAGCGGAGAGCTGGTTGTTTAAAAGAGCCTTGTACTTCTTCCTCTCTCTTGCTCCAGCTCTCACCATATGACATGCCTGCCATGAATCAAAGCTTTCTGAGGCCTCACTGGAAGCAGAACAGATGCTGGTGGTATGCTTGTACAGCCTACAGAACTGTGAGCCAAATAAACCTCTTTTCTTGAGAAATTACCCAGCCATGGGTACTTCTTTACAGCAACATGAAACAGACAAATACACTGACCAACGTGTCATGAAGCATGTGCTGTAGACAGGAGAGGTGTCTACACCCTGAATTACAGGACTGAGTTTCTGGCTTTAGAGGGCATGGAAGGAAGAATTTACTCTGAATGTTGACCACCAGGAAGATCTCTCTGGCCAATGATACACATTAGCCCAGGGACAGTAAATACATGGCTCACAGGTCCCTGCTCTCCATGCCTAACCCAGGACAGACATTGCTAATCTATCCCAGTCTTTCCTGCTGAGTATCACATGGTTCTAGATTCTCCCAACACCATGCTTGAGGCTGTTACAACCAATGAGTCAGCCCAGAGTGGAAACTCACTTGAAATCCACTGCTCCAATCCCGACCTTTGGCCAGGGCAGCCATTCCTCCATTTTTAACAAGGAACCTCTCTCATGCTCTGCAGTGTGGCCTGCCTCTGCAACAGAACCTTCTGGAAATAACTCCCCAGAGAGCATCTCAGGGAGCCCTGGGGAAGCCCCTCCCAGAGCACACTTTGAAGCTGTGTTCTCTGAGAATTGAGGAATCTGGAGCTAGCCTGCCTGGTTAGAATCCTAGCTCTGCTCCTTCATAGCCATGTGACCTGGGGCAAGTCCCTATCCCTTCTGAGGCTCAGTTTCCCCCTTGGAAAGCAGGGATAATAACAGTACCTACTTCTCAGGGCTGCTGGAGTAATTAAATGAGATCAGGCATGTAAAATCCTTATTGGGATACTCGGCACACATGAAGAGGTATTACTGAAGGCCAGGCACAGTGGCTCACACCCATAATCCCAGCACTTTGGGAGGCTGAGGAGGGCGGATCTCCTGAAATCAGGAGTTCAAGAACAGCCTGGCCATCATGGTGAAACCCTATTTCTACTAAAAATACAAAAATTAGCTGGGCGTGGTGGCATGTGCCTGTAGTCCCAGCTACTCAGGAGGCTGAGACAGGAGAATTGCTTGAACCCAGAAGGTGGAGGTTGCAGTAAGCCAAGATCGCACCACCGCACTCCAGCCTGGGTGACAGAGTGAGACTCTGTCTTAAAAAAACAAGAACAAAAAAAAGAGGTATTACTGATGCTGATTAATGAGAAGCAAATGCCTTGGCCTGGCATTCAAGGCCCTCTCTGATCTGGCGGGTGATATACTCATCCCTCTCCATCATGGGGGCCCTCCTCCAACTGGGGGGGGGTCTCTCCTTGCTGGGTTCCTCCCATCCTACCATGGCTCCCTCTGTGTCCTCTTTCTTGTTTTTGTTTTTTGTTTTGGGCAGGGGAACCCAATTTCACTCCCGTTGCCCAGGCTGGAGTGCAGAGGCACAATCATGGCTCACTGCAGCCTCAACTTCCTGCACTCAGGTGATCCTCCCACCTCAGCCTCCCGAGTAGCTAGGAGGGACTACAGGTGCACACCACCATGCCCAGCTAAATTTTTTAGTGGAGACGAGGTTTTGCCATGTTGCTCAGGCTGGTCTGGAACTCCTGGCCTCAACCGATCTGCCCACCTCGGCCTCCCAAAGTGCTGGGATTACAGGCATGAGCCACCACACCCAGCATATGTCTCCTTTCTCTAACCTTCCTCCAGGTCCCAGGGCCAGTGACAATGACGTCCCTTCCACCTCTACGAAGCTTTCCCTGATTTCTCCTTTCCTCTCTGGCCTCCGAGCCACAGAGGCAAGACCCACACCGCGGTGCTCATCATTGTCTTAGCTCACTTAGGGTGAGTTTTAGCTCCCTGAGGGTCTGCAGCTTACACTTTTCACCTGGTGGCCAGACTGACAGCAGGCAGGTAAGGCCCTCCCCTCCCACCACCTCAGGAAGTCAGGAAGAACCTAGACTGCAGGAACAAAGGGGCCTGGCTTGCCAGAGCCTGTGGGGCAGGGGTAGCCGGGGAAGGATCTGGCCCCAGGGCAGGGGGCGGGTGCCAGGCGGCCCAGAAGAGATTGGCAGGGATCAGCTGGGGTCCTGGGGGAGGAGGGGTGGATACACCAGGCACCTGTGGGAAGGAGAGGCCTCACCACCTGAACCTGGGATCCAGAAACAAGGGGTGCTGCTTACACTTGGGGAAGGGCTCCACCCAACTCCTGCCAGGACGGTGAAGTCTCCCCCCAGGAAAAGAGAACCAGAGCCACCAGCTCTGAGGCCCTCTTGTCAACATGGGGCTGCTGGGGACAGGAAGAGTGTCACATTTCATGGATGGAAAAAGCCAGCGTGAGAGCATGTGAGTGAGTGAGCGTGTGTGTGTGTGTGTGTGTGTGTGTGTGTGTGTGTGTGCATGCGCAATTCAGGATTCTTGATGGAACAGGCTCTTGGAACTCCAGCAGCAGGGGTTGGGGAAGGGGATGGGGTGGCGTAGCTCAAAGCCCCTTTCTCAAGTTCCTGCTTCTCAATAACAGCAACAATAATGGCTTACCTTCATCAAGCATTTTCTGTGTGCCAGACACATTTTTTTTTTTTCTTTGAGACAGAGTCTTGCTTTGTCACCCAGGCTGGAGTGCAGTGGCTAGATCTTGGCCCACTGCAATCTCTACCTCCTGGGTTCAAGCGTTTCTCATGCCTCAGCCTCCCAAGTAGCTGGGATTACAGGTGCCAGCCACCATGCCCAGTTAATTTTTTGTATTTTTAGTAGAGATGGGGTTTCACCATGTTGGCCAGGCTGGTCTCAAACTCCTCCTGACCTCAAGTGTTCAACCTGCCTCGGCCTCCCAAAGTGCTGGGATTAGAGGCATGAGCCACTGTGCCCAAATTTTTTTTTTTTTTTTTGATACAGATTCTGGCTCTGTCCCTGGGCTGGAGTACAGTGGTGTGATCTTGGCTCACTGCAACCTCCGCCTCCCGACTTCAAGCAATTCTCCTACCTCAGTCTCCCAAGTAGCTGGGATTACAGGTGCACGCTGCCACACCCCGCTAATTTTTGTATATTTAATAGACACGGGGTTTCACTATGTTGGCCAGACTGGTCTCGAACTCCTGACCTCAGGTGATCTGCCTGCCCCAGCCTCCCAAAGTGCTGGAATTACAGGCATGAGCCACCGTGCCCAGCCAACGCTGTTCGAAGCACTTCACACGTACTAACCCCCCACTTTCCAGTTAGGAAACCAAGGCTAGAACTGGCGAGTAATGTGCCCAAGGGAGCTAGGAAGCAGCAGCACCAGGACTTGGACACAAGCCTGAACCCGGAGTCTCCTCTCTTAACCTAAATGCATGCACTGCCCAGCCAGGGACAGTGGCCAGGCCATCTGTTGAGAGGGCCCTGTCCCTCTATCTATGTAAGGGAGCTGTCTAGCTGTGCCCTTCCCACATGCCCACTTTCCTCCGCATAACCTGTCTCTTCCCTGTTTTCCAGGGAAACAGTGCTGCTGAGAGCCCACACTGGGGCCTTAACAATCCCCAGGTTCCGTGGCTGGGCACAGTGGCTCACGCCTGTAATAGCAGCACTTTGAGAGCTTGAGGCAGGCGGATCACCTGAGGTCAGGAGTTTGAGAGCAGCCTGGTCAACCTGGTGAAACCCTGTCTCTACTAAGAATATAAAAATTAGCCGGGCGTAGTGGCACATGCCTCTAATCCCAACTACTCGTGAGGCTGAGGCAAGAGAATCGTTTGAACCCAGGAGGCAGAGGCTGCAGTGAGCAGAGACTGTGCCATTGCACTCTGGCCTGGGCGACAAGAGCAAAATCCTGTCTCAAAAAAAAAAAGGCTGGGCGCGGTGGCTCACGCCTGTAATCCCAGCACTTTGGGAGGCCGAGGCGGGCGGATCATGAGGTCAGGAGATAGAGATCATCCTAGCTAACACGGTGAAACCCCATCGCTACTAAAAATACCAAAAAAAAAAAAAAATTAGCCGGGCATAATGGCGGGCGCCTGTAGTCCCAGCCACTCAGGAGGCTGAGGCAGGAGAATGGCATGAACCTGGGAGGCAGAGCTTGCAGTGAGCCAAGATCATGTCACCACACTCCAGCCTGGACGACAGAGCGAGACTCCATCTCAGAAAAAAAAAAAAAAAAAAAAAAAAAGCCAGGCACGGTGGCTCACGCCTATAATACTAGCACTTTGGGAGGCTGCGGCAGGTGGATCACAAGGTCAAGAGTTCACGACCAGCCTGGCCCAGATGGTGAAACCCTATCTCTACTAAAAATACAAAACTTAGCTGGGCATGGTGGTGGCGGGAGCCTGTAATCCCAGCTACTCGGGAGGCTGAGGCAGAGAACTGCTTGAACCCAGGAGGTAGAGGTTGCAGTGAGCCAAGATCGCGCCACTACACTCCAGCCTGGACGACAGTGAGACTCTGTCTCAAAAACAAAAACAAAAAACAAAACAAACAAAAAAACTCCCGGGTTCCTTGGGCCACGCAGAGCCTGACTCTCTGGTTGAGGAACCCACGTGATTGTCCAGTTCAGAGGGTCCCAAACCTGCCCACACATCAGCATCACAAGAGAAGTTGTGGAATCCAGGCTTCTAGGCCCTGGGGCTAGGGGTCTGAGATGGGCCCAGGAGTCTGGATTTTTCCTACCTTTCCCAGGTGATTTCTGATATCAAGCCACATTTGGGAATCACTGGTCCAGTCCATCCCCTTGGTCCCCTGACACTAGGCTGCAATGCAGGGGTCTGTCTGGGAGGCAGTTCACAAGAGAACTGAAGACAATCCCTCCAACAAGAGACCCTGGCATGACGTCCTAACATCCCCAAGAAAACAGCCTCGATAAACCCAGCCTGCACCCCGTTCCCTTGACCTGTTGGCAACACACATTCCTTCCCCTAAAGAGGCCTCCAGTCTACCTCCTCCTGGAAGCCCTCCTTCATCTCATCCCATGTGGTCACTCCTTTGCACATGCAGTCTTGGTTTGCCCAGTAGTTGACGTATTGGTACAAACCTGCTCCTTCTCCCTCTGCCAGGCCAGAGCCACATCTTTATTTCCTTGGTCTCCCTCTCCCTCACCATGGCTGGGACTGGGCCTGACCAAGACACAGTGTACATTCTGGCCCTAAGCAGCAATGTGAGGCGTGACACCGTGGCTCACATCTGTAATCCCAGCACTTTGGGAAGCTGAGGCAGGCAGATCAGTTGAGATCAGAAATTTGAGACCAGCCTAGCCAACATGGTGAAACCCTGTCTCTACCAAAACTATAAAAATTAGCTAGGCTTGGTGGCAAGAGCCTGTAATCCCAGCTACTAGTAAGGCTGAGGCACGAGAATTGCTTGAACCCAGGAGGCAGAGGTTGCAGTGAGCCAGGGTCACGCCACCGTACTCCAGTCTAGGCAACAGGGTGAGGCCCTGTCTCAAAAAAAAAAAAAAGGCCAGGCACAGTGGCTCACACCTGTAATCCCAGCACTTTGGGAGGCCAAGGAGGGCAGATCACCTGAGGTCAGGAATTCAAGTCCCACCTGGCCAACATGGCAAAACCCCGTCTCTACTAAAAATATAAAAATTAGCCAGGCAGTGGTGCATTTTACATGGTGCAAGTTATACCATGGTGCCTGTAATCCCAGCTACTTGGGAGGCTAAGGCAGGAGAATCACTTGAACCCAGGAGGCAGAGGTTGCAGTGAGCCAAGATCGTGCCACAGCACTCCAGCCCAGGAGACAGAGTGAAACTCTGTCTCAAAAAAAAAAAAAAAAAAAAGCAGCAACATGGGAAGGTGATTTCAGGAAGAGCCACCACCACTGAACCCCTGTGAGATGCTGTGTGCTGTATGTGGCATGTTATATTCATTATCTTATTTAACGGTCAACACTATATAAGGAAGGTGATATTTTTATCCCTGCTTCTTCAGGTGAGGAAACTGAGGCACAGAGAGGCTAAATACCTGGCCCAAAGTCACAGAATCTTTAGGTGAAATGGGAATGAATTGGCATTCTAAATGCCCGTCCTCTTGTCTTCATTTCCCTGTCCAAGAGCCCAACATCCTAAAATGACAGAGACTCCTGGCTGCAGATAGAAGCCAGGGCTTCCAGCCACCTTCCCTCTGGCCTCTGCAGCAGGAGCACTCAACTCCAGTCACATGGTGAGGTCTTTTCCCAGCTCACTGTTAGGCCAGGCCAGAGAAACCCTTAAGGCATGGACGTGGAAGATTCATTTTCAAGCACCAAGGCCCCTCCCACCTGCTTTCTGTCTGGTCCAGCCAGCTGCCTTGGGCTAAGGCCAAGGCCTGGCACCCAGAGCTCTCAGCCCTCCCCACCTTCTTCTGCCCAAAGTCCAGCAATGACTTCCCCAGATGAACCCGTGATCCAGGATCAGCAGAAATCAATGAGAGACAATAGCAGGGGTGCTAAAGACAGATTGCTGGGCAGGGAACTTAGCCTCTCTGTGCCTCAGTTTCCTCATCTGTAAAATGGGAATAATACAGATGATAGTACCTCCCTCCAGAGACTTTCATGAGGATTCAATGAGCTGATGCCGTAAAGCGCTTGGCACAGTGCCTGCCTTGGTAGTTGTGGGGGTTCTGGCGACAGGGTGCCTCCCCTAAAAAGGGGAGCTGTGTCTTGGTAGGTGCTGCCCTGGGGGTCAGGAATAAAGGGGAGCTGCCTTCCTGAGAGCAAGAATGATGCAGAGGGCAGGGTGGCTCATGCCTGTAATGCCAGCACTTAGGGAGACCAAGGCAGAAGGCTTAATTGAGGCCCTGAGTTCAAGACCAACCTGGGCAACAAAGTGAAACCCTGTCTCTATGAAAAATTAAAAAATAAGCCAGGCGTGGTGGCACGCACCTGTAGTCCCAGCTACTCAGGAAGCTAAGGCGGGAGGATTGCTTAAGCCCAGGAGGTGAAGGCTGCAGTGAGCTATAATCACTGGGCCACAGGAATTAGCCAGGTGCAGTGGCTCACACCTATAATCCCAGCCTTTGGGAGGCCAAGGTGGGTATGATCACTTGAGCCTGAGTGTTCAAGACCAGCCCAGGCAACACAGTGAGACCCTGTCTGTACAAAAAAATAAAATTTAGAAAAACTTTTAAGAAAAGAATGATGTGGGCGGTAGCTCACGCCTGTAATCCTAGCACTTTGGGAGGCCAAGGCGGGTGGATCACCTGAGGTCAGGAGTTTGAAAACAGCCTGGCTGACATGGAGGAACCCTGTCTCTACTGAAAATACAAAAATTAGCCGGGCATGGTGGTGGGCACCTATAATCCCAGCTACTCGGGAGGCTAAGGCAGGAGAATTGCTGAACCCAGGGGGCAGAGGTTGCAGTGAGCTGAGATGGTACCATTTCACTCCAGCCTGGGTGAGCAAGACTCCGTTTCAAAAAAAAAAAAGAGAAAGAAAAAGAAATGAATATGTGGACTGAGGGTGAGTGCTTGGTTGGGGCGTGCCTATGTGATGAGCTCCTGGAAGAATGGGACCTCTGGGCACCCCTGGTTTGACTGTGCCAGCAGATGCCCCCTCCTCCCCAAGCAGTCCCAGCCCAAGGCGTGGGTGGTCACTGTGTGGCCTGAGTCAAAGCACAGTCATGACACACCCAGTCTGCTCTCTGGGGAGGCGGGAATGAATGAAGCCCTTCCGCCCCCCCCCCCCCCCCATCCTTCATCCCCACCCCAGGCTTGAACGGAAGCCAGGAACAGGGTCTGGCAGGAACTAGGGATGCCCAGCACCTGGGAGCCAACCTTGGCCTCCCCTGGGCCAGCTGCCCACTTAGGTCTCCCCAGACCCGGCCCCACCCCCACACCATCCAGTGCAGCCTGCCTGACTCCCGGGACCCTTCCGTTCTCTAGTAGGGAACAGCATGACCTGAACGCCCAGCTGAGCCTCTGATCTCTGCAGCTGTCCTTCCCTCACTGTGGCCAAACCAAGGCCTACAGGGAAAGGCAGGAGCTGGAGATCTGCTAAAAGTTTCTGCAAACGGGAGGAAGGGCCGTGGTACATCTGGCCTCGGCTCTAGGGACATCTGCCTGTTTGGATGTTGCCTTTTATTCCCCCAGTTCCCTGTGATGGAAGATGTTGCTTTGCTGAAGCCTCCTTGTGTCTCCCATCTTGTTCTGGAAGCCCCCACAGGATGGCACAATATCTCTTCCCTCAGACACGGGGTGTCTACTGAGGCGAGGTGCTCTATACCCCCCTCCGACTGGGAGCCCCCTAAAAGTGAAAACAGTCCATGTTTCTCTCCATGCACCAAGGCCATGGGTTTTGGGTGAGGGGACAGACAAGCTGCTGACAGCACCCCACCCACCTCACTCCCCAAGACTCCACAACAAATCCCCTCCCCTACTCCGGCTGAATCCACCTCAGTAGCTGACCCTCCCATCCACCTGCCAGGGAAAGGGAAGAGCTGGCCTCTCTGGGGGGCTGCTGGGGTGCCCCCCACCAAACATATACACTAGTCAGTGGGCTGCTTAGGCAATGCCTGCAGGGAAGATGAGCAATCCACTCTGTCCTGTCCAGCTGGCTGAAGGTCACGCCTCAGCTGGGTCTGGGGGAGCTGAGCAGGCTCCCCCAGGCAGCATTTCCAGGCAATAGCACCCCCTTCCCATCCAGAGGTGCAGAAATGAACAGTAGATCTGAGTTCCAGACAACGACCCCACCCCCAACCAGCTCTGGCAACGAGAGACCAGATGTTTAACCTTCCAGGGCCTCAGTCTTCCCATCTCCAAAATGGGGTTGATGATTCCTTACTCATCAAAGGGATCCTGGCCAGGCGTGGTGGCTCACGCCTGTAATCCCAGCACTTTGGGAAGCCGAAGTGGGCAGATTGCTTGAGGTCAGGAGTTTGAGACCAGCCTGGCCAACACTGCAAAACCCGTCTCTACTAAAAATACAAAAATTAGACAGGCATGGTGGTGCATGCCTGTGATCCCAGCTACTTCGGAGGCTGAGACAGGAGAATCGCTTGAACCCTGGAGGCGGAGGCTGCAGTGAGCTGAGATCGTGTCATTGCACTCTAGCCTGGGCAACAAAGTGAGGCTCTGTCTCAAAAAAAAAAAAAAAAAAAGAAGGAAAGAAAATGAAAAATTGAAAAAAAAAAAGGAAAACAGGTAAGGATCCAAATGGAGAAGGGAAGCAAAGGCGCAACTCAGACTGGCCTGACATTAGCCCCAGGCCTGGGGATCCGCTCTCTCGTGCATCAGTGAGCACAGATGTGCTTACTACCTACCAGGTGCTCTACCTGGGTTACGTCAGCAGCACACTGATCCTGTCCTCCGCCCACAGCAGCACCCTCCGTGAAGGCTTCCTCAGATCTGCTCTGCCCTCCTCCTGTCACTTGCTGGGGATCAGGGTGCCTAACGCCCTGTCATCAGTCTGGTCCCTCTACAGTTCAACTTCCCGGGCTTCATCGTGGGCAGCTAAGGTTTCTCTCCTGGGATGGTCTGGGATGCAGGCAGCCCATGTCAGCAGAAGCAGGGGTATCAAAGGCCCAGAAAACAAGGCCACAACAGGGCTCCTGGCCAGTGAGGGGACCCAGGCCGAGAGCCCTTTGCACGGCCCGGTGGTCAGCGTTTCCGTCACTGGACTTTCTGAGCTGTTTTACTGCCCTGCTGTAAGCCAGCAGCCCTGGGCCCGGGAGAGAAAATGCCCTTTGCCGAGGGCCTTTCATGGGCCAGGCATTGAGCTGAACTCTCCCCAACTTCATCCCCTGAAATCCTTGTTAGAACTCCAGGCGTAAGGCCGGGCGCGGTGGCTCAAGCCTGTAATCCCAGCACTTTGGGAGGCCGAGGCGGGTGGATCACAAGGTCAGGAGATCGAGACTATCCTGGCTAACATGGTGAAACCCCGTCTCTACTAAAAATACAAAAAAAACTAGCCGGGCGCGGTAGCGGGCGCCTGTAGTCCCAGCTACTTGGGAGGCTGAGGCAGGAGAATGGCGTGAACCCGGGGGGTGGAGCTTGCAGTGAGCCGAGATCGCGCCACTGCACTCCAGCCTGGGAGACACAGTGAGACTCCGTCTCAAAAAAAAAAAAAAAAAAAAAGAACTCCAGGCGTGAGGCAGTATCACCGGGTCTTGCAGGCTAGAACACCAAACCTCACAGAGAGCAAGCAGCGCCGGCTTTACCACTGGGAGACGTGGGGCCTTGGGCACAACCTGGCCCAAGGGAGGTACTCAAGAAATGGCAGTTCCTGGCCGGGCGCGGTGGCTCACGCCTGTAATCCCAGCACTTTGGGAGGCCAAGGCAAGCGGATCACCTGAGATCAGGAGTTTGAAACCAGCCTGACCAACATGGTAAAACCCCGTCTCTACTAAAGATACAAAAATTAGCTGAGCGTCATGGTATCTGCCTGTAATACCAGCCACTAGGGAGACTGAGGCAGAAGAATCGCTTGAACCTGGGAGGCGTAGGTTGCAGTGAGCCGAGATCGCACCATTGGACTCTAGCCTGGGCAACAAGAGTGAAACTCTGTCTCAAAAAAAAAAAAAAAGAAAGAAATGGTGGTTCCTGGCTGGGTGCAGTGGCTCCGCCTGTAATCCCAGCACTTTGGGAAGCCGAGGCAGGAGGATCACTTGAGGTCAGGAGTTTGAAACCAGCCTGGCCAACATGGTAAAACCTCGTCTCTTCGGCCGGGCGCGGTGGCTCAAGCCTGTAATCCCAGCACTTTGGGAGGCCGAGGCGGGTGGATCACGAGGTCAGGAGATCGAGACTATCCTGGCTAACATGGTGAAACCCCGTCTCTACTAAAAATACAAAAAACTAGCCGGGCGTGGTGGTGGGCGCCTGTAGTCTCAGCTACTTGGGAGGCTGAGGTGGGAGAATGGCGTGAACCCGGGAGGCGGAGCTTGCAGTGAGCCGAGACCACGCCACTGCACTCCAGCCTGGGAGACACAGCGAGACTCCGTCTCAAAAAAAAAAAAAAAAAAAAAAAAAAAACCTCGTCTCTTCTAAAAATACAAAAATTAGGTGGGCATGATGGTGCAGGCGTGTATTCCCAAACTAGTCTGGAGGCTGACACACGATAATTGCTTGAACCCAGGAGGCAGAGGTTGCAGTGAGCCGAGGTCACACCACTGTACTCTAGCCTGGGGGACACAGCGAAACTCTGTCTCAAAAAAACAAAAAAAAAACTAACAACAACAAAAAAAGAAAGAAATGGTGGTTCCCATCCCTGACCCAAAGACCCAAGGGTCCCAGAACCCAGGATCCTTCTAGTGGTACAGTTTCAGGTTCTCCAAGAGGGTAGGCTGAAGGAGGAGAACGCCACGGAAGCTACCGCCAGTTCTGCTTGGCTTTGCTGGGACTGTCTGCAGTCTCTGCCCTTCTCGGGACAGCCCTGCAGATGGCCCATGCCAGGGAGGGCTGGGGAGGAGGGAAGCACCCACTCAGGACAGTGGGACACACACTGCAATCCAATCGGCCTTGAGGAAGTAGAAGGAGTGCTAGACTGGTGCCCAGCTGACCTCGGACCAGCCACCTCCGTCTGGACCACCCTGGACAGTCACTTCATCTGTCTGGGCCTCAGTTTCCTCAAGTATAAACTGCAGAGAGGGCCAGGCGCGGTGACTCACACCTGTAATCCCAGCAATTCGGGAGACCAAGGTGGGCAGATCACCTGAGGTCAAGAGTTCAAGACCAGCCTGGTCAACATGGTGAAACCCCATCTCTACTAAAAATATAAAAATTAGCCGGCGTGGTGGCACATGTCTGTGATCCCAGCTACCTGGGAGGCTGAGGTACAGGAATTGCTTGAACCGGCGGGGCGTGATGGCTCACGCCTGTAATCCAAAGACTTTGGGAGGCCAAGGCAGGTGGATCACGAGGTCAGAAGTTCAAGATCAGCCTGGCCAGCATGATGAAACCCCATTTCAACTAAAAATACAAAAATTAGCTAGGCATGGTGGCGTGTGCCTGTAATCCCAGCTACTTGGGAGGCTGAGGCAGGGGAAACACTTGAACCCGGGAGGTAGAGGTTGCAGTGAGCTGAGATTGCACCACTGCACTCCAGCCTGGGCGACAGAGCAAGACTCTATCTCAACAACAACAACAAAAAAATCGCCTCTACCTGGGAGGCAGAGGTTGCAGTAAGCTGAGATCACACACTGCATTCCTGCCTGGGCGACAGAGCAAGACTCCGTCTCAAAAATAAATTAATTAATTAAATAAAATAAAAAAATAAACTGCAGAGAGGAAGACCACCCTGGCAGCGGCTCAGCAGACCACAGGGGACATGGGTGAAAGCACAAACTGCTCCACAAAGTGAGCCACACCTTCTACCCCCATCCCTCCCCTGTCCCCCTCAAGACCCCTCACTCCCATGGTCATGAGGCCTCCTGGCTCTGGAACCAGACACCTGGGTGGGTGGGGTAAATCCTGGTTCCAAGGCCCACAAGTTGTATGATCTCGGGCAAGTGAATGAACTCTGGAGCCTCAGTTTGCCCAGCTGGAAAACGGGGATAATAGAAGGAAACACTTACCAGGGTAGCAATCATGCCTAACTGATGCCTTGCCCATAGTGAGCACTCCGCAGAATAGCCATTGCCGGTTATTATTATGAGAACTATTATTATTTGAGCCTTTCTGTGCTGAATGGAACTCAGCTGTCACCCTTTCTTTCCCGAAGGAGGAACCGCAGCCCCAAGAGGGGAAGTGATTTGTTCAAGTCACCAGGGAGTAAGTGGACGAGGAGCCGGAACCCAGACTCCCTCTCCAGCCCAGGCCTCCCATTCAGGTCGTTCCCAGGGAGGCAGCCCGGGACCAGCCCTCCCGCCCGGATCCGCGCTCCCGCCCCCGGCCTTCGCTCCCTCACCCTCCGGCTTGGCGTCGCCCTTCGCTTCAGCCAGCAGCAGCCAGCCCAGCGGGGCCAGGAGCAGCAGGGGCCGCATGGCCGAGGTATGAGGATGATCGGCCGACCCCAGCGGCGCTCGCAGGGCTGGAAACTTCGCGACGGGGCCGCAGGTCCCGCTGCCACGCACTGGGCCCGCCCCGGGGGCGGCAACGCCCCGCCCCTCCACGCCCTCCCCGCCCTCCCCGCCGCCTGCCCCGGGGGGAGGGTTTTTCTGCAGATGTGCTCAAGCCCCGGCCTCTCCCTGTCCAGGCAGCTCCCACCGCCTGTCTGTGCAGCTCCCGGGACTTCCGCCAGGCCCTGCCTCCTCCTTCCCTTCTCTGGGGGGTTCACTCCGACCAGGAAGAGGGCGGTGAGAGGAGGGCGAGGCCACGATTTCTAGACCCCAGGTTCTGGGCCAACGCTCCATGGCATCGATAACCGTGAGCCCCTGTTTGCTCGCCTGAAAAGTGGGGCTTATGATAGCGTCTGTTCATTGGGTCTTGCACGGGTTAATGGCGATACCTGTAGCGCACTTAGAGCAACCCCAGGTCAAGCCCCAAGGAAGTCAGTTTTCATGATTTCAATAGACTTTCCCCAAACCCAAGAGGTGAGGGTGGGCAGGGATGCGTTCAGAGACACAGACACCCCTACGTGGCCCACCCAGGCACTGGAAATGCAGGAAGCCCGTCTCCATTCTCCCCAAAAGGCAATCACTTGTCTACCTTTGTGTCCCCGGGAGGCAAACCTCTGAGCCAAGGAAAGTCTCGCTTCTGAGGTTTTTTTGTTGTTGTTTTGTTTTTTTCCATTTTTTTCAGGCAAAGTTGCGTTCAGTTGCCCAGGCTGGAGTGCAGTGGCATGATCACCGCTCACTGCAGCCTCAACCTCCCGGGCTCAAGTGATCCTCCCATCTCAGCCTCCCGAGTAGGTGGGATCATAGGCCTAAGCCACCATCCCTGGCTAATTTTTCTACTTTTTTTTTTTTTTTTTTTTTTTGAGACGTAGTTTCACTTTTGTTAGCCCAGGCCGGAATGCAATGGTGAGATCTCCGCTCATGGCAACCTCTGCCTCCCGGGTTCAAGCGATTCTCCTGCTTCAGCCTCCCCAGTAGCTGGGATTATAGGCATGCGCCACCATGCCCAGCTAATTTTGTATTTTTAGTAGAGGCGGGGTTTCTCTATGTTGATCAGGCTGGTCTTGAACTCCCGACCTCAGGTGATCTGCCCGCCTTGGCCTCCCAAAGTGCTGGGATTACAGGCGTAAGCCACTGCACCTGGCCAATTATTCTACTTTTTGTAGAGACAAGGGTCTCCCTATGTTACCCAGGCTGGTCTCGAACTCCTGGACTCAAGGGATCTTCCTGCCTCCCAAAGTGCTGGGTTACAGGCTGAGCCACCACACCCTACAGAGATTAATTGTTAAATGAATAAACGAATCAATGAAAGTTTTTAGGGCCTCTTCACAGATGCCCAAAGCCCAACAAACAACTCAATGCTCTCTAGAGTAAGGGCTTCTGGACCAGATGTCAGACAGGGGCAGCCACCTCTGAACAAAAATCCTTCCTTCCTTGGAAGAAACCTCAGACAGAGGCCAGGCACGGTGGCTCACGCCTGTAATCCCAGCACTTTGGGAGGCCAAAGCAAGCGGATCACAAGGTCAGGAGTTCAAGACCTGTTTGACCAACATGGTTGAAACCCTGTCTTTACTAAAATACAAAAATTAGCCAGACTGGTGGTGCGTGCCTGTAATCCCAGATACTCAGGAGGCTGAGGCAGTAGAATCGCTTGAACCCAGGAGGCAGAGTTTGCAGTGAGCCAAGATTGCACCACTGCACTCCAGCCTGGGCGATAGAGCAAGACTCTGTCTAAAAAAAAAAAAGAAACCTCAGACAGGGACCCAGGAGCCCTTTTCCCAGCTAATTAGGCTCCAGAGGAGTGGGTGGCGGGTGCAACCCGAGGCTGGCAGGGGGCAAAGGGGTGGGAGAGAAGGAATGTCGGCCGGGCGCGGTGGCTCAAGCCTGTAATCCCAGCACTTTGGGAGGCCGAGGCGGGTGGATCACGAGGTCAGGAGATCGAGACTATCCTGGCTAACACAGTGAAACCCCGTCTCTACTAAAAAATACAAAAAATTAGCCGGGCGTGGTAGCGGGCGCCTGTAGTCCCAGCTACTTGGGAGGCTGAGGCGGGAGAATGGCATGAACCCAGGGGGCGGAGCTTGCAGTGAGCCGAGATCGCGCCACTGCACTCCAGCCTGGGAGACACAGCGAGACTCCGTCTCAAAAAAAAAAAAAAAAAAAAGGAATGTCATGAATGTCAATGGACGACATAGAGCAGGCTATGCATCAGTGCTGGGAAAAGATTTAAATCAACAGCATTCAGATGGGCTGGGTGCGGTGGTTCATGCCTGTAATCCCAGTACTTTGGGAGGCCAAGACAGGCGGATTGCTTGAGCCCAGGAATTCAAGACCAGCCTGGGCAACATGGTGAAACCCCCTTCTCTACTAAAAATACAAAAATTAGCTGGGCATGGTGGCATGTGCCCGTAGTCCCAGCTACTCAGGAGGCTGAGTGGGGAGGATCACTCGAGCCTGGGAGGTGGAGGTTGTAGTAAGCCATGATCGCACCACTGCACTCCAGCCTGGGCAAGCGAGTCAGACCCTGTCTCAAAAAAACAAACAAACCAAAAAATAAAAATAAAAACAAAACAGCATGCAGATGCTGCAGCCAGGGAAATACACTACCCGTATGATGTTAACTGGAAAAGCAGAATATACAGTATGGTTCCACTCAGTAAAAATACATTCTTTTTTTTTTTTTCTTTTTTTTTTTGAGATGGAGTCTTGCTCTGTAGCCCAGGCTGGAGTGCAGTGGCGCGATCTCGGCTCACTGCAACCTCTGCTTCCCGGGTTCAAGCAATTCTTTGCCTCAGCCTCCCGAGTAGCTGGGATTACAGGTGCCTGCCACCATGCCCAGCTCATTTTTGTATTTTTAGTTGAGATGGGGTTTCACCATCTTGGCCAGGCTGGTCTGGAACTCCTGACCTCGTGATCCACCCGCCTCGGCCTCTCAAAGTGTTGGGATTATAGGCGTGAGCCATCGTGCCTGGCCAAATATATATTCTTATCAATGTATACATGCATAGAGACAATGCTAGAAGAAAATTATAACCAAGTGTTTACTGTGATTATTTCCAGGTTGTGGGATTATTTCATATTTATATAGATAATTTTTTATGTTTTATATTATTTCTAGGTAGTTATTTTGTTATTCATATTTTTCATTTTTTTTTTCAATAAACATATACTATTTGTAAAATTCAAACAAAATTGGCCGGGCACGGTGGCTTACGCCTGTAATATCAGCACTTTGGGAGGCAGTGGCAGGCAGATCACCTGAGGTCGGGAGTTGGAGACCAGCCTGACCAACATGGAGAAACCTTGTCTCTACTAAAAATACAAAATTCTCCAGGCATGGTGGTGTGTGCCTGTAATCCCAGCTACTTGGGAGGCTGAGGCAGGAGAATTTCTTTTTTTTTTTTTTTGAGACGGAGTCTCGCTCTGTCACCCAGGCTGGAGTGCAGTGGCCGGATCTCAGCTCACTGCAAGCTCCGCCTCCCAGGTTTATGCCATTTTCCTGCCTCAGCCTCCCGAGTAGCTGGGACTACAGGCGCCTGCCACCTCCCCCAGCTAGATTTTTTTTTATTTTTTATTTTTTAGTAGAGATGGGGTTTCACCATGTTAGCCAGGATGGTCTCGATCTCCTGACCTCGTGATCTGCCCGTCTTGGCCTCCCAGAGTGCTGGGATTACAGGCTTGAGCCACTGTGCCCGGCCCGGAGAATTTCTTGAACCTGGGAGGCGGAGGTTGTGGTGAGCCGAGATCGCCCCATTGCACGGCACTCTAGCCTGGGCAAGAAGAGCAAAACTACATCTTGAAAAAAAAAATATTCAAACAAAATCAATACATGCTGTTTTTAGAATATAGGTACAGGCCGGCACAGAGACTCATGCCTGTAATCCCAGCACTTTGGGAGGCCAAGGCGGGAGGACTGCTTAGCCCCAGGAGTTCCAGACCAGCCTGGGCACTATAGCAAGACCCCTCCCCCATCTCTATTAAAAAAAAAAGATAGAGTCAGTCACAGGGAACCGTGGAAATCATCTCATTGTATGGAGATGTGCTTATTGTACAGATAGTACAAGAGATATCCAGCCACACCGGGCAGCAAGCTCAAGGTCACAAGGCAAGTAAAAGGAAGAGGCGTGAGCGGAATCCAGGGCCTCTACCTCCCAGCTGGGACCCAGGACTGGGAGTTTCAGCATCTGGAGACAGGACTTGGTGCCAGAATCCACCGGATGTTTTGGATTCAGGAGGATGCAGACTCAGACTCCAGACCCCTGGAGGAAGAGGAAATGCCAGGAGGAGCAGAGGGAGGAGAAGGAGCATGTATTGGCTGGTTCAATTTTCTCTTTTTTTTTTTTTGAGACAGGGTCTCACTTTGTTGCCCAGGCTGGAGTGCAGTGATGTGATTATGGCCTGCTGCAGCCTCAACTTCCTGGGCTCAGGTGATTCTCCCACCTTAGCCTCCTGAGTAGCTGGGACTACAAGCGTGCACCTTGCCTGGCTAATTTTTTTTTCTTTTTTTTTTTTTTTTGAGGCAAGGTTTCACCATGTTGGCCAGACTGGTCTCAAACTCCTGAGCTTAAGACATCCTCCTTCCTCAGCCTCCCGAAGTGCTGGGATTACACACGTGAGCCAATGCACCTGGCCCTGTTTCCATTTTCAAAACTCTCCCTCATTCCCTGCTCACAGCAGCCTTGCTAATTAAGCAGTATTGTCCCATCTGCTCGACGCCACACAACTGATGCAGAACTACAGCAAGGGAGGCAGCATTGGAACCCAGCTCTAACTCTCCATTTGCTGTAGCCCCAGGAGAACCTCAATGGTAATGTACTATAAATAGAAAAAAAAAAAAAAAAAAAAACCGCTTGAGGCCGGGTGCCATGACTCACACCTGTAATCCCAACACTTTGGGAGGCCGAAGTGGGAAGATCGTTTGAGACCAGGAGTTCAAGACCAGCCTGGGCAACATAGTAAGACCCGTTGTCCCACCCCCACCCACCTCCTGTCTCCACAAAAAAAAAAATTAGGAGGGCGTGGTGGCATACGCCTGTAATCTCAGTTTCTCAGGAGGCTGAAGTGGGAGGATCGTCTGAGCCTAAGAGGTTGAAGCTGCAGTGAGCCGTGATTGTACCACTGTACTTCTGCCTGAGTTCTGTCTCAAAAAAAAAGGAAAAGAAAAAAACCCTTGGACAGTGGGAGTCCCACGGCCCAAAGTCATTTTAAGTCAGGAGGGGGAATCAGTCTTGGAGGCTGCTGGCCTCCCTGGACGAAAGGATTCACTCTGGCAAAGCCTGCCCTCCCCTCCTTTGGTATCTATTTCCTGTTCCCTTCACCAAATTGCTGAAACTTGAACCTTTCCCAAGCTTCATGGAGAAAGAGGACCTGTCTCTTTAACCAGTAGTGGCTGCCGTCCAGATGTTACTTCTGGTACGTGCTGCACGTGCTGTGGACAATTAAAGGCGCAGGACTCAGCTTTCTAGGGAAGGTGTAGAAAGGATAGCTGGCCTGGAGGGCAGCTGCCCGGTGCCATGAGGGGCTTTTCTCATTTTCATCCTTTTCTTTTACTCATTTCCTTTTTTGGCCCCAGGAAGAGCAAGGGCCTCAGTAGGATGGCCATATTCTGTGCTGCTAGATCGGCGATCACCTCTCACTAGCACTTAGCTTCCCTAGTAATAATAATAGTAAAAATAAATAATAATAAAAGGTCCTCTTTTTTTTTTTTTTTTTTGAGACACTCTCTCACTCCGTCACCCAGGCTGGAGTGCAGTACCTCAAGGCTGGGCACGGTGGCTCACGCCTGTAATCGCAGCACTTTGGAAGCCTGAGGCAGGTGGATCATCTGAGGTCAGGAGTTCGAGACCAGCCTGACCAATATGGAGAAACCCCGTCTCTACTAAAAATACAAAAAAATTAGCCAGGCGTGGTGGCGCATGCCTGTAATCCCAGCTACTCGGGAGGCTGAGGCAGGAGAATCACTTGA
Source organism: Theropithecus gelada (assembly GCF_003255815.1). Classification (NCBI taxonomy): domain Eukaryota; kingdom Metazoa; phylum Chordata; class Mammalia; order Primates; family Cercopithecidae; genus Theropithecus; species Theropithecus gelada. The sequence continues at coordinate 40,627,468 of NC_037668.1, read as the reverse complement.
ACCTGGGAGGTGGAGGTTGTGGTGAACCGAGATCGTGCTATTTCACTCTAGCCTGGGCAACAAGAGTGAAACTCCATCTCAAAAAAAAAAAAAAAAAAAAAAAGCCTAAACCTCAGCATCACACAATATCCCCTTGTAATAAACCTGCACATGTACCCCCTGAACCTAAAATAAAAATTGATAAAAAATAAATAAAGAAGGCTGAGTATGGTGGCCCACACCTGTAATCCCAGCACTCTGGGAGGCCAAGGTGGGAGGATTGCTTGAGTTCAGAAGCTCAAGACCAGCCTGGGCAACATGGCAAAAACCTGCCTCTCCAAAAAATACCAAAAAAAAAAAAAAAAAATTAGCTGGGCATAATGGTGAGGGCCTACAGTTCTAGCTACTCGGGAGGCTGAGGTGGGAGGATCACGTAAGCCTGGGAGATGGAGGTTGCAGTGAGCTGTGATTGCGCCACTGCACTCCAGCCTGGGCAACAGAGTGAGACCCTCTCTCTAAATAAATAAATAAATAAATAGGGCTGGGCGCGGTGGCTCACACCTGTAATCCCGGAACTTTGGGAGGCCACAGTGGGCGGATCACAAGTAAAGAGTTCAAGACCAGCCTGGCCAACATTGTGAAACTCCATCTGTACTAAAAATACAAAAATTAGCCAGGCGTGGTGGCAGGTGCCTGTAATACCAGCTACTCGGGAGGCTGAGGCATGAGAAATGCTTGAACCTAGGAGGCAGAGGTTGCAGTGAGCTGAGATCGCACCACTGCACTCTAGCCGGGGGGGACAAAGTGCGACTCTTGTCTCAAAAAAATGAAAAATAAAAATAAATAAAGTAAAAATGGTAGGCAGACTGTAGGATCACCTGGACAGCTCCTTCTAAAGGGCACTGGCCTCAGCAAACATTTCTGCGTCTGCTCACAACCCACCAGAGGCCACCTCAAATGACCGTTTAATTTCCAACAACTGGGAAGCACTGTCTGGCTTTGGAATGTACTGAAACCAAAGTGGAAACAATCACCCATTGTCTGCCTCTGTGCTTACGTTGAATTTTTTCCCCAGGATACAAAGCAAAATTTCTCTTTTGCATCGATGATTCACAATTTAAAGGTATTTTCAAAGTATAAGACTTTGGTGTCTTACGTTATTTAATAAGTTAAAACTTAGGGCTGACATCAAGAAGACAATCTGGTGTGGTGGAGACATTGACAGCCCTTGGCTGCATTTGTGTCCACATATGGTGTACATGCAGCTAGACAGGTCTGTTAACAAAATATTTTTTGGGAAGTCTAGTTTCTAGTGGTGAGGTTTTTTTTGTTGTTTGTTTGTTTTTTTGGGGGGTTTTTTTGGTTTTTTTTTTTGAGACTGAGCCTCTCTTAGTTGCCCAGGCTGGAGTGCAGTGGCACGATCTCAGTTCACTGCAACCTCTGCCTCCCTGGTTCAGGCGATTCTCGTGCCTCAGTCTCTCAAGTAGCTGGGATAGCAGGTGCCTGCCACCATACCCAGCTAATTTTTGCATTTTTATTTTTTATTTGTATTTTTATTTTTAGAGATGGAGTCTCGCTCTGTCGCCCAGGCTGGAGTGTGGTGGCGCGATCTCGGCTCACTGCAAGCTCCACCTCCCGGGTTCAGGCCATTCTCCTGCCTCAGCCACCCCAGTATCTGGGACTACAGGCTCCTGCCACCGAGCCCGGCTAATTTTTTGTATTTTTTTTAAATTTAGAGACGGGGTTTCACCATGTTAGCCACGATGGTCTCGATCTCCTGACCTTGTGATCCGCCTGCCTCGGCCTCCCAAAGTGCTGGGATTACAGTAGTGAGCCACCGCGCCGGCCTATTTTTATTTTTTATTTATTTTTTTGACACGGAGTCTCACTCTGTCGCCCTCACTCTGTCGCCCAGGCTGGAGTGCAGTGGCGCGATCTCGGCTCACTGCAAGCTCCGCCTCCCGAGTTCACGCCATTCTCCTGCCTCAGCCTCCCAAGTAGCAGGGACTACAGGCGCCCGCCACCGTGCCCAGCTAATTTTTTGTATTTTTAGTAGAGATGGGGTTTCACCGTGGTCTCTATCTCCTGACCTTGTGATCCACCCGCCTCGGCCTCCCAAAGTGCTGGGATTACAGGCATGACTGACTAATTTTTTGTATTTTTAGTAGAGACAGGATTTCATTGTGTTAGCCAGGATGGTCTCGATCTCCTGACCTCGTGATCCTCCTGCCTTAGCCTCCCAAAGTGCTGGGATTACAGGAGTGAGCCATCGCGACCAGCCTAATTTTTGTATTTTTAGTAGAGATAGGTTTTCACCATGTTGGTCAGGCTGGTTTCGAACTCCTGACCTCTCGGCGTCCGAAAGTGCTGGAATTACAGACGTGAGCCACCACTCCTGGCCTCTGATGGCTCCCCTTCCCCTCCTCCTCCCTTTTCATTTCTTCTTCTTCCTCTGCTTTCTTCTCTCTCTCTTCCCCCCCCCCCCCCCTTTTTCTTTTTGTTCCAAGTTTTTTTGCGGCGAGGATAGTCTTTTTTTTTTTTTTGAGACAGAGTCTCACTCTCGCCCAGGCTGGAGTGCAGTGGCATGATCTCGGCTCACTGCAACCTTGCAACCTCCGCCTCCCAGGTACAAGCAGTTCTCCTACCTCAGCCTCCTGAGGAGCAGGGATTACAGGCATGCGCCACCACCCCCGGCTAGTTTTTGTATTTTTAGTAGAGACGGGGTTTCACCATATTGGTCAGGCTGGTCTCGAACCCCTGACCTCGTGATCCGCCCGCCTTGGCCTCCCAAAGTGCTGGGATTACAGTAGTGAGTCACCGCGCCCCGCGAGAGGATAGTCATTTTTACAGCAACAAAGTTGTGTGTGTGTGTTTTTAAATCTTGGGGCTGTTGAATCCATCAGTAGCAAAGGGGCCCAACACGTGTTTGGTTTGGCAGGGTCGATGTTTTTTTCACGAGTGAATTGGATGCTTCCAGCCCTCCCCAGACCCCTGCACTTAACTCTACTGGACTTCACTCTTCGGGCCTGGGAACCAGTGGCCCGGCCCCCGGCAGCTTCTGTCCCGCCCCCGCCGTGGCTCCGCCCCCTTCTCTCCGGGCCGCCTCTCTCTCCTCCCTCCGCCCTCCCGTTTTCCATCTGTCGTAAAAGACACGGCGACGCTTGACGGTCGGCGGCGTTTGACGGCTGGAGGGCACCGAGAAGAAGGAGGAAGCAGCGGTGGCGGCTGCTGCGGCGGTTGCAGCGGGGGCCGGGGTGGGCGCCGCGGTCCGGGCCGGGCAGTGAGGCGCGGGCGGCCGGGCCGGTGGGCTGGGCGGCGGGCCCGGCGGCCGCCCCCGCGCCCTTGCCCGCGCCTGGCGGCCCGATGTGGCTGCAGCAGCGGCTCAAGGGGCTGCCGGGACTGCTGTCGAGCAGCTGGGCCCGCCGCCTCCTCTGCCTGCTCGGCCTCCTGCTGCTGCTTTTGTGGTTTGGGGGGTCCGGCGCGCGGCGGGCGGCGGGCGGCCTGCACCTGCTTCCCTGGTCCCGCGGTGAACCGGGCGCCGCCGAGCCGTCTGCCTGCCTGGAGGCGGCCACCCGCGCCTGGCGCGGCCTGCGGGAGCGCGGCGAGGCGGTACCGCTGGGCCCTGGAGTGCCAGCCCTGGTGGCCAACGGCTTCCTGGCTCTGGACGTGGCCGCCAACCGGTTGTGGGTGACCCCCGGGGAGCGAGAGCCCGCCGTGGCGCCGGACTTCGTGCCCTTTGTGCAGCTGCGCCCGCTGAGCGCGCTGGCTGAAGCTGGAGAGGCGGTGCTGCTGCTGCGGGAGGGGCTGCTGCGCCGCGTGCGTTGCCTGCAGCTCGGGTCCCCAGGTCCTGGCCCCGTGGCCGCCGGCCCCGGGCCCGCCTCCGTCTCTGGCCTTGCGGCGGGGTCCGGCCGCGACTGCGTGCTGCTGCAAGAGGACTTTCTGGCGCACCGGGGCCGACCCCACGTCTACCTGCAGCGCATCCAGCTCAACAACCCCACGGAGCGCGTGGCCGCGCTGCAGACTGTGGGGCCCACTGCCGGCCCAGCCCCCAAGGCCTTCACCAGTACCCTAGAGAAGGTCGGAGACCATCAATTCCTCCTCTACTCAGGCCGGTCCCCGCCTACGCCCACTGGGTTGGTGCACCTGGTGGTGGTGGCCGCCAAGAAGCTAGTGGACCGCCTCCAAGTGGCTCCCAAGACGCAGCTGGATGAGACGGTGCTGTGGGTGGTGCACGTCTCTGGCCCCATTAACTCCCAGGTGCTCAAAAGCAAAGCAGCCAAGGAGCTCAAGGCGCTGCAGGACTTGGCCCGGAAGGAAATGCTGGAGCTCTTGGAGATGCCAGCCGCGGAGCTTCTTCAAGACCACCAGCTCCTCTGGGCTCAGCTCTTCAGCCCAGGTGAGTCCTGGTCAGCACTTGGTCCACCCTAGTTATGTCCCTCCAAAATCTGCAGAGGTAACACTGAAGGTGATGGTGGGGTGGTTAAAACTTGGGCTTGGCGTTTCACCAGAGGTTGAATCTCTGCTCAACTGCCTAGTGTCTGTGCGACTTTGGGATTCGTCGCCTAATCTCTCTGGGCCTGTATTTAATAACAATAACGCCTACCTCAGAAGGTTTTTATGAGACTGTAGTGGAAATTTGAGTGTAAAGGTCAGGTCTTTCTGTTATTTGTTCTGGTAGGTGGGGCCTGATTTGAGCAGAGTGAAGTGTTTTAGAGTCAGTTTGCAGAGGTGAAACCAGCAGGTGGATCCCCTGATTCTTTGCTCAGCTCTGCAGTCGGCCTGGTGACAGATGGGGGCTTCTTGACATAACCCCTGCTAGGCTGAAGTGCATCCTGGCATTTGTGGCTGCAACTGGTTCACAGGGAGGTTGGAGAATGCCTTCTTTCAGCAGGTTGAGATGCTCCCGCCCAATGAAAACTCTCCTCTCTGTTGACTGTTAAAGAAAAGAAAATCCTGGCCGGGCGCGGTGGCTCAAGCCTGTAATCCCAGCACTTTGGGAGGCCGAGACGGGCGGATCACAAGGTCAGGAGATCGAGACCATCCTGGCTAACACGGTGAAACCCCGTCTCTACTAAAAAATACAAAAAACTAGCTGGGCGAGGTGGCGGGCGCCTGTAGTCGCCGCTACTCGGGAGGCTGAGGCAGGAGAATGGCGTAAACCCGGGAGGCGGAGCTTGCAGTGAGCCGAGATCTGGCCACTGCATTCCAGCCTGGGCGGCAGAGTGAAACTCCGTCTCACAAAAAAAAAAAAAAAAAAAAAGAAAATCCTGTTCTGGATGAGAGAGGGGTTTTGGTTTCCAGGGCTCCTATTGTCTGAACCCTTGTGTTTGGTTGCTCAGAGAGTTGAGTTCATTCAGCAAGTATCTACTGAATGCGTCTGCCAGGGCTGTTCTACGCATGGGGGGTGCAGATGGGAACCAGAGTTCCTGTTCTCATGGTGCTTGCTTAAATTCTGGTTGGGAGGAAGGCAGACATTAGAAAAGTGAAAATTAAAATAAGACAGTTTTTTAGGCTAGAACGTGCTGGCTGGGCGCAGTGGCTCACACCTGTAATCCCAGCACTTTGGGAGGCTGAGGCAGGTGGATCACCTGAGGTCAGGAGTTCAAGACCAACCCGGCCAATGTGGCGAAACCTTGTCTCTACTAAAAATACAGAACTTAGCCTGACCTCGCGCAATCTGTCCACCTTGGCCACCCAAAGTGCTGGGATTACAGGTGTGTGCCACTGCACCGGGCAAGAGGATAGTCATCTTTACAAAACAATGTTGTGTGTGTATGTTTTTAAATCTTAGGGCTGTTGAATCCATCAGTAGCAAAGGGGCCCAACACGTGTTTATTCAGCAAGTATCTATTGAATGCTTCTGCCAGGGCTGTTTTATGCATGGGTGGTGGCCTGCACCTGTAGTCCCAGCTACTCAGAGGCTGAGACAGGAGAATCACTTGAACCTGGGAGGCGGAGGCTGTAGTAAGCTGAGATCGTGCCACTGCACTCAAGCCTGGGCGACAGAGTAAGACTCTGTCTCAGTAAATAACTAAATACATACATAAAGCTACAGGACTGGAGAGAGAAAGGACAGAAGGAGAAGTGGCCTGAGACTGGCCTCAGCACTGGTGACTGATCTGGCGCAGGAGGTCTGATCATAGGGTTGGCACCAAGTCCTGGCTAAATCTGTGTTCCTCTGGGCTCTGGCACCAGACCCCACTGCTTTTTAACAGGATTCTAGATTTCAGGCCCACAGGCTCAAGTTGGTCGTGTAAACAAGACAGGTGACTTTCTCCCATACTTTAGGGAGACGGGCACCGCTGTCTTTATCACTAAGGCACACCTCACTCCTCTGCTGCCCTTGGTCTTTATTTCATATGCTCTGCCTCCCAGCTGTCCTTCCCCCTTAACGTGCAGCTTTCATGGTGTTGCAGGAGTGGAAATGAAGAAGATCACTGATACCCACACGCCGTCTGGCCTGACCGTGAACCTGACACTCTACTACATGCTCTCCTGCTCACCGGCCCCGCTGCTCAGCCCCTCCCTGAGCCACAGGGAGCGAGACCAGATGGAGTCGACGCTCAACTATGAAGATCACTGCTTCAGCGGCCACGCCACCATGCACGCCGAGAACCTGTGGCCGGGACGGCTGTCCTCTGTCCAGCAGATCCTGCAGCTCTCCGACCTGTGGAGGCTGACCCTCCAGAAGCGTGGCTGCAAGGGGCTGGTGAAGGTGGGCGCCCCAGGCATCCTGCAGGGCATGGTGCTCAGCTTTGGGGGGCTGCAGTTCACGGAGAACCACCTCCAGTTCCAGGCCGACCCCGACGTGCTGCACAACAGCTATGCATTGCATGGCATCCGCTACAAGAACGACCATATCAACCTGGCCGTACTGGCGGACGCCGAGGGCAAGCCCTACCTACATGTGTCTGTGGAGTCCCGCGGCCAGCCTGTCAAGATCTATGCCTGCAAGGCGGGCTGCCTGGACGAGCCAGTGGAGCTGACCTCGGCGCCCACGGGCCACACCTTCTCGGTCATGGTGACACAGCCCATCACGCCGCTGCTCTACATCTCCACCGACCTCACACACCTGCAGGACCTGCGGCACACGCTGCACCTCAAGGCCATTCTGGCCCATGATGAGCACATGGCCCAGCAGGACCCCGGGCTGCCCTTCCTCTTCTGGTTTAGCGTGGCCTCCCTCATCACCCTCTTCCACCTCTTCCTCTTCAAGCTCATCTACAACGAGTACTGTGGGCCTGGAGCCAAGCCCCTCTTCAGGAGTAAGGTAGGAAGCCGCTGTCTGGTCGAAACCCGAGATCTCGGCCTTGCTCTCAGCCCTGTGTCTCGGAAGGGGCTGGCCTGGCGAGGGGGGGTGAGGCCTGGGCAGGAATGGGTGTCCTGATGCCCTCAGCCCTTGACACCAGAGAGAGAGTGCAAGTGTTTTGAGAGGAGACGACAAGGAAGGGAAAGCCGTGGAAATCCAGGTGTGAATTGATGGTCTTCTGGCTTCCCAGGGCAGCCCTCCCCTCCTCCCCCATCATAAATGTCAGCATTTAAAAATAACTGCAAGCCGGGTGTGGTGACTTGGGCCTGTAGTCCCAGCTACTTGGGAGGCTGAGATGGGAGGATCACTTGAGCCCAGGAGTTTGAGGCTGCAGTGAACTGTGATTGTGCCACTGCACTCTAGCTTGGGCAACAAAGCAAGACCCTGTCTCAAAAAAGCAAAAAACAAAACAAAAAAGCAAATAAAAGTAAAAAAAAAAAATTAGAGGCAGGGCCTGGTGGCTCATGCCTGTAATCTCAACACTTTGGGAGGCCGAGGTGGGAGGATCCTTTGAGCCCAGGAGTTTGAGACCAGCCTGGGCAGGAAAACGACGACTTGTCTCTACAAAAAATTTAAACATTAGCCAGGTGTGGTGGTGCACACTTGTAGTCTCAGCTACTCAGGAGGCTGAGGTGGGAGGATCACTTGAGCCCTGGAGTTTGAGGCTGCAGTGAGCTGTGATTACACCATTGCACTCCATCCCAGGTGACAGAGTGAGACCCCATGTAAAAATAATAACGAGGCTGGGTGCAGTGGCTCATGCCTATAATCCCAGTACCTGGGGAGGCTGAGGCAGGCGGATCACCTGAGGTCAGGAGTTCAAGCCTGGCCAACATGTTGAAACTCTGTCTGTACTAAAAATAACAAAAATTAGCCAGGCATGGTGGTGCACGCCTGTAATTCCAGCTACTCGGGAGGCTGAGGCAGGAGAATTTCTTGAACCCAGGAGGCAGAGGTTGCAGTGACCCGAGATCATGCCAGTGCACTCCAACCTGGGCGACAGAGTGAGACTCTGTCTCAAAAAAAATAAAATAATAATAGTAATAATAAAATAAAAATAACTGCAACAGGCCCCTAGATTGACTTGAAACCTCTGTCTGAACTGCTGGCGGGATCCCCAGCTTCCCCCCATGTGCCTGTTCATGGCATGTAGAGGTCAGCCCCTTGTTCCAGGCCTTGGACCAGAGTGGCCATCTCCTTAGCATAGGACACAGGACAGAAGCATTCCCCTCCAGTTTCCTGAGACATGTTTGCCCCTGGAAGCGGTGATTTTGGCCGTCATTGCTGCGAGACTGTCATCGGGGCAGCATCTTGGGATCAGCATTGCTGGCATGGGGTGAGGCTGCTTACTGTGCCCTGCCGCCCGGCCTTCGGTGCTTTCTCTAGAGAAAGACCAGCAGGGATTCTAGGGGGAGGCCTTTGTTAGCAGTTGTAGAAGAAAATGTTTCCCAAAGAGCTGAGCGTTTTCCCTTCCTCTTCTCTCCTCCCTCATCCCCCGTCTCCTCCCCTCTACTCTTCCTCCCCTCCCCTCTCTTCTCTTCTTTGCTCCATTGTCTTCTCTTTTTAAACTGTAGTGACAGTAGAGAGGTATATTAGGCTCTGCGTCTATGTTCCCAAGTAGTCAAAGAGCCCAGATCCCACCCTGGAGAAACGGGAAGTGCCCCCTCACATCCACAGGGATGCCTGCGGCTTCTAGTTTCTGGCCCAAGACCGGGACTTGCAAAAGGAAGCAGAACTTGACCTGAAAGAGCAGAAGAGTGGGAGACAGGGCTGAGTTCCTCAAGTTCGAAGAACAGATCAAAAGTCAGATCAAAAAGGACCGCACAGAGGCCTTCCTTGTGAGCTGCCTCTGAACTAGCTGCACTAGGACAGGCGCCAAATGTGCATCGTGTGGGTTTTGCTGTCTGTTTGGCAGGCGGCTGCTTTTCCCTGCTGCTCGGTGGCTTCTCTGCCCTCACTCTTGAGGGCACCTTCGGTTCCCCCCACAGTTGGGGAAATGAGCCAGACTACCTTCGTGGGGTACTGAGCGATCTCTCAACAGACGCAGGCTCAAGCTGGGCCATGCCAGAGCGGAGCCAGTGAACACTCAGCTCCAGAAGGGCCCAGGCCACTGAGTCCGTGGTCATTCTGCAAGGCTGGGTCAGAGCCAGGGTGTGGTGCCACTAGGGTTGTCTCCGTAGGCTATTTCTGTAGCTGGCCACTGGGGTTGGCAGTGAACAATAATCACACTTGTTTTGTGAATTGAACAGGAAGATCCCAGTGTCTGAGTGAACTAACAGTCCTGCTTTCAGCCACCATTTGCACAAGACACCCAGCACTGAAAGTCCTGCTGCCAGGGATCCTTTGGAAGCACCCGCCCTTTGTGCCTTGTTGGGGGAAACCAGTGACGCAGAAGCGAATGTGGATACACCAGAGTTTGCATTGGAAGGAACGAGTGTCACGTGGGGAGGGAAGGGGCCAGTGGACCTTTTGTAAGCTTTCCACTCAATAAAACGAACCTGTATGGCAAATACTTGAAATGGAACTCACTCCTTCCACTTTCCCCCTTTCTTCTGTCCCAGGAAATAGACCGTCTTTTGAAAAGACTCTTGTCTAGGGAAAGTTCTGTCCTTTTCCGAATTTATCGTGTTCTTTCTTGATGAAGTTTTAATTTATTTTTGTTCAGATTTTGCTAGATGGCTTTTGCATCCCCTGTAGATGGTGAGTGCTGGCAGTGATGTCCATCTCAGCCTTTGGAGGCCCCACGGTCCCGAGGCTGGGCCGGGGTCCCCAGGGCGGCTGTGCTGCTGCCTGTAGGAGGGTGCGGGTTGTGCTGTCATCCTCGGGTTTGCACGCCCTTTCTTATGAGCCTGTGGACACCTGTGGTTTTGTACTTTGGGGCTTCAGGGGAGGTGTTTAACTTTCTAGTGATTGATGATTGTCAGGTTTTGAAATACCAAAGCTTTTTTGTTCTGTTTTTAAATAAATATCTTTCAAATTTCCATGACCGGTTTGTGTGTGGTTAAAACGTGTGCACCACGTCTGCCCTCAGCACTAGATCTGTCAGAAGCAGGACGCCCACCCAGCCCCGCTGCCAAAACGCCGTTCCTTTCCCTCATGTTCTATGTCTCTTCAAAGGAGTCCGCCAGGAAGGTGTGTTGGGGGCCGCCTTTCTGCTCGCCAGGGGGTTGCTTCTCCCATTACCCTGGCTCCTTCCCTGCTCAGGTGCCCTCTCCCCAACCTGTCCTAAAGAGCCAGGGTTCTCCTGCCCTGGTTTTGCTGGCTATACGATGTCAGCAAGACAAACCCTGAGTGGTCCTTCTCCAGATTGTCTGCTGAAGCCACCATCAGATGCCTCCCCTCTGTGGGGAGAAGGGAACTGTCCACTCCGGGGACCAAAAAGGGGCTGAGCCGGGCGTGGCAGTCCACCTGCGGGGCTGTCCTCAGCGTCTCGGCGTTTAGACTGTTTCTCTGCGTTCCCAGACAGCATTTTAAGCGGCATGACTCACCGGGAAGCCTGGTCTGCCTGCAAAGGAGCCAAATGTCTGGCCCACAGCCGACGGTTATGAGAGTAAACAGGGGGCTCAAGCTCTGCTCTTAGTGGCACTGGTTCCCCAGTTCGTTCTGTCCATGCAGCACTTTCTCCCCTGGATCGTGCAGAGCTATGACATGTGATCTTCCAGCCGTGGGCCACGGCTGGCTCACATATTGCAGAGTGGGAGCCTCTTGGGGTGCAATTGGTGTCATTTACAGTGTGACATTAAATGGAAAACTGTTGGACCACAAGAACTGCAGCTCTCATTCCTTCTTGAACTTGGAACTGGGCATGTTGTAGGCTCCCATAAATGTAAAACAAGGCCGGGCGTGGTGGCTCACGCCTGTAATCCCAGCACTTTGGGAGGCTGAGGCAGGTGGATCACCTGAGGTTGGGAGTTCGAGACCAGCTTGACCAACATGGAGAAACACCGTCTCTACTAAAAATACAAAATTAGCTGGGCGTGGTGGTGCATGCCTGTAATCCCAGCTACTCGGGAGGCTGAGGCAGGAGAATCGCTTGAACCTGGGAGGCGGACGTTGTGGTGAGCCGAGATCATGCCATTGCACTCCAGCCTGGGCAACAAGAGCGAAACTCTGTCTCAAAAAAATGGTAAAACCTATGTATGTGGTGCCTAAGAAATACCAATTGAGGCCGGGCGCGGTGGCTCAAGCCTGTAATCCCAGCACTTTGGGAGGCCGAGACGGGCGGATCACGAGGTCAGGAGATCGAGACCATCCTGGCTAACACGGTGAAACCCATCTGTACTAAAAATACAAAAAATTAGGCCGGGCGCGGTGGCTCAAGCCTGTAATCCCAGCACTTTGGGAGGCAGAGATGGGCGGATCACGAGGTCAGGAGATCGAGACCATCCTGGCTAACACGGTGAAACCCCGTCTCTACTAAGAAATACAAAAAATAGCCGGGCGAGGTGGCGGGCGCCTGTAGTCCCAGCTACTCGGGAGGCTGAGGCCGGAGAATGGCGTGAACCCGGGAGGCGGAGCTTGCAGTGAGCTGAGATCCGGCCACTGCACTCCAGCCTGGGCTACACAGCGAGACTCCGTCTTAAAAAAAAAAAAAAAAAAAAAAATTAGCCGGGCGAGGTGGCGGCGCCTGTAGTCCCAGCTACTCGGGAGGCTGAGGCAGGAGAATGGCGTAAACCCGGGAGGCGGAGCTTGCAGTGAGCCGAGATTGCGCCACTGCACTCCAGCCTGGGCGACAGAGCGAGACTCCGCCTCAAAAAAAAACAAAAAAAACAAAACAAAACAAAAAAGAAATACCAATTGAATGATTAGAATGTCGATAAACTGAGGTTTGTAAAGTACAGCTCTGATTAAGTGCTCACCATACATGTTAGATATTTCACATCAGCACGGCCTTTTGGGGTGAAGAGGTTGCTGGGGGTTAAGATCCCAGTTTGAGAGATGTGGAACCTGGACCTCACACAGTGAATCATTTGTCCAAGGCCACGTGACCATCAAGTGACTGGAGTGCAAACTCTGCCTCGATGCTGGTGCAGGCTTGCTTGGAGTCCCCACCCTGCCATTTCTCCCCATGGCATGCGTCTGATGGCTTCTGTGGCATGACTCAGTATCCACAGGGCTTCCAGTTGGCCACCATGGTAGAGAGGAGATGCTGGTGGTCCACAGTGGAGCAGGCCAAGCAGTAACCCTAGAGGGTCCCATCTGCGTGGTCCAGTGAAGGCTGGCTGCACACAGAGAGCCTTTTTTTCTTTTCTTTTTTTTTTTTTTTTTGAGACAGAGTCTCGCTGTTGCCCAGGCTGCAGTGCAGTGGTACGATCTCAGCTCACTGCAAGCTCCACCTCCGGGGTTCACGCCATTCTCCTGCTTCAGCCTCCCAAGTAGCTGGGACTACAGGCGCCCGCCACCACGCCCAGCTAATTTTTTTTTGTATTTTTAGTAGAGATGGGGTTTCACCGTGTTAGCCAGGATGGTCTCGATCTCCTGACCTCGTGATCCACCCGCCTCAGCCTCCCAAAGCACTGGGATTACAGGCGTGAGCCACCACGCCCGGCCACAGAGAGCCTTTTTAAAGTTGCTTTTTCAGGGCCTGAAATCTGTGGAAAATTTAATTGCATACTATCTGAAACTTCCCAACAGCTGAAACATTGGTTTGGAAATGTGTTCACTCCCTGAAAATCTACTTGCACCCCATACATCTGTCCCATCTCACATATTCTCAGCCACGTTTTTTTTTTTTTTTGAGACGGGGTCTCATTCTGTTGCCCAGGCTGGAGTGCCGTATGGTAATCCCAGCTCACTGCAGCTTCCTCAGGTTCAAGAGATTCTCCTGCCTCACTCAGCCTCCTGAGCAGCTGGGATTACAGGCATGTGCCACCACACCTGGCTAATTTTTGTATTTTTGGAAGAGATGGGGTTTTACCATATTGGCCAGGCTGGTCTCGAACTCCTGACCTCAGGTGATCCACCCTCCTCTGCCTCCCAAAGTGCTGGGATTACAGGCTCGAGCCACTGCACCCGGCCTCTCTCAGCCACCTTGACTCCTGCCATTGTGGCGGCAGCCAGCTCTGCACGGGTATGAGTGTCCTGGCAGCACCCAGCATCAGTCTCTGTCATCTTTAGGAAGCTGCAAGGCACTCAGGCATATGTAGCCTTGAAGCATGTGAATGGTAACACCATTTAGGGCCACGCTTCACCCGTGGGACATGGAGCCAGTAGACACAAGCTGTCCTCTTCTGTCCCTGGCATGGACAGTTCTGAGGCATACTTTATTCGGCTTCTCAGAAGGTGCTACTGTTTGGATATGGTTTGTTGACATTTGGCCCTCAGTGTGGCAGTGTTGGGAGGTTGGGCTTTGGGGGAGGTGTTTGGGTCACACGAGTGGATCCCTCCCGGAGGGCTTGGCACCCTCTCTCCAGAGTGAGTTCGTTCTTCCTCTTGTGGGAATGGATTAGTTCCCAGGAGAGCAGGTTGTTATAAAACCAGGAAGCCCCTCGGGTTTGCTTCTTTACATGTGTCTGCTTCCCCTTCAACCTTCTCCACCATGCTATGAGGCAGCAAAGAAACCAGGCAGATGCTGGCACCATGCCCTCGAACTTCTCAGCCTGCAGAGCCGTGAGCTACATAAACTCTTTTCTTGACTGGCGCAGTGGCTCACGCCTGTAATCCCAGGACTTTGGGAGGCGAAGGCAGGTGGATCACGAGGTCAGGAGATTGAGACCATCCTGGCCAACATGGTGAAACCCTGTCTCTACTGAAAATACAAAAATTGGCCGGGTGCAGTGGCTCATGCCTGTAATCCCAGCACTTTGGGAGGCCGAGGTGGGCAGATCATGAGGTCAGGAGATCGAGACCATCCTGGCTAACTCAGTGAAACCCTGTCTCTACTAAAAATACAAAAAAAGGCCGGGCGCAGTGGCTCAAGCCTGTAATCCCAGCACTTTGGGAGGCCGAGACGGGCAGATCACGAGGTCAGGAGATCGAGACCATCCTGGCTAACACAGTGAAAACCCGTCTCTACTAAAAAATACAAAAAAAAACTAACCGGGCATGGTGGCGGGCACCTGTAGTCCCAGCTACTCAGGAGGCTGAGACAGGAGAATGGCATAAACCCGGGAGGCGGAGCTTGCAGTGAGTTGAGATCCGGCCACTGCACTCCAGCCTGGGTGACACAGTGAGACTCCATCTCAAAAAAAAAAAACAAAAAAAGCAAAAAAATTAGCCGGGCGTGGTGGCGGCCGCCTGTAGTCCCAGCTACTCGGGAGGCTGAGGCAGGAGAATGGCGTGAACCCAGGAGGCAGAGCTTGCAGTGAGCTGAGATCGCGCCACTGCACTCCAGCCTGGGCAACACAGCGAGACTCTGTCTCAAAAAAAAAAAAAAAAAAAAAATTAGCTGGGTATGGTGGTGCGTGCCTGTAATCCCAGCTACATGGGAGACGGAGGCAGGAGAATTGCTTGAACCAGGGAGTCGAAGGTTGCAGTGAGCCAAGATCATGCCACTGTACTCCAGCCTGGCAACAGAACGACACTCCGTCTCAAAAAACAAAAACAAAACCAAAAAAACCTCTTTTCTTTATAAATTACCCAGCCCTAGGTATTCTGTTATAGCAACATGACATGGACTAAAACAGAAGGTCCCCACAAGATCAAGCCCCGGGTAGGAGACCCAGGCTAAGGCACTAATCAAGAGGCCTGTGGCTCCTCCGAATGATTTTTCCAGGAGGATGTGGGATTCTCCATGGCCACTGACATGGGCTGAATTGTGTCCCCTCCTTAAATGTCTATGTTGAAATTTTTTTTTTTTGAGAACTGTGAGTGCACCCAGGCGGGATTGCAGTGACGTGAACATGGCTCACTGCAGCCTCAACCTCCTGGGCCCAGGCAATCCTCCTATCTCAGCTCCCCCAAGTACCTGGGACTACAGGTGTGCACCACCACACCTGGCCAGTTTTTGTATTTTTTTGTAGTGATGGGGCTTTGCCATGTTGCCCAGGCTGGTTTCAAACTCCTGAGCTCAAATGATCCACCTGCCTCAGCCTCCCAGAGTGCTGGGATGACAGACATGAGCCACCATACCAGGCCCCTGCATTGATGTTCTAACTTCCAATGTGATAGGATTAGGAGGCAGCACTTTCGGGGGGGGTTCTTAGTTCATGAGGGTAGAGTCCTCATGAATGGCATTAGGACCCTTCTAAGGGGGCCTCACAGAGCTGCCTCACCCTCTTTCTGCCATGTGAGAATGCAACAAGAAGACAGCAGTCTGCAACCGGAAAGAGCGGCCTCACTAGAACCCAACCATGCTGGCACTGTGATTTCGAACTTCAGCCTCTGGAACTGGGAGAAATCAATTTCTGCTGTTTTGAAGCTGCCCGGACTATGGTATATTGTTAGAGCAGCCAAAATAGACCAATACGGGCATATCTTTCCAGCGGAGAAATGGAACTCTTCTCTGGTGATAACAAACCAAGAATACAGAGAGTCATAGGACCGCGGATGCTTTTTTTTTTTTTTCTTTAGTCAAAGTCTCGCTCTGTCACCCAGGCTGGAGTGCAGTGGTGTAATCACAGCTCACTGCGGCCTCAACCTCATGGGCTCAAGAAACCCTCCCACCTCAGCCTCCTGAGCAGTTGGGACTATAGGCACAAGCCACCACGCCTGGCTAATTTTTTTTTGTATATTTTGTAGAGACAGGGTTTCACCATGTTTCCCAGGCTGGTCTCAAACTCCTGAGCTCGAGCGATCCACCCACCTCAGCCTCCCAAAGTGCTGGGATTACAGGCATGAGCCACCGTGCCTGGCCAAATAAATCTTAGGGTATTTCTGGTGAGGAGTAACCAGCTTCTGACCGAGCACAGTGGCTCACATCTATAATCCCAGCACTTCGGGAGGCCGAGACAGGAGGATCTCTTGAGCCCAAAACTTCCAGACCAGCCTGAGTGATATAGTGAGACCTTGTCTCTACAGAAAATTTTAAAAATTAGCTGAGCATGATGGTGGCGAGCACCTGTGATTCCAGTTACTTGGGAGGCTAAGGTGGGAGGATCACTTGAGTCCAGGAGGTGGAGGTTGCAGTGAGTCAAGATCACACCACGGTACTCCAGCCTTTGTGACAGAGTAAGATCCTATATCAAAACAAAACAAAACAAAAACAGAAAAAACACAAAACCTCAGCTTTCCTACCCAAAGAGCTGAGGCTTACCTCTCCAGAAGCAGCATCAATTTCTGCCAGGCAGGGACAATTTTTCCTTTTCATCCCAGAATCTCTCTGGGCAGGGAAGGCTTGAGGAGCATCCGAAGAGCAGATGGGACATTGGTGGACGGCACTTACTTCCAGGCTCGTTAAACTGGTGTGGGGAGCTTAGCCTTGGTGTGAGAGCAAATCCTCTCTAGGAATCTTTTTTGACTGGAACACAAAGGGGAGCAACACAGACACACCTCAGCGAATGCAGCCTGCAGGAGAGACAGACAAGTGTCGACGGAGGATTACCCAGGTGCCGAGGCAAGAGACTGAAGGCACAAACTGTTTCAGGATAGTAAAGAAAATAGTTAGACTAAGAATAGTTATAATACAAAATATAGAGATGATCATGGACATTATAAATCATTAGTATGAACAATATTAATCATTAGCTTTTAATATTACTCTTTGTTGTATAACCAAGGAATAACCAGTGGGTATAGGGTCAGGTGCTGAAGGGACATCGTGAGAAGTGACCAAGAAGGCAAGAGGTGAGCCCTCTGTCACAGCCGCATAAGGGCCGCTTGAGGGCTCCTTGGTCAAGCGGTAACGCCAGTGTCTGGGAAGACACTCATTACTTGGCAGACCGGGAAAGGGAGTCTCCTTTCCTTGGAGGAGTCAGGGAACACTCTGCTCCACCAGCTTCTTGTGGAAGGCTGGATATTATCCAGGCCTGCCCGCAGTCATCCGGAGGCCTAAACCCCTCCCTGTGGTGCTGTGCTTCAATGGTCACGCTCCTTGTCCACTTCCATGTTCCTCCCGTACTCCTGGTTCCTCTTTGAAGTTCTTAGAAGATAGCGGTAGGGCCGGGCGCGGTGGCTCAAGCCTGTAATCCCAGCACTTTGGGAGGCCGAGGTGGATCACGAGGTCAGGAGATCGAGACCATCCTGGCTAACATGGTGAAACCCCGTCTCTACTAAAAAAATACAAAAAACTAGCCGGGCGTGGTGGCGGGCGCCTGTAGTCCCAGCTACTCGGAGGCTGAGGCGGGAGAATGGCGTGAACCCGGGAGGTGGAGCTTGCAGTGAGCCGAGATCGCGCCACTGCACTCCAGCCTGGGCGACAGAGCGAGACTCCGTCTCAAAAAAAAAAAAAAAAAAAAAAGAAGATAGCGGTAGAAGAAATAGTGAAAGTCTTAAAGTCTTTGATCTTTCTCATAAGTGCATAGAAGAAAGCGCTGACGTATGCTGCCTTCCCTTTCCGCTTCGGCTATCTAAAAGGGAAGGGCCCACTGCCCCATGATCACGTGACTTGCTTGACCTTATCAATCACTTGGACGACTCACCCTCCTTACCCTGCCTGCCCCTTGTCTTGTATACAATAAATATCAGCGCGCCCAGCCATTCGGGGCCACTACCGGTCTTCCTGTCTTAGTGGCAGTGGTCTCCCGGGCCCAGCTGTTTTCTATTTATTTCTTTGTCTTGTGTCTTTATTTCTTACGATCTCTCGTCTCTGCACACGGGGAGAACACCCGCCAAGCCCCGTAGGGCTGGACCCTACAGATGAGAAATTGAATGATGATACTGCAGTCAGGGCTGTGGGACTATGGGGCAGGGACATCTAACCTGTCCTTGAAAGTCAGGGAGGTCTTCCTGAAGGAAAGTGAAACCTCCAATCTGGAAACTGAAAGATGATGGGAGTCAGCCAAGCTAAGCAGTGGAGAGCCTGAGTGAATGAATGCACAGAGGTGGGTGGGTGTAGGGAAGCCAGGGAGCCTTTATTTTGAAACAGGGTCTCCCTTTGTCTCCCAGGCTGGAGTGCAGTGGTACAATCATGGCTCACTGCAGCCTCGAGCTCTTGGGCTCAAGTGATCCTCCCACCTCAGCCTCCTGAGTAGCTGGGACCACAAGTGCATGCTACCACACCCAGCTAATTTTAAAAAAATGTTCTGTAGAGATGAGGCCTCGCCATGTTGCCCGGGCTGGCCTCAAACTCCTGGGCTCAAGCGATCCTCCCGCCTTGGCCTCCCAAAGTGTTGGATTATAGGTGTAAGCCACTGCACCCACCCAAGAATTGGATTTCTTTGCCCACATCACTGACTTCTAGGGACAAAGGGTGGGCTCCGGCCCTAATTCACGGCTCCTTCATGGAGTTGGTGGTGGCACCCTTGCAGGATGTACCCCCAGCCACTGGAGGGTTAATCATTACCTCTGCTAACAGCTTGTGATGGTTAACATTAAGTGTCAACTTGGTCAGGTGCAGTAGCCCACGCCTGTAATCCCAGCACTTTGGGAAGCCGAGGCGGGTGGATCCCTTGAGGTCAGGAGCTTGAGACTGGCCTGGCCAACATGGTGAACCCCGTCTCTACTAAAAATACAAAAAATTAGCCGGGTGTGGTGGCAGGCGCCTGTAATCCCAGCTACTTGGGAAGCTGAGGCAAGAGAATCGCTTGAACCTAGGAGACAGAGGTTGCAGTGAGCCGAGATCGTGCCATTGCACTGCGGCCTGGGGTGACAGAAAGAAACTTCATCTCAAAAAAAAAAAAAAAGTGTCAACTTGATTGCATGGAAGGATGCAAAGTATTGTTTCTGGGTGTATCTGGGTGTTTCTGGGTGTGGCCAGAATAGATTAACATTTGAGTCAGTGGACTGGGACAGGAAGACCCACTCACAGTGTGGGGGACACCATCCAGTCAGTTGCCAGCACAGCTAGAAAAAGCAGGCAGAAGAAGGTGGAAAAAGCCGATTTACTGGGTCCTCTGGGCTTCATCTTTCTCCCGTGCTGGAGGCTTCCTGCCCTTGAACATCAGACTCCAAGTTCTTTGGCTTTTGGACTCTTGGACTTACACCAGTGGTTTGCTGGGGGCTCTCAGGCCTTCGGCCACAGATTGAAGCCTGCACTGTCAGCTCCCTACTTTTAAGGTTTTGGGACTGAACTGAGCCACTGCTGGCTTCCTTGCTCTTCAGCTTGCAGACGGCCTATCATGGGACTTGACCTTGTGATCACGTGAGTCAATTCTCCTTAATAAAGCCCCTCTCATATATACGTAGATCCTATTAGTCCTGTCCCTCTAGAGAACCCTGACTAACACACACGTGGAGGAGAGCTCTGAAAACCCGGGCCAGGGACCAGCGTGACTGCTCTGTGGCTGTCCCAAGAGACAGCAACACTGGGCAAGTTTGCTCGTGAGAAAGGCTGAGGCTTCTCTCAGAATAAAACCTTGGGAAGAGACAACTATACAGCATTCCCAGGGGCCGGCGCAGTGGCTCACGCCTGTAATCCCAGCACTTTGGGAGGCCAAGGCGGGCGGATCACCTGAGGTCAGGAGTTCGAGGCCAGCCTGGCCATCATGGCGAAACCCCATCTCTACTAAAAATACAAAAATTAGCCAGGCGTGGTGGCGGGCGCCTGTAATCCCAGCTACTTGGAAGGCTGAGACAGGAGAATTGCTTGAACCGGGAAGGCAGAGGTTGCAGTGAGCCAAGATCATACCACAGCACTCCAGCCTGGGCGACAAGAGCAAGACTCCATCTCAAAACAAACAAACAAAACCTTTCTCTTGTCATGTAACCCATACATACACATATGTATACACAA
Source organism: Theropithecus gelada (assembly GCF_003255815.1). NCBI lineage: Eukaryota > Metazoa > Chordata > Mammalia > Primates > Cercopithecidae > Theropithecus > Theropithecus gelada. Next base: position 40,607,411 of record NC_037668.1, on the reverse strand, counting down.
ACATTAAAAATCAAAAATTTAAGACAAAACGAAAACAACAGAAAACCTTTTTTTGAGGAGTCCCTAGGCTTCACCAGTTTGTCAAAACTGGAGCTTGATTGCTGAAACTTTATTTGCATACCCACAATGCATTGTGCACCAAATAATTTTAATCTTTAAAATTACTAGATCCCTTTTTTCCTTCAATCTATCTTTCCCAAAACTGAGACTGCTGTTCCAGAATTGTCTGAAGAAAAAGGCAGAAGTCAATAGCTCTTTTGGGCAGAAAGAAAGTTACCATTAGCCCATTGGGAGTAGTCCTTACATGAGAAATGAGTGCTGCCTATCACAGATATGCACTAGTTTTCGTTCAAATTGCATCAATCTTTTGCCTTTTACTAAAGTATATCTGTGCAGAGGAAACAACTGTGAGTTTTAAGCAACTTTTTTTTTTTTTTTTTTTTTACCATCCTGCATTTCTTAGCGCGGCTTGTTTGAGCAGTCTTAAAAATAGACACGCTAGAAAAGCTGTTATGACGGTTTTTCTATATTCTGAAACACAAAACAAACTCAAAACTCCAGTGTTTAATTTTGGAGGACCAGAGCTAGCTTTTGGAGGAGCAGCTGGTGTTGGGGGAAAAGGACAATTACCCTCCTATGTAGCTTGAATGGGGCTTGGAGCCAGTGGGGAGGCGTGGGGAGGCGTGGGGAGGCGTGGGGAGGCGTGGGGAGGCGTGGGGAGGCGTGGGGAGGCGTGGGGGGGGCGTGGGGGGTCTGTGGGCGGGTCTGTGGGCGGTTGCTTAAGGGCCTGAGCCTGTTTTGTTTTTTTGAGACAGAGTCTCGCTCTGTCGCTCAGGCAATGGCGCGACTTCGGTTCACTGCAACCTCCGCCTTCCAGGTTCAAGCGATTCTCAGCCTCCCGAGTCTGGGATTACAGCTAATTTCCCGGCTAATTTTTGTATTTTTAGTAGAGACGGGGTTTCTCCATGTTGGCCGGGCCAGTCTCGAACTCCTGACCTCAGGTGATCCGCCTGCCTCGGCCTCCCAAAGTGCAGGGATTACAGGCGTGAGCCACCGCGCCCGGCCTGGGGATCAGGATTTTTTGCGATGGATTTCCTCCCTCCTTTACCGGGACAGACCCTGCTAGTTTTCCCTCCCCAGTACTCAACCTCTCCCTAGAATCTCCCATCACTAGCAGGGCTCACGGCTACCTGGAGGCATGACTACATTTCCCAGCCTCCCTTGCGGTTGAGATGAATTCTGGCCAATGGGACTGGCTGGAAAATTCACTTTCTCTTGCGTTTCATCAAACCGATTGGGTCTCGGGAGGACTAGCTGCGCGCTAGGCACCGCTCCTTAGGCGGGGATACTGGGTAGAAGAGTTCGGGGCTGCCTTCTTCTACACGGAGAAGCCGGTGGGAGCAGCGGGGGAGCTCGCCCAGAGCCCCTGCTTCATTTGATTGGCTAGTCCAGCGGTCCCCAACCTTTCTGGCACAAGGGACCCGGTTCGTGGAAGACAGTTTTTCCAAGGGCGGGGGAAGGGTGGGTACGGGATGTGGGCAGTTTCAGGTTGAAACTGTCCCCCTCAAGTCATCAGCCATTAGACTCTCATGAGGAGTACTTACCTAGACCCCTCGTATGCGCAGTTCGCAGTAGGGTTCCTGCTCCTAGGAGAATCTGATGCCCTACTGACCTGACACGATGGGGAGGTCAGGCGGTAGTGCTCGCTTGCCAGCCGGTAACCCTCTGTCGGTCAGTGGCCGGGGTTAAAAACTCCTGGTGTATAAACAAGCCAAGCCCCGTTCCTTGGTCAAAAGCAGTAAGCCACCCCAACGTGTCACGGTAGCAACTCCCCAGAGATGCAGTAGAACTAACTAACGCCTACCATAAAACGGTGAACCTCTAGAAAAAGCTCGAAAATTCGCGTTTGTATTAAACTCACTTTCAAAGGTTGATGAACCCGCATTTGAAAAGTTATACATTTACCAGCATAAGTCTGCTTTTAGAACCACTCAAGTAAGCCCTGCTGAAAAAGCAAGGCCTCAAAAAATTGGTTTAAAACTCAGAGTTGTTCCTCTCCACGGAAATCTTTAGTAAAAGGCGAAAGATTTATACGATCTGAAGAGAAACCAGAGTATAGGTCGAAGGCGCGGCACTCAGTTCTCACGTAACGACTACTCCCAACAGGCTAATGGTAACTTTCTCTCCGTCCAAAAGAGCTATTGACTTCTGCCTTTTTCTTCAGACAATTCTGAACAGCAATCTAGGTGTCGGGAAAGATAGGTTGAAGGAAAAAGGGGATAGTAATTTTAAAGACGAACATTATTTGGTGCACAATGCATTGTGGGTATGCAAATAAAGCCTCTCCAATCACGCTCCAGTTTCAGGAAATATCTTAAATGGTTCATGCGTTTTAGCGCTGCGCCTGAGGCCACCACGCGGGGGCAGAGCAGAGTCTGGTCCCAGAAGACAAAGGCTGACTTTATCTGCTTTACTTACAGTGGCCGAGCTATTAGGTCGGTGCAAAAGTAATTGCGGTTTTTGCAATTTAATTGCAAAATTGACCTAATAAGTAAACAATTTTTTTGAACGTAAAAAAAAAGTAAAAAAAAAATTATCTTGGCTGGACTCCGTGGCTCACTCTTGTAATCCCAGCACTTTGGGTGGCTGAGGCGGGCTGATCGACTGAACTAGGGGTTTGAGACCAGCCTGGGCAACATAAGGAGAGCCTGTCTCCAAGAGAAAAAAAAAAAAAAATTCTTACACTTATAGCCACTCCAGGCCTACTGAAGCCCTGGGGATTGGGCCCACCCCCCTGAGTCTGAACTCATCCTCCGTGTGATTCTGATGGAGGCTACATTGAGAACCTCTGTTGGGCAACTGTTCTGCCTGAAATACGGAGAGTGAGGAGTTTGGGAGACACATTACTGGCTGAGCAGGGGAAGGCCTGGGAAAGGCTGTGAAATGAGGAGAGAAAAGGCCAGGGAAGGCGGCCTTTTCCCACCACCTTCCCACCTGGGGGATGGTGGCATAAAAGGAGGGGGCAGTGCAGGAGCCTGTGAAAGGGACTAGAGAAATTCAGGGAGGAAGAAGGAAAACCTGGACTGGGAGCCGTACAGAAACCGAGGGCAGAGAAGAAGTTCCCTGGCTGGGCGCGGCGGCCCACGCCTGTAATCCCAACACTTTGGGAGAGAGGAAGGAAACAGTAGGTGAGGAGGGGCAGGAGATGGGGAGGGGGCGGTAGGTGGCTCCTGGTTGCAGAAGGGAAGGAGGAGCGGTGCAGGGGTCTCCCTGCAGTGATCCTGGTCCATGGAGCCCGGGCCCACCCCCAACCCCCATTCTCTCACTCCCCTGCAGGAGTGGCCCCTCCTTTGCTGGCCCCTATTTCCCTCCATCTTCTCTCCTGGGAAGATCCCAGCACCCCCTCTTTCCAGCCTCTGCCCTGTAGCAACTGAACTGCTGGAAAAATCCCACAGCAAGGGAACCTCGGATACAGGCCTCCACTTCACCTGTTTCTCTCATTGGCTCCACTTCCCCACTCAAGATGTCCCTTTTAGGCTGAGTGCGGTGGCTCACGCCTGTAATCCCAGCACTTTGGGAGGCGGAGGCAGGCGGATCACCTGAGGTCAGGAGTTCGAAACCAGCCTGGCCAACATGGCAAAACCCTGTCTCTACTAAACATACAAAAATTAGCTTGATGTGTTGGTGTGTGCCTGTAATCCCAGCTACTTGGGAGGCTGAGGCACAAGAATCACTTGAACCCAGGAGGCGGAGGTTGCAGTGAGCCGAGATCGCACCATTGCACTCAAGCCTGGGGGACAAGAGCAAAACTCCGTCTCAAAAAACAAACAAACAAAAAAAAACAAACACACAAACACCCCTTTTAACCCTTCTCTCCCCTTATCTTCCCGCTCTGCAACTCACTGTGTCAGCCCACAACATCCCAGGGGCTTCCTTGAGAGGCCAGACGCCCTCATCTTCCCAGCCCGCAGCAGCCGCATCTGCCTCATCTTCTGCCTCCTCCTGGGCTTTGAACCCCAACTCCACAAAGATGGTGCCCCTTCCATGCAGTCCCCCAGCAGCACCCTCCGTGTCCCTCCCGCTGTGGTCGTCTGAATGTCGTGGCCCCTCACACATCCACAGGCTGAAATGTAATCTCCAAGATGATGGTATTGATATGTGGGGCCTCCGGGAGGTGATTGGGTCATGGATGGGATCAGTGTCCTTATAAAAGGGTTTGAGGGAGCAAGTTTGTGCCTTTTACCCTCCCATCAAATGGGGACACAGGGAAGGTGCCATCCATGAGGAACAGGCCTTCACTAGACCACAAATCTGCTGGTGCCTCTGATATTGGACTTCCCAGCCTCCAGAACTGTGAGCAACAAATAAATTCCTGCTGTTTATAAATTACCCAGTTTAAGGTATTTTGTCATAGCACCTGAACTAGGACACCCCCCATACTGGCTCATCTTCTAGATGGATAAGTAGGCTTCCTTATCTCCTAACCTGAGAGAGAGAGAGAGAGAGGGGTGAAGGAGGAAGTGGGGAAGGAAGAAAGACTTCCTAAACCTCATCACCATCAGCCACAACAAAGCAAAGCACTTTTACTTTGTATTTCTATTTAAAAAAAAAAAAATCTGGTGGAAATCTCTTTAGTAAAAAGAAACTTGGGCTGGGCGCAGTGGCTCAGACCTGTAATTCCGGCACTTTGGGAGGCCAAGGCGGGCGGATCCCCTGAGGTCAGGAGTTTGAGACCAGCCTGGCCAACATGGTGAAACCCCGTCTCTACTAAAAACACAAAAATTACCTGGGCATGGTGGGCGCCTATAGTCCCAGTTACTTGGGAGGCTGAGGCAGGAGAATCGCTTGAACCCAGGAGGCAGAGGTTGCAATGAGCTGAGATTGTGCCACTGCATTCCAGCCTAGGGGACAGAGCAAGACTCCGTCTCAAAAAAAAAAAAAAAAAAAAAAAGATTTCCAAACAGGGACTCAAACAGATGCCTCTACATGAGCATTGTTCATAACAGCCCAAAGATGATAACAATCCCAGTGTCTATCAGCTGATTAGTGGATAAACGAAATGTGGTTTATCCATACAATGGAATACTATTCAGCTGTAAAACAGAGGGAAATTCTGGTACACACTACATTGTAGATCAACTGAGGATGTATGCTAAATGAAAGAAGCCAGCCACAAAAAGGCATAGATTGTATGACTGTACTTCGGTGAAATATCCAGAAGAGGGGATAATAGGAGTTCTTGGGTATTGCATAGAGTTTCTGTTTGGGGTGATGAAAAATTTTGGAAATGGATGGCAGTGATGGTATTACGACATTGTGAATGTTTAATTTATTTTTAGTTTTTAGAGATGAGGTCTTGCTCTGTTGCCCAGTTAATTTTAATTATTTTTTATTTTTATTTTTTGTAGAAACAAGGTCTCACTATATTGACCAGGCTTAATTTGTTTATTTTTATTTTTTGTGGACCTGGAATCTTGCTATGTTGCTCAAGCTGGTCTCAAACTTCTGGCCTCAAGTGATCCTCCTGTCTCAGCCACCCAAGGTGTTGGGATTACAGGTGTGAGCCACCACGCCTGGTCCATTTTCCCTGATTAGGGACAATGCGTTGTTATGTGTGATATTTGGTGTGATTTGTTTGTTTGTTTGTTTTAGGTGGAGTCTCGCTCTGTCGCCAGACTCTGGAGTGCAGTGGTGTGGTCTCAGCTCACTGCAACTTCCAACTCCCTGGTTCAAGTGATTCTCCTGTCTCAGTCTCCCAAGTAGTTGCAATTACAGGCACACGCCACCATGCTCAGCTAATTTTTTTTGTTGTTGTTGTTGAGACGGAGTCTCGCTCTGTCGCCCAGGTTGGAGTGCAGTGGCCGGATCTCAGCTCACTGCAAGCTCTGCCTCCCGGATTTACGCCATTCTCCTGCCTCAGCCTCCCGAGTAGCTGGGACTACAGGCGCCCGCCACCTCGCCCAGCTAGTTTTTTTGTATTTTTTTTTAGTAGAGACGGGGTTTCACCATGTTGGCCAGGATGGTCTCGATCTCCTGACCTCATGATCTGCCTGCCTCAGCCTCCCAAAGTGCTGGGATTACAGGCATGAGTCACCGCGCCTGGCCTGGTGTAAGATTTTAGCATATAGCCTGTATTAGTTATGTTAGGGAAATTTCCTTCTATCATCAGTTTTCTCTGTGCTGAGTTTTTTTTATCAAATGCTTTTCAGAATCTATTGAGATAGTTGTATACATTTTCTCCTTTGAATTCAGCGATATGGTGAATTACCTTGCTAGACTTTTGTTCTATTTTGTTTTGTTTTGTTTGAGACAGAGTCTCACTCTGTTGCCCAGGCTGTAGTATAGTGGCAGGATCTCGGCTCACCATAACCTCTGCCTCCCAGGTTCATGCGATTCTTGTGCCTCAGCTTCCTGAGTAGCTGGGATTACAGGTGTGCACCCCCATGCCTGGCTAGTTTTTCTGTTTTTAGTAGAGATGGGGTTTCGTCATGTTGGTCAGGCTGGTTTCAAACTCCTGACCTCAGATGATCCACCCACCTTGGCCTCCCAAAGTGCTGGGATTACAGGCATGAGCCACTGCTCCTGGGCCATTGCTAGATTTTTGAATGTTAATTACTTTTGCATTCCTGAGATAAGGCCCATTTAAGTCATAATACATTTTTCCTTATAATTTGATTCTTCCTTTTTCTTTTTTTGAGACAGTGTCTTGTTCCATCGCCAAGGCTGGAGTGCAGTGACTCAATCTCAGCTCACTGAAGCCTCAACCTCCCAGACTCAAGCAATCCTTCCCCCTCAGCCCCCCAAGTCACTGGGAATACAGGCTAAGATTTTTTCTTTTTGAAAATGAAAAATGCAAGACTCAAAGATCAAAACTATGTAAAAACATATACTCAGAGAAGTCCACTCTTGTCCCTAGCCCTTTCACCCAGTTTTCACTCATCCCCATTGTCAATAGTTTCTTTAAGAAAATTTGTTTACATTTTGTTATTTGTAATAGAGATGGGGTCTCACTATGTTGCCCAGGCTGATCTCTAACTCCTGGGCTTAAGTGATCCTCCCAACTCCCAAAGTGCTGGGATTTCAGGCATGAACCACTGCACCCAGCCCATTTTCAATAGTTTCTAGTTTAAATTTTCTGTGTGTGTGTGTGTATGTGTGTGTGTGTTTTGTAACAATAACCACACACACACAGTTTGTTTCCTCTTTTTTTTTTTTTTTTTTTTAGATAGAGTCTCACTCTGTTGCCCAGGCAGGAGTACAGTGGTATGATCTCGGCTCACTGCAACCTCCACCTCCTGGGTTCAAGCATTTCTCCTGCCTCAGCCTCCTGAGTAGCTGGGATTATAGGCACCCGCCACCACACGTGGCTAATTTTTGTATTTTTAGTGGAGGCAGGGTTTTGCCATGTTGGCCAGACTGGTCTCGAGCTCCTGACCTCAGGTGATCCACCTGCCTCGGCCTCCCAGAGTGCTGGGATTACAGGCGTAAGCCACCACGCCCGGCCCACACTTTTTTTTTTTTGAGATGGAGTCTCACTCTGTTCCCCAGGCTGGGGTGCATTGGCAAGATCTTGGGTTACTGCAACCTCCAACACCCTAGGTTCAAGTGATTCTCCTGCCTCAGCCTGCTGAGTAGCTAGGATTACGGGTGTGTGCCATCACGCCTGGAGAATTTTTTTTTTTTTTTTTTTTTTGAGATGGAGTCTCGCTCTGTCACCCAGCCTGGAGTGCAGGGGCGCGATCTCGGCTCACTGCAAGCTCCACCTCCCGGGTTTATGCCACTCTCCTGCCTCAGCCTCCCGAGTAGCTGGGACTACAGGCGCCCGCCACCTCGCCCGGCTAGTTTTTTGTATTTTTTAGTAGAGACGGTGTTTCACCGTATTAGCCAGTATGATTTCGATCTCCTGACCTCATGATCCGCCCGTCTCGGCCTCCCAAAGTGCTGGGATTACAGGCTTGAGCCACCGCGCCTGGCCGAATTTTTGTATTTTTAGTAGAGACAGGGTTTCGCCATGTTGGCCAGGCTATTCTCAAACTCCTGACCACAAGTGATCTGCCTGCCTCAGCCTCCCAAAGTGCTGGGTTTATAGGCATAAGCCACCGTGCCTGGCCTGAAACTTCTACTTTTAAAAGTAGAGCTTCAATTCCAGCTCCATAGAGCATGGAATTGTGGAATCAGGGAACTTGAGTAAAGTCTGAATCTCAGCCAAAGCCAGGGAGATCTGAAACCCAAGAGAAAATGCCAGGAAGCCCCGCCAGCTCTGATGAGGTCGGACGAGTGAAACCTGTTCCTGCGGGTACCAAAGCGCAGAATGTCAGCAAAGCAGCATGGATTGTGGGAGGCTTGCCTCGGGTCCCATCTGTGGGTTGCCAAAATGTCAACCTAAAATCATCAAAAGGGTTAGAATCTAATGTAAAGAGTGTTTATTCAAGCACAAAGCATGAGGATGGACAACCTGGAAATACCAATTCCAAAGGAATGGTCAGTGTTCCAAAGTAGACAGAGACAGGCGAGTTTTTAGCAGGATTATACCATTTTTCTTTTCCTTTTTCTTTCTTTGTTTTTTTTTTTTTTTTTTTTTTTTTTGAGATGGAGTCTTGCTCTGTCGCCCAGGCTGGAGTGCAGTGGTGTGATCTCGGCTCACTGCAACCTCCGCCTCCCAGGTTCAAGTGATTCTCCTGCCTTACCCTCCCAAGTAGCTCGGACTACAGGCACCCGCCACTACGTCTGGCTAATTTTTGTATTTTTAATAGAGGTAGGGTTTCACCATATTAACCAGGCTGGTCTCAAACTCCTAACCTTGTGATCTGCCCACCTCGGCCTCCCAAAGTACTGGGATTACAGTTGTGAGCCGCTGTGCCCAGCCCCTTTTTTTTTTTTTCAGACGGAGTCTCACTCTATTGCCCAGGTTGGAGTGCAGTGGTGTGATCTCGGCTCACTGCAACCTCCATCTCCCGGGTTCAAGAGATTCTCCTGCCTCAGCCTCTTGAGTAGCCACCACGCCCGGCTCAGTTTTGTGTTTTTAGTAGAGATGGGGTTTCACCATGTTGGCCAGGCTGGTCTCCAATTCCTGACCCCCGGTGATCCTCCCGCCTTGGCCTTCCAGTACAATTATAGACGTGAGTCACTGTGCCCAGCCTTTTTTTTTTTTTTTTTTTTTTTTGAGATAGAGTCTTGCTCTGTCACCCAGGCTGGAGTGCAGTGGTGTGATCACAGCGCACTGGAGCCTCAACTTCGCTGGCTCAGGTGATTCTCCCACCACAGCCTCCTGAGTAGCTAGGACTACAGGCACTCATGCCACCACACTGGCTAATTTTTTGTATTTTTTGCAGAGACAGGGTTTTTCCATGTTGCTCAGGCTGGTCTTGAACTCCTGGGCTCAAGCCATCCGCTAGCCTCGGCCTCCTAAAGTGCTGGGATTACAGGTGTGAACCACCCTGCTGAGCCTTTAAAAAGTTACTGTAAATATATTTGACATTTTGAAATTCTGTGTGTCAAAAATAATCAAGCAAAAAGGTGAGCCTCCCACCAGAATAATACTTGCAATACACCAAAAGGTTAACAATTATACTGTCTCAAAAAGCCTTACAAGTTAATGAGATAAAGCTGGGTGCGATGGCTCATGCTTGTAATCCTAGAATTTTGGGAGGCTGAGGAGGGCAGATAACTTGAGCCCAGGAGTTCAAGACCAGCCTGGGCAATGTGGTGAAACCCCATATCTAAAAAAAAAAAAAAAAAAAAAGAGAAAAATTAATGAGATCAGTACTAAACTGCAATAGAAAATCACTGATAGCAGAGAGAAAAATTTTCCAGAAGAAATGTACATGTATAATAAATATGTGAAAACCTGTTTGGTCTTACTAGTAATCAGAGGACTTCAAATACAAGCAACTCTGAATGTCACATCCCATCTATTACATTGGCAAATGCTTTTAAAATATAAAATTCAGAGGCAGCCATGGTGCAGTGAAACAGGAACGCAGATACCATAGGTAGAAATAGAAACTGGCCCAATCTTACTAAAATGTCACTTGATGATATGTATCAAGAGCCCTAAAAAAAGTGTTTTTTGAGACAGAGTCTCGCTCTGTTGCCCAGGCGAGAGTGTAGCAGTGCCATCTTGGCTCACTGCAGCCTCTGCCTCCAATGTTCAAGCAGTTCTCGTGCCTCCATCTCCTGAGTAGCCGAGACTTATACAGGTGTGCGCCACCACGCCTGGCTAATTTTTGTATTTTTAGTAGAGACAGGGTTTCACCATGTTGGTCAGGCTGATCTTGAACTCCTGGCCTCAAGTGATCTACCTGCCTCAGCCTCCCAAAGTGCTAGGATTACAGCTGTGAGCCACTGCGCCCAGCCTAAAAAACACATTTTAACAGTTCATGTATGTCAAGCCAACAATTTCACATATGGGAATACATCCTAAGGAAACAGAAATATACAAAAATGTTTGTGTGCAAAGAAACGCACTTTTTTTTTTTTTTTTTTTTTTTTTTTTTGAGACAGAGTCTTGCTCTGTTGCCCAGACTAGAGTGCAGTGGCGCCATCTCGGCTCACTGCAACCTCCATCTCCCGGGTTCAAGCGATTCTCCTGCCTCAGCCGCCTGAGTAGCTGGGACTACAGGCGCGAGCCACCGTGCCCAGCTCATTTTTTGTATTTTTAGTAGAGACGGAATTTCACTGTGTTAGCCAGTATGGTCTTGATCTTCTGACCCCATGATCCTCCCACCTTGGCCTCCCAAAGTGCTGGGATTATAGGTGTGAACCACAGCGCCCAGCCAACAGTAATTTTTATAATCAGAAGAGTAAAAAGAACAATGATATTGAAAAGGGAGGAAAAGAGAGAGAGGGAAGGGGAGAGATGCGGAGATCAGAAAGAGCTCACAAACAAGGGCATCCGACTGGGGAGGGGTCAGGAGCTGAGAGGGGAAGGTAAGGGCCCAGAAGTGGAAGGGGGCCTTGCTAAGGCCCCTTACATGACGTCACCTGAGCCTTTGGGGGCTGCAGTTTGCAGTAGCTCGGGAGGGCATGCCTCAACCCTGGGGCTCCACCCCTATTCTCCCAGCTCTCTTCTCTCTTGTGCCATCTCTCCCCATTTCCAAGGAAGGTGGCTGCCCCTGCCAAATGCAGACGCGTTGCACCGACCTCATTGTCTAGCTTTCACTAACTTGAAAGCAAGGGGTGGGAGGGAGGAAAGGAACAGAGTCCCCTAGGAATGTTAGAGGCAGGGGGATAGGAAATTCTGCAGCCCAGCTGAGATGGGGAACTTGTTGGGTTGGAGGGGATAAAGCATAAGACCAAAGTACAAATAATGATGAGATGGGTCTGCCTGTGATGCCTGCTCAGAGGCACCAGAGTGGTCCTAGAGAAAGTGCTAGAGACATTTTTAGGAGACAGCAGGATTTGATCACCCAAGGACAGAGGCTGAGGGAAGGAAGAGCTTGGGGAGCTCTGTGCCAGTCTGAGCCCTTGAAACAAATCCTAGGTAGGGGATTGTTGCGGGGCTGGGAGTCTCAGGGAGTCCATGGCTGAATCCTGGCCGTGAACCCCGCGGGCGCCCGCGTTTCAGCACAGGGGACAGGGGCCAACCTCGGATCCAGGTGGGTCCTCAGATCACTGGCGGTTCCACGGCCCCGCTAGTCCCTGGCCCCCTCCTTGGCCAATCTCAGCCCCGGGTTCCCTTGGAGACCTCCGTGGCCCCTGCATCCTGGACCCCCGGTGCCCGTGCTGCAGCTCCCGTGCACTTGGCGGGTGATGCGACCGGGGGAGCCAACCTGGAGCGCCCTCAGGTCCCGGCAGCCAAGAAGGGGTCTGCGATCTGGGGTAGGGGCAGGAGAGTATCCAGTCTCCCCCCAGGTCCCCCCGCTTGGCTCAGCTTGGACAGAGTGTTGCCCTCTGGGGATGGCGCAAAGAGGAAAATGCCGAGGTGAGAGCAGGGAGGAGGCCAGAGGCATCCTAAGGAGAAGCCGGGGCCAGCACGGGTGCGGGACGTTGTCCCTGCGCGCCCAAGCGCACGGCCGGCCCTTCCGGAGACAACCCCCTTCTCAAGCGCAGCCCGGACCAGCCTCTCTCCACCCCTCCCCACGCCCCGACCCGACCAGCTTCCATCGCCCCAGGGCGCTGGGAGCCAGAACCAGGGCCAGGGCAGCCTAGGTCCCTGAGTCAGCCCTCCCATGGCTCAGCGGCTCCAGAAAATTCGATACAGCCCCCCACCCCAGGTGACCTCTAAATCGCCGGCAGAATTCGTCTCTGGCCTGAACTGTGCCCGGCTGGGACTCGGCCCTCCCGCCGCTCCATGGAAGCTTCTGCATGATTTACATCATTTCCCCTTGGCTTGGGAGTGCACATGTGACTCCGCCATAGATTTACCTTCCTTTTTTCTTTCTTTCTTTTTTTTTTTTTTTTTGAGACAGGGTCTGGCTCTGTCGCTCAGGCTGGAGTGTACTGGAGGGATCATGACTCACTGCAACCTCCGCTGCCTGGGCTCAAGGGATCTTAGCTTCCTGAATAGCTGCACCATGGTGCCCTGCTAAGTTTTGTGTTTTTAGTAGACAGGAGGTTTCACCATGTTGCCCAGGCTGGTCTTGAACTCCTGGGTTCAAGTGATCCTCCTGCCTCACCTCCCAAAGTGCTGTGATTGCCGGCATGAACCGCCATGCCCTGCACTTTCCTATTTATATTTGGTTTAGCCGTAGAAAACTAGTCTGCATTTCTCAGAAGATGCTTCAAGAGAGGGAAAGGTTGACAAAAACATGGCATGTGGAAAAAAAAAAAAAAAAGAGGTGCTTATGGGGAGGCCTTGTGCTACTGGTAGCCACCCCCAGATCAAAAGCGAATGAAAAAGGCTGGGCACAGTGGCTCACGCCTGTGATCCCAGCACTTTGGGAGGCTGAGGTGGGCAGATCTCACCTGAGGTCAGGAGTTTGAGACCAACCTGGCCAACATGGTGAAACCTTGTCTCTACAAAAATACAAAAATTAGCCAGGCATGATGGCGGGCACCTGTAATCCCAGCTACTCAAGGCTGAGGCAGGAGAATCGCTTGAACCTGGGAGGCGGAGGTTGCAGTGAGCCGAGATTGTGTCACTGCCTGGGTGACAGAGCGAGACTCCATCTAAAAAAAAAGAAAAAAAAAAAAAGGAGCTAATACTGGGATTACTATATCAATGTTAACTATTTTTTACTCCTTTTAATCCTCAAAAAGATCCTAGGAGTTAGGTTTTATTATTACCATCCCACTTTACAGACAAGGAAATGAGGCACAGATTGGTGAAGACACACAGTTAGTAAATGCCAGAATCTAGATTTGAACCCAGGAAGTCTGTCTCCAGAGTTCATGCCCTTAACCATGACGTTACCCTCCATTATTCATAATCTAAAGACTCCCATTTCCTGAGGTCCTCCCATGGGCCAAGGCTTTTGATATGGTTTGGCTCTGTGTCCCCACCCACATCTCATATTGTAGCTCCCCCAATTCCCACATGTTGTGGGAGGGACCTGGTGGGAGATGATTGAATTATGGGGGTGCATCTTTCCCCTGTTGTCCTTGTGTCAGTGAACGGTTCTCACGAGACCTGATGGTTTTAAAAAGAGGAGTTTCGTTTGAGACCAGCCTGGCCAACATGGTGAAACCCCGTCTCTACTAAAAATACAAAAATTAACGGGGTGTGATAGCACGGACCTGTAGTCCCAGCTACTTGGGAGGCTGAGGCAGGGGAATTGCTTGAACCCTGGAGGCAGAGGCTGCGGTGAGCTGAGATCGTGCCACTGCATTCCAGCCTGGGCAACAGAGCAAGACTCTGTCTCCAAAACAACAACAACCCCCCCACCCGCCAAAAAAAAATGAGAGTTTCTCCCCGCAAGCTTTTTTTTTTTTTTTTTTTTTTTTTTTGCCTGCTGTCGTCTTATGTGGGTAAGATGTGGCTTGCTCCTCCTTCTGCCATGATTGTGAGGCCTCCCAGCCATGTGGAAATGTAAGTCCAATAAACTCTTTCTTTTGTAGATTGCCTAGTCTCAGGTATGTCTTTATCAGCAGAGTGAAAATGGACTAATACGGTAAATTGGTACCAATAGAGTGGGGCTGTGCTGAAAAGATGCCCGAAAATGTGGAAGCGACTTTGGAACTAGGTGACAGGCAGAGATTGGAACAGTTTGGAGGGCTCAGAAGGAGACAGGACGATGTGGGAAAGTTGGGAACTTCCTAGAGACTTGCTGATGGCTTTGATTAAAATGGTATTAATGAAATGGACAATGAAATCCAGGCTGAGGTGGTCTTAGATGGAGATGAGGAACGAACTTATTGGGAACTAGAGCAAAGGTGACTCTTGTTATGTTTCAGCAAAGAGACTGGTGGCATTTTGCCTCTGCCCTAGAAATTTGTGGAACTTTGAACTTGACAGAGATGATTTAGGGCATCTGGCAGAAGAAATTTCTAAGCAGCAAAGAATTCAAGAGGTGACTTGGGTGCTGTTACAGTGTTAAGGGCATTCAGTTTACTGGCTTTTTTTTTTTTGAGATGGAGTCTTGCTCTGTCACCCAGGCAGGAGTACAGTGGTATGATCTCGGCTCACTGCAACCTCTGCTTCCCGGGTTCAAGTGATTCTCCTGCCTCAGCCTCCCAAGTTGCTGGGATTACAGGCATGCGCCACCACCCCCAGCTAATTTTGTATTTTTAGTGGAGATGGGATTTCACCATGTTGGTCAGGCTGATCTCGAACTTCCGACCTCAGGTGATCTATCCCCCTTGGGATCCCAAAGTGCTGGGATTACAGGTGTGAGCCACTGCATCTGGCCAAGGTATTCAGTTTTATAAGGGAGAAGGAGCATAAGAGTTCAGAAAATTTGTTGCCTGACAACATGATAGAAAATAAAATCCCATTTTCTGAGGAGAAATTCAAGCTGGCTGCAGAAATTTGTGTAAGTAACAAGGAGCAGAATGTTAATCCCCAAGATGATGGGGAAAATGTCTCCCATGTCAGAGGTCTTCATGGCAGCGTCTCCCATTACAGGCTCGGAGGCCTAGAAGGAAAAAGTGATTTTGTGGGCTGGGCCCAGGGTCCCTGTGCTGTGTGCAGCCTAGAGATTTGGTGCCCTGTGTCCCTGCTGCTCCAGCCATGGTTGAAAGGGGCCAACATAGAGCTTGGGCTGTGGCTTCAGAGGGTGCAACCCTCAAGCCTTGGTAGCTTCCATGTGGCATTGAGCCTGGGAGTGCACAGAAGTCAAGAATTGAGGTTTGGGAACCTCTGCCTAGATTTCAGAAGATGTGTGGAAATGCCTGGATGCCCAGGCAGAAGTTTGCTGTAGGGGTGGGGTCTTCATGGAGAATCTCTGCTAGGGCAGTGTGGTAGGGAAATGTGGGGTGGGAGCCCCCACACAGAGTCCCCACTGTGGCACTGCCTAGGGGAGCTGTGAGAAGAGGGCCACCGTCCTCCAGACCCCAGAATGGTAGATCCACCAACAGCTTGCACAGTGCACCTGGAAAAGCCACAGATACTGAATGCCAGCCCATAAGTCCCAGTGAAAGCAGCCACCAGGGAGGCTGTGCCCTGCAAAGTCCCAGGGGAGGAGCTGCCCAAGACTATGGGAACCTACCTGTTGCATCAGTGTGACCTGAATGTGAGACATAGAGTCAAAGGAGATCATTTTGGAGCTTTAAGATTTGACTGACTTGCTGGATTTCAAACTTGCTTGGGGCCTTTAGCCCCTTCATTTTGGCCAATTTCTCCCATTTGGAACAGCTGTATTTATCCAATGCCCATACCCCCATTGTATCTAGGAAGTAACTAACTTGCTTTTGATTTTACAGGCTTATAGGTGGAAGGGACTTGCCTTGTCTCAGATGAGACTTTGGACTGTCGACTTTTAAGTTAATGCTGAAACGAGTTGAAACTTTGGGGGACTGTGGGGAAGGCATGATTGGTTTTGAAATGTGAAGATAAGAGATTTGGGAGGGGCCAGGAGCCAAATGATATGGTTTGGCTCTGTGTCTCCACCCAAATCTCATCTTGTAGCTCCCATAATTCCCACATGTTGTGGGATGGACCTGGTGGGAGATGATTGAATCATGGAAGCATGTCTTTCCCATGCTGTTCTTGAGATAGTGAGTAGGTCTCACGAGATCTGATGGTCTTAAAAACGGGAGTTTCTCTGCACAAGCTTTTTTTTTTTTTTTTTGCCTGCTGCCATCCACATAAGATGTGACTTGCTCCTCCTTGCCTCCCACCAAGATTGTGAGACCTCCCCAGTCATGTGGAACTGTAAGCCCAATAAACATCTTTCTTTTGTAAATTGCCAAGTCTCGGGTATGTCTTTATCAGCTTTATACACACTATTTCATTAAACACTCACAATGTGATAAAGGCTGTCATCACTTGGCATTGCAGATGAAGAAATATAACTTGGCCAGGGCCAGCATGGTAGATACAGTACCAGGTCATGACCCCTGCTGACTCCCATTGTATGGATAGGAGCTATGACTTTCCCATGAATCTTTGCCCCTCCTGGAAACTAATGTAAAGTTCTCACTTCTGTTGCCCCCAGCCCCACCCCAGAACCCCTGGTGTCCAGCTGCTCATCCCTGGGGATCTCAATGGTGTTCTCTCTAGCCCCCGGGGCCTCCTGCTCTCCATCCCTAGAGCCAACCAGCCTCTGTGGCAGATTCTGGCCACCTGTGTAGTTTCTCTGGATCTTGGTGGGAGCTGTCCTCCTGGACCTGAGGAATACCCTGGGCCAAGGGAAGGCCATGAAATGGTCCCTCGGGGCTCTGTCCTGCAGGTACACCCTCCTGGCCTTGCTAATCCTCTTTCTCCAGGAGGAGTGGGCCCTCTGCGGCTCAGTGCGTGGTGTGACGTATCACCAGTCCTGGCTGTTTTTATTGAGACGGAGTCTTACTCTGTTGCCCAGGGTGGAGTGCAGTGGTGCCATCTTGGCTCACTGCAACCTCCCACTCCTGGGTTCAAGGGATTCTCATGCCTAAGCCTCCCAAGTAGGTGGGATTACAGGCATGCACCATCACACCTGGCTAATTTTTTGTATTTTTAGTAGAAACGATGTTTCACTATATTGGCCAAGCTGGTCTCAAACTCCTGACCTCAGGTGATCTGCCCACCTTGGCCTTCCAAAGTGTTAAAATTACAGGCACGAGCCATCATGCCCAGCCAAGGCATTCAGTTTTACAAGGAAGGAGGGGCATAAAAGTTCAGAAAATTTGGCTCTTTGGACCTACTGCTGCCCAGCAGGATGAAGGTCCTCTGTCAGGCAGGGCTGTGCAGGGTGCATGCCCACCATGCCTGGTGTTGAAAGAAACTGGGCTCAGTCTGTAAGCTCTTCATGGAGAAGGCAACACTGAGCCTTAAGGTGCCCTTGGAGACAGGCTCTGGGCCCAGCTCACTGCTCTCAGGAGCTATCTCTAGGCTGCTTCAGGAATCCTCTGGCCTTAGCCTCCCAAATTGTTGGGATTACAGGTGTGAGCCACCACACCCAGCCTGTTTTTTGTTTGTTTGTTTGTTTGTTTTTGTTTTTTTGTTTTTTGAGTCAGGGTCTCACTTTTTCACCCAGGCTACAGTGCAGTGGCTCCATCATGGCTCACTGCAGCCTCAAACTCCTGGACTCAAGAGATCCTCCTGCCTCAGCCTCCCAATATTTTTGTTTCAAACAGTTGTCTTTTAAAGAAATTAAGAAAAGTTTACAAATTTACCAGGTGGTCAAGGTATTTGAAAGAAAAAAAAAATAGTCTTTTCTACTTAGCCATGTGCTTACCCTTTCTGGGCTCTCAATTACTTCACAAACATGTTTCCATCTTACACCATTTCCTTTCAGCTGGAAGTACTTCCTTTAGCATATCTAGTCATGCAGTTCTGCTAGAGACATTTTCTTTTACTTTTTCTTTCTTTTTTTTTTTTTTTAGATGGAGTCTCGCTCTTTCGCCAGGCTGGAGTGCAGTGGTGTGATCTTGGCTCACTGCAACCTCCGCCTCCCGGGTTCAAGTGATTCTCCTGCCTCAGCCTCCTGAGTAGCTGGGACTACAGGCGCATGCCACCACGCCCAGCTAATTTTTGTATTTTTGGTAGAGACGGGGTTTCACCATGTTGGCCAGGATGGTCTCGATCTCTTGACCTTGTGATCCGCCCACCTTGGCCTCCCAAAGTGCTGGGATTACAGGTGTGAGCCACTGTGCCCAGCCTGAGACAATTTTTTTTTTTTAAGGCTAGTGAAGGAAAGCAGGGAAGCAGGGAATGGAGAGGGAACAAATAAAGCTGCAACTGCTTGTGATAGAGACAAACGCTCTTGCTCTTTTTTTGTCTACAATCATCTATTTTACCTATATTTAAAGGAAATTTTAGCTGGATATAGAATTCTTCATTCACAGGGTTTTTATTCCTTTGGCACTTTAAAGTAAGTGGATATTCAATTATCTTCTAGTCTGTTATTTCTGATAAAGTCAGACATCAATCTATATTCAAATTTCCCTGGTTGTCTATGAAATGACCTGTTAGAATCGATTAATTCAAATCAGCGTACTAAAAGGATCCTCACAGTGCATTTGGTAATTATATCATTTTAGCCTCCTTTAATCTTAACGACTCTTGTTCCCCAGCACTGTGTGTGTGTGTGTGTGTGTGTGTGTGTGTGTGTGTGTATTTGTGTGGCATTGAAGACTTTTGAAAGACTGGGTCAGTTATCTATCCTATGGAATATCCCTCATCCTGAATTTGATCTGATTTGCAGAATTTCTTCCTGCAAGTTTAATTTCTTCCTATGCCCTCTGAACTTCTTTTAAACTAGATGTCAGAGATCGGCGGCAACCCTGATTAGATTCCATTTGTCATTTTAAAATTTTATTTGTCTGACATTAAATATCTCAAACAACAGTGCTTCATCTACCTTATAGGGCTGGCAAAGCATTAGATGATCACGAAGCATTTCTCAGCAACTGGCTTTTTTTTTTTTTTTTTTTTGAGATGGAGTCTTGCTCTGTCGCCCAGGCTGGAGTGTAGTGGCCGGATCTCAGCTCACTGCAAGCTCTGCCTCCAGGTTTTACGCCATTCTCCTGCCTCAGCCTCCCGAGTAGCTGGGACTATAGGCGCTCACCACCTCGCCCGGCTAGTTTTTTGTTTTTTTTTTTTTTTTCAGTAGAGACGGGGTTTCACCGTGTTAGCCAGGATGGTCTTGATCTCCTGACCTCATGATCCACCCGTCTCGGCCTCCCAAAGTGCTGAGATTACAGGCTTGAGCCACCGCGCCTGGCCGTCCTGAAATTTTTATTTTTACAGATATATATATATATATTTTTTTTTTTTTTTTTACTGTAACAAGCATATGTCCCAGCCACCAGTCAGAATTCACACATGCTGTTATTCTGCCTGTGCCCTGGGGAAACTGAGGCTCAGAGAAGGCGAGTAACTTACTCGAGATCACACTGCTGATCAGTGACCACTAGGCCAGGCAGTCTGGCTCTGGAAGTGGCTTTGTCAGCCCCTGATGCTTCTCCCTTCGTGGCCTACACGGGAGAAGGTGTCAGCGTGACTGGGTCCTGGGGACTTCTATGCACACAGAGGACTGGGAGACACTGATGTATCACTCCAGGTATAAACTTTCCTCCCTTCCTCCCTCATAGGTCACGGTCAGAGACCATGTCTGCAGTGTGCTGGGCAGAGGATTCAGTATATAGCACACACTTGATCTATGTGAGCTGTGGGGACAGCCCTGGATTGCCTCTTTTCCTCTTCAGAGCTGAACTGCCTGCCACTGCCAGGTTCCTGGGGTCAGGGTGAGCCCTGTCCCCATCTCCCCATCACTGGAGGCTGTGCCAGCAGCAAGGCTGGGAGAAGGAAGATGGGGAGGTTTATCATTGCAATGCTCACTAATAGTAATGATTGATATGAAAATTTCAGGCTGATGGAAAATAGGGATGACGTGAGGCCCCAGATGGCTCCTCTGCTCTTCTTCCTCTCTGAACTCAAACAGCCAGGACATTGCGCAGAAAACTGCCTTGGTTCCATGCACGGCAACTAGCTAGACTTTCTCCTGGTCTGGCCCTTAGCAGAAGACATGCCTTTATCCATGCTTTCATCCATCCATCCATTCATCCGCTCACCCACCCACCCATCCATCCATCCATTCATCCATCCATCCATCCATCCTCTCTCTTTTTTTTTTTTTTTTTTTTTTGAGACGGAGTCTCGCTCTGTCGCCCAGGCTGGAGTGCAGTGGCCAGATCTCAGCTCACTGCAAGCTCCGCCTCCCGGGTTCACGCCATTCTCCTGCCTCAGCCTCCCGAGTAGCTGGGACTACAGGCGCCCGCCACCTCGCCCGGCTAGTTTTTTGTATTTTTTTTAGTAGAGACGGGGTTTCACCGTGTTAGCCAGCATGGTCTTGATCTCCTGACCTCGTGATCCGCCCGTCTCGGCCTCCCAAAGTGCTGGGATTACAGGCTTGAGCCACCGCGCCCGGCCCATCCATCCATCCTGTCACCCACCCATTCATCCATCCACCCACTCACCCATCCACCCACCCATCCACCCACCCACCCATCCACCCACCCACCCATCCACCCACCCACCCATGCACCCACCCACCCATGCACCCACCCACCCATCCACCCATCCACCCATGCACCCACCCACCCATGCACCCACCCACCCACACACCCATCCAATCACCCATCCGTCCTTGCAAGATCAGTTCCCTGCTTTAAGCCTTCCAGCTGCAACTTTCTGAGGTTCTAGAAGGAATACTCACACCTGTTCATGGGGTCAAGTATAGGAGCTAATGGCCTGCGAGACGCACTGACCCCCTCCCTGTCCCCCATTACATCTCACCCCAGTCTCCCCAGACCTACTCTGGGGATTCAGGGTCCCCGGAGGGCGCTGCTACCGCATCTCCAGCAGGTGGCGCCAGAGGCTCTCTCCTTACCTGGGCGACGCCGCATGCTTGTTTTGGGAAGGCGCAGGCTGACCGGGTGTGGGAAGACAGGGCGGTGGCCCAGCCCAAGGCCAGGCTGAGTTCTTCTCCACCCCACACTCCAGGCCAGTGGGTGAGACAGAACTCTCGGAAGAAATCTTGGTCCTTGGGTGGGTGCTCCTGGCTGTGCAGGAGGCCTGTCCCCCATTTGGTCTGGGACCAGTACATGGTGGTTTGAGTCAACTCAGTCCGTCTCTCCTGAGAGTTTTGCTCTGGTCATAGATTTTGCAATTATACAGACCTCTGTTCAAATCTCAGCTCTGCCTCTTCAAGGCTGTGTGATCTTGGCCAAGTTGCTCTGTCTCTCTGGGCCTCAGGTTGCTTACCAGTAAAATGGGGTAATAATGCCTATTGTCAGGTCAACATAAGGGTTAAACGGGTCAGCACCAAATCATGACAGGTGGTCGGTAAGTGCAGGCTCCCTCCACCATCCACGGGCCTCATTTTGGTGGTCCTGTCAGCTGTCAGAGCCCAGCATGGGGCTGTATTCATGCTACCATGGGGCTGTATTCATGCTACTCTGTTCCCGAACAAGGACAGAATTGGGCTTCTAATAAGACAGGACTGAAGGGTGGGATGAGGAAAGTTCTAGAAACTGCTTCTCAGGCCCACAGACAGCTGCACTAATGGCTGCCCCCTCCTTCTGGGGACTTGGGCAATCACTCCAACTTTCCAGTAACTTCTGCTTCTTTCACAATAGGCTGGAGGCATAATTCTACCTAAAAAAATAATTGCTTTGCTAGGAAAAGCCTGGCAAGTAAAAACCTCATCATGTTACCATGCGTCAGGCATTTAAAAAACAAAACAATAAAGCCAGGCACAGTGACACACATCTGTAACCCTAGCTACTTGAGAGGCTGAGGCTGGAGGATTGCTTGAGCCCAGGAGTTCAAGAGCAGCCTGGGCAATATAGTGATACCCCTGCTTCTTAAAAAAAGCTAAAGAAAAGAAAAGAACAAAACTGAGTCCTGGCCAGGCTCAGTGGCTCACACTTGTAATCCCAGCACTGTGGGAGACTGAGGCAGGTGGATCACCCGAGGTCAGGAGTTTGAGACCAGCCTGGCCAACATGGCAAAACCCTGTCTCTAATAAAAATACAAAAATTAGCTGGTATGGTGGCAGGTGTCTGTAATCCCAGATACTTGGGAGGCTGCGGCAGGAGAATTGCATGAACCCGGGAGGTGGAGGTTGCAGTGAGAGGAGAAAGTGCCATTGCACTCCAGCCTGAGTGACAGAGTGAGACTTCATCTTAAAAACCAACACAAACTCAGTCCTAGAGGTGGGTGATTTCTGTTTACTTCCCTTGGAAAGGCTGGATCTGTCCCCGCAAACTGGTGCTTGGGGCACCTGTTTCTGGGCAGTGAGTGATTAAGCCCTGGGAGTGGGTTGGTAGTAAAGCCGGGAGTCCTGTGCCAGAGGCGACACTAAACAGGTGTTTCCAATGTGTGTTTGCATCCTGGGTGTTCAGAAGCTGGAGATGAGCTGGGGAGGTTTGTCTTTAGTCCCACATAGCTTCTCCTAGGCCTCTTTTAGGGGACCAGGAACGCCAGGTGGTCTTGAAGGCAGGGTCCACAGCAAACTGGCTTGCTCCTGTCCTGCGGATGGGACGGGTAGGATGGGAGGCATCTGGGCTGCGCTCCCCCCACTGGAGGTTTGAGATCTCAGAGCTGTGGGACCCCAAGAAGCAGACAAGCTCCAGTGACATGAGGACCCTTTGGAGGGTGAGGAACCAGACTGAGTGAGACACAGGAAACCCATGGATGGGGAAGGGGGCCTCTGAGGTGGGGCAGGTCTCAGTCTGGAGCTCCTGGGAGTGACACTGGAATCCGTTTATCACCGACGCCCGGCGGACTCTTCTATTCTGCATTCCACTGGCCAGCCCCAGAGAGGTGGGGGCCATCTTTGGAGCTGCAGAAATCTTCGTGTCATATGTCCCATCAGCACCTCAGCAACCTTATCTCCACCCTTAGCTTTTCTCTAGGTGCTGAGAGTTCAGGTGACAGGGGGTGGCTCAGCTCTCCTGGTGAAAAGTGCCGAGTGGCTTCCGGTCCCACGAGCTGCCCACCTCTTCTCTCACTCACTACACAGCCTTGACATAGCAGAGCAGAAAGGGCAACCTTTGGAATCAGAGACACCTGAGTTTATTGATTTTTATTTATTTATTTTGAGACAGGATCTTGTTCTGTTGCCCAGGCTGGAGTGCAATAGCGCGATCATAGTTTGCTGTAGCCTCCATCTCCTGGGCTCAAGTGATCCTCCCACCTCGGCCTCTCGAGTAGCTGGGACTACAGTTACACACCACCATAGCTTGGCAAATTTTTTCTTATTTTTGTACAGATAGGATCTTGCTTTGTCGCCCAAGCTGGTTTTGAATTCCTGGCCTCAAGCAGTCCTCCCACCTTGGCCTCCCTGGGATTACAGGCATGAGCCACCCCGTCTAGCAGTACCTGAGTTTAAATCCATACTCTGCCACTGCTGTGTGACACCTGCAAAGTGCGTCACTCATCTGGGCCTTACTTTTCCTAATCTGTCAGATGGGCACGGCCGACCTGCCCAGTCTGCCTCACAGAGTTAGGGTGACAATTATACAAGACACTGTGCGTTGCAAAAAAGAAAAGCATAATCTCACAGCACATGCTACCTCTCCATCTCTCTCCACAGCTGAATACAGGTCGCAGACACATTTTATTTGAAACTCTCAACAGTAAAAAAAATTCTAAAACTGTTGCCCACATTAAAATAATCAGATACTTATATAAGATTTTAAAGATATCCCTCTGTCTCTGACAATACAGGTGCATTCCCACAAGACAGTACTCAGGCTTACTGAGCTGCTCCCTTCTCCAGTCCCCATAGCCCCTCAAATGCCCGGTGTGTCCCCAACACCTAGGCCAAGGGTCAGGTGCTATTTGTTGAAGGGGGCCTGCCCCTCCACGCCTGTGGGTATTTCTCACAAGGTGGAGATGAGAGACTGAGAAAAGACACAGAGACAAAGTATAGAGGAAGAAAAGTGGGCCCAGGGGACTGGCACTTAGTAAGTGAGGACCTGCACCTGCCCAGTCTCTGAGTTCCCTCAGTATTTATTGATCACTATCTTTACCATCTTGGCAGGGGGAATGTGGTGTGAGTATAGGGTGATGGTGGGGAGAGGGTCAGTAGCAAAGGAATCTGTGTCATAAATAAGTTTAAGGAAAGGTGCTGTGCCTGGTTGTGCACGTAGGCTAGATTTATGTTTAACTTTACGTAAACATCTCAGTGCAGTAAAGAGTAACAGAGCGGCCGGGTGCGGTGGCTCACGCCTGTAATCCCAGCGCTTTGGGAGGCCGAGGCGGGCGGATCACGAGATCAGGAGATCGAGACCATCCCGGCTAACACAGTGAAACCCCGTCTCTACTAAAAATACAAAAAAAATTAGCCAGGCGTGGTGGCAGGCATTTGTAGTCCCAGCTACTCGGGAGGCTGAGGCAGGAGAATGGCGTAAACCTGGGAGGCGGAGTATTGCGCCACTGCACTCCAGCCGCCTGGGCGACAGAGCAAGACTCCGTCTCAAAAAAAAAAAAAAAAGAAAGAAAAAAAAGAATAACAGAGCAGTATTGCTGCCATCATGTCTCACCTCCAACCATATGGCCGTTTTCTCCTACCTCACAATAGAATGTATGGTCGGTTTTATACTGCGCCATTCCATTCCCAGGGACATGCAGGAGACAGATGCCTTCCTCTTATCTCAACCTCACAGAGGCCTTCCTCTTTCACTAATCCTCAGGCACACCCTTTACAGGGGTCGGGCTGGGGGGCTGTAAGATCTTTCCCTTCCCACGAGGCCACATCTCAGGCTGTCTCAGTGCGGGGAAACCCAGAGAATACCCAGGCTTTCTTGGGCAGGGGTCCCTGCGGCCTTCTACAGTGCATTGTGTCTGGTTAATAGAGAATGGAGAATGGTGATGACTTCCACCAAGCATACTGCCTGCAAAAAGTTTTTTTTTTTTTTTTTTTTGAGACGGAGTCTTGCTCTGTCACCCAGGCTGGAGTGCAGTGGCCGGATCTCAGCTCACTGCAAACTCTGCCACCCCGGGTTTAAGCCATTCTCCTGCCTCAGCCTCCCGAGTAGCTGGGACTACAGGCACCTGCCACCTTGCCCGGCTAGTTTTTTGTATTTTTAGTAGAGACGGGGTTTCACCGTGTTAGCCAGGATGGTCTCGATCTCCTGACCTCGTGATCCACCCGTCTCGGCCTCCCAAAGTGCTGGGATTACAGGCTTGAGCCACCGCGCCCAGCCAAAAAAGTTGTTTTTTTTTTTGTTGTTTTTTTTTTTTTTTTTTTTTTTT
>NC_037668.1:40545670-40582040 GCF_003255815.1 Theropithecus gelada | reverse complement strand
TTTTTTTTTTTTGAGATGGAGTCACTCTGTCACCCAGGCTGGAGTGCAGTGGCATGATCTTGGCTCACTGCAAGCTCCACCTCCTGGGTTCATGCCATTCTCTGGCCTCAGCCTCCTGAGTAGCTGGGACTACAGGTGCCCACCACCACACCCAGCTAATTTTTTGTATTTTTAGTAGAGACGGGGTTTCACCGTGTTAGCCAGGATGGTCTCGATCTCCCGACCTCGTGATCCACCCGCCTCAGCCTCCCAAAGTGTTGGGATTACAGGTGTGAGCCTGTAATCACCACGCCCGGCCTGAAAACATTTTTTTTTTTTTTTTTGAGATGGAGTCTTGCTCTGTCGCCCAGGCTGGAGTGCAGTGGCCAGATCTCAGCTCACTGCAAGCTCCGCCTCCTGGGTTCATGCCATTCTCCTGCCTCAGCCTCCCGAGTAGCTGGGACTACAGGCGCCCGCCACCTCGCCCGGCTAGTTTTTTGTATTTTTTAGTAGAGACGGGGTTTCACCGTGTTAGGCAGGATGGTCTCGATCTCCTGACGTTGTGATCCACCCGTCTCGGCCTCCCAAAGTGCTGGGATTACAGGCTTGAGCCACCGCGCCCGGCCTCTGAAAACATTTTTAACAAAATACATCTCTTGCACAGCCCTAAATCCCTTAAACCTTGAGTCAATACAGCACATGTTTTTGTGAGCATAGGGTTAGGGCAAGAGTTACGGATTAACAGCATCTCAAAGCAGAACAATTTTTCTTAGTAGAGTTGAAAATAGAGTTTCTTATGTCTTCCTTTTTCTACATAGACACAGTAACAATCTGATCTCTCTTTCTTTTCCCCACGATTTGTCACCTGGCTGGCTTCATTCACTATACCACCCACCTGGCCCCTGTAGGTGTTTGGGTTGGCAACCCCAGCTTGCTTTATTTATTTTTCTTTGAGACAGAGTCTAGCTCTGTTGCCCAGGCTGGAGTGCAATGGCACAATCTCGGCTCATTGCAACCTCCGTCCCCTGGGTTCAAGTGATTCTCATGCCTCAGCCTTCCGTGTAGCTGGGATTACCAATGTGTGCCACCACGCCTGGCTAATTTTTGTTTTTTTAATAGTAGAGATAGGGTTTCACCATGTTGGCCAGGCTGGTCTTGGACTCCTGACCTCAAGTGATCCACCCACTTCGGCGTCCCAAAGTGCTGGGATTACAGGTGTGAACCACTGCGCCCGGCCCTCAGCATAATTTAAATGGGAAGTCCAGTGTTATCATGACTGTCTCCGGTCATTCCAAGCCTGGGCACCTGCTTCTGGCTGAGTCATGACCCCTCTCTTCTTCTTGATGCACCCTCCGGCCCTGCATGTGTACCCACCCACCTGGCACTTTCAGAAGAGTGGCTGTGACTCACTTAGACAAAAACTGCATTTTCCTGTCCTGATAGCTGAAAACTGCTTGGATGAGCCTTGACAATTTAGGGATTTGAAGGAGTTTCCCAAGTCCCTAATGTGTTCTTCCCTGGCTGAGTGGAGTGAGCCAGCCCCATGGGACTCAGTGCCCCGGCCTCCCACCATCACCTGCACCAGCCCATCTCTGTCTTCCCCCTCTCCACCCCATTGTGATCAATGGGACAGGCCCTCAGGTTGCAGGGCATGAACCCATCAGAGGAGCCAGACCTCGGGCCCTGAAGGGACCTCTGGCCACTCACAGTCCCTCCAGGGAGCCCCTGGGTGTGGAGTTTGGGCTCTGACTGCAGCAGGAGGAGGCCCAGGAAGGCCCCACCCTGGCTTTTCTCCTTTGCGATGTGTCTCTTTCCCGGCAAAATATGGGTCCTAGTGGCCAGTGTCCCTGGGAGCTGTCAAATCAAGTTTTCTGGATACCTGCCGCTCAGCCAGCTGGTGGCACCTCTAGAAAGCTTTTCTGCTGCTGAGAACATGAGTCTGTTGGGGAAAAGGCTGCGAGATGAGCCCTCCCAGGTCTGACACACTGCCTGGCTGTTGCCTGGGACCACTGTCTTTGCCCACCTCTTGGCTAAGCTTCAGCCTCCTCCAGGAATGCTTCCTGGATCTCAGCCCTCTGGAGCTGTGTGTTTTCATCTTCCCCTAGTTTGCTGTGTGACTTCAGGCAAGTGGCACAACCTCTCTGCTCTACTTGCTTAGGATGCCTAGAAGAATCTGAGCAGAGCACTCTGTGGAAGGGTCAGCGACAGACGCAGTGGAGGGAGGGCTGGTGCCAGGAGAATGTTTATGTGGCAGCACCGTGAGTACCATGAGGCCGAGGACTGGGAGCCAGATTTCCTGTGTTCGAATTCCAGTTCTAGGCGGGGCACGGTGGCTTACACCTGTAATCCCAGCACTTTGGGAGGCCGAGGTGGATGGATCACCTGAGTTCAGGAGTTTGAGACCAGCCTGGCCAACATGGTGAAACCCCATCTCTACTGAAAATATAAAAATTAGGCAGATGTGTTGGTGCATGCCTGTAATCCCAGCTACTCAGGAGGCTGAGGCAGGAGAATCAATCTCTTGAACCTGGGAGGTGGAGGTTGCAGTGAGCCGAGATCGTGCCACTGCACTGCATCCTGGGTGACAGAGCAAGATCCCGTCTCAAAAAACCAAACAAACAAAAACAAACAAAAAACCCACCAAATTCTGTTTCCATCACTTGGTAGCTCCATGACCTTGGGGACAATTATAGCACCCACTGCATAGGGTGGCTGAGAGGATTAAACAAAATCACGCGAGAGACGCACTTGGCACCATTGAGATATTCAGGAAAAGCCATTGTTAGGATTGGCACCTGAATAGCACAGAACCTGCCACAGGAAGAGAGAAGCTCCCAGGGCACAGATGTCAGCTCACCCACGGTTCCTACAGGTGGAGCTGCGGCTATGAAGCCTTGATTGCCAGGGGTTAGGGACCTGGATTTGGGTCACTTTCATTTCTGCCACGCCTGAGCATGGCAGACCCCCAGGGAGGAGACGGGATAAGCTCTCGCAGGACCCCTGCCATGGTGGGTGCTGTGAGCTGCCCTCCCAGAGGTGAGTTGTCTGGGTGCTGCCACACAAAGCACATGGCAGGGGCTCGGATCCCTCCACCCAAACCCATACAAGGCCTTGGGCCTGTGCTCACCAAATCGGATCACGGGGATGCAGGGGGTTCACCTTCTCCAAGGAAGGGCCTGGGACACAAGAGAAAACAGGGAACTATTTCGAGAAGGTGTCGAGGCTGGGACACTAAAATTAGAGGCTTGGTTCCTAAAAAGACATTGGCGCCAACCGAGGCCTTGAAGAGGGGCTCTTCAGCACGGAATGTGACCCCAGGAAGCACGCTCACAGTTCTGGACAATGAGGTCAGCCTGCAGGGCGCATGGGACCGCCCAGTGGCCGGTGGTCATGGGCACCTCTCCCCGCCGCCAGCCCCACCTGCAGAATGCTGGAGCTGGCTCCAACCGCTTCCCGTCTGCACTGAGCCAGCGCAAGGGCGAGCGGACAGAGCCTCACGTTCCCGGCGCTGCTGCCCTTCCAGGCTGCTTTCCTTTTTTGACTGTCCTTTTGGCTTCTTATGCTTTCGGCTCCATGCTGGATGTGCGTCAGCGGGTGGGATGCAGAAGCAGCAGCTAGCTTGGAGGCTGGTGTTCCTGGAGGCTGGGAGCGGGGTAGGGGGAAGTATGAACCAGGGAGGGGCCTGGTATCCCCAGCCCAGATGGGCCTAGGCTGCTGTCCCCCAGGGACAGGGAAGCTCAAGACTTTCTTTTCTTCCTTCCTTCCTTCCTTCCTCTTTCTTTCCTTCCTTCTTTCTCTCTTTCTCTCTTTCCTTCCTTCCCTCCCTCCCTCCCTCCCTCCTTCCTTCCTTCCTTCTTTCTTTTTTTTTTTTTTTTTTTGAGACGGAGTCTCGCTGTGTCACCCAGGCTGGAGTGCAGTGGCCGGATCTCAGCTCACTGCAAGCTCCGCCTCCCGGGTTTACGCCATTCTCCTGCCTCAGCCTCCGAGTAGCTGGGACTACAGGCGCCCGCCACCACGCCCGGCTAGTTTTTTTTTGTATTTTTAGTAGAGACGGGGTTTCACCATGTTAGCCAGGATGGTCTCGATCTCCTGACCTCGTGATCCACCCGCCTCGGCCTCCCAAAGTGCTGGGATTACAGGGTTGAGCCACCGCGCCCGGCCCCTTCTTTCTTTTTTGAGGCAGAGTCTTGTTGTGTCTCCCAGGCTGGAGTGCAGTGGCACGATCTCAGCTCACTGTAACCTCCATCTCCCAGGTTCAAGCGATTCCCTGCCTCAGCCTCCTGAGTAGCTAGTATTACAGGCATGTGCCACCACACCCCACTCATTTTTTGTATTTTTTAGTAGAGACGGGGTTTCATCATGTTGGCCAGACTGGTCTCAAACTCCTGACCCCAAGCAATCCACCTGCCTTGGCCTCCCAAAGTACTGGGATTACAAGTGTGAGCCACTGTGCCCAGCCCAAGACTTTCTTTCTTTGTCTCCTCCTCTGGCCTCAGAGAACGCTGGGGAAGTCCTTACAGAGCCAACTTCCTGGGATGAGGCGCCAAAGGGGTCTTAGTCCCGCTGCTCGGAGATGGAGGCGGCTCCTCTCCCTCCTCTCAGGGCTCCGGCCTAGAGTCCAAGGCTTCATCATTTGCCTTTTCTCTTAGCCCAAGGTGTTTTCCCACAGGAGGGAGTGTGGCAAATTTGATCCTGTCCCCATACTCCTCTTTAAATTCCCTTAGCAACTGCTCATGGCCCTAGGATGGGGTCTGAATTTACCACCATCTAGAAGGCCCCACAAAGTCCAGCCCTGCCCAGCTCTCACTTCAAGTCCTAGACCCGTGACCATCTCTCCTGTTTTCCAACACACCAAGTTCACTGTCCCTCTCCTCCTCGCCCAGCTGAGTCCCACTTACTCAATGTAACGTGAGACAATGGAAGTGTCCCTCCCCTAGAGAGGCCTGGCCAGGCCGGGACATTAAGTTCAGTCTCATTGCCATCTGTTCTCGTAGGACCCTTTTTGCTGTGTGCTGGTGCTCCCCATCGGAACATCAGCTCCGTGGCACCTGCCCGCTGTTGTAACTCCAGTGCTTGGCACAAAGCAGGGACTCAGAGACACACGTGGCCTTCGTTGAGGTGGAAACCAAGAGGGAAGTGCCCTGGTCACTCTTGGACAATGGGGGCCTAGAAATGCAGGGAGGTGGCTGTGCCCTGTCACAGACAGGCTGCCTGGGCAAAGGAGACTTGGTCTACCAAAGGAGGCCAGAAGGATGACACCATGGGAGAGTGCATTGCTGGAATGGAGCTTGGGGACAATGTCCACCGGTCTCACCCACAGGGCTGCCCGTAGCTCAGTGGTCAGCCCCAGCGGGTCCCCTGTCCTGCCCTGCTCTTTAGCCTGACTCCGTGACACCTCTCCAAGACCAAAGCCAACAAGCAGATGGGCCTTGAATCAGGCTCGGAGGGTGAGCTGGGGTTTCCGTAGCAAAGGTAGATGGAAGTGCTCAGGAAAATGATAAACATGTCTCCCCAAAACCTGGCATAGTTGTTCCCCTCTGAACCCCCATACTGTCTCCTGGATATGAGGAGAGATGGCACAGTGGCTGTGGGGGCTCAGAGCCTGACCCTCCCTATCCCAGGTCCCCCGTCACATGCTTAGGTTTGTTAAACAGTCAGACAGGTGCGGTGGCTCATGCCTGTAATCCCAGCACTTTGGGAGGCCAAGGCGGGAGGATTGCTTGAGTCCAGGAGTTTGAGACCAGCCTGGGCAGCATGGCAAGACCTCGTTTCTTTTTTTTTTTTAATTAAAAAATAAAAACACACATACACACTCAGAAAAGCTGTGTTGAGTTGAATGGAGCTGCATCAGCTTTGCTTGGCTGGCTCTCTCCCAGCTCCTGCTAAGACACATTTGTCCAGGGCAGTTCTGGTTTATGTCCATCCATTGCCTGGCTTTTAATACAACCCATGTCATACCAAAGCTCCCTGGTTTGGAATTTATGTTACATGGTTATGCTATTAGGTCTAAATATGTTCATATGGAATTATCTCTAAGACAATTTAGTAATTAAATAGCTTAATAATTTAAGCAGTACAAATATGCAAAAAATTGCATGTGCTTGTGCTATAGAGAAAAATTCATGAAGGAGGCATAAGAAATCGATCAGTGGTGCCTGGGAGGGGAGTAGGTGGGAGCTGAAGGACTTGGAGTTCGATGGGAGGAAGTTACCTTTAATTGTGCATCCTTTTCTATATATACAGGATATACAGAACCATATATATATATATATGGTTTTGTTGGATTTTTTTTTTTTTTTTTTTTTTGAGACAGAATCTTACTCCGTTGCCCAGACTGGAATGCAATGGCATGATCTCAGTTCATTACAACATCTGCCTCACAGGTTCAAACGATTCTCATGCCTCAGCCTCCTAACAGCTGGGACCACAAGTGCCACCATGTCCGGCTAATTTTTTGTCTTTTTATTAGAGGTGGGGTTTCACTACATTGCTCAGGCTGGTCTCAAACTCTTGGCCTCACGCGATCCTCTGGCCTCGGTTTCCCAAAGTGCTGGGATTACTGGTGTGAGCCACCATGTCTGGCATGATTTCTACTACTTTTTGAGAAAAGTAAACTTGAGTTACTTTTTCTCAGAAAAAAAAAAAAAAAAAGGGCCCGGCGCAGTGGCTCATGCCTGTAATCCCAGCGCTTTGGGAGGCCGATGCAGGTGGATCACGAAGTCAGGAGATCGAGATCATCCTGGCTAACACAGGGAAACCTCGCCTCTACTAAAAATACAAAAAATTAGCCAGGCGTAGTGGCAGGCGCCTATAGTCCCAGCTACTCAGGAGGCTGAGGCAAGAGAATGACATGAACTCAGGAGGTGGAGCTTGCAGTGAGCCGAGATCGCGCCACTGCACTCCAGCCTAGGCGAAAGAGCAAGACTGAGTCTCAAACAACAACAACAAAACAAAAACAAACAAACAAACAAACCCCGCTGTCCACCTCTCACCCTCTAATCTGAACCCCCAGGTTTGTATTTTATGGCTTGGGGCTTTTTACTTTGTTATTTTTCTACCCACTGATTTCTGAGGTTTGGTGTGAAAATTGGTGAGATCTGGGGTTTGTAATTAATAAAATACAAAGCAAAAAACTCGACAAAACATGCTTGGTCTTTCTCTGTTTTGACTACACATTCCTCGAGGGCAGGGACCTTTGGGGGTCGCCTTTGTCCAACAGTGGTGAGTTCATGGTAGGTGTGAACGGGTGTTTGCTAAACCAAGCCCAGGGCGGTGAGAAGGGCGAGCAGGTCACTCACCAGCAAGAGCCCTGGCTGCCTGCCCACCTTTTCCAAGAGGCCTTTCTCACTCTCCTACCAGGGCCGGCAGACTCGGTCCATCCTGGAGCCCACTTTGTGGGCTGTGGTGAGTGGAGGCTTTCCATGCCACGGGAAGTAGCCCAGGCTTGATGAACGATGCCTTCCCGGGCGAGGGATGGAGAACAATGTACCCACTTATGTGCGGGCACAGGTGATCCTGGCTGGGGCAAAGACTCTCATAGTTTACTTCCTGCTTGGCCATGACAATGACCCAAGCTCTCAGGCCCCAGGCACACTTGCACACGTGCCTCAGGGCCACACGGGGTGGGTTGGAGAATCCCAGGAATGTGTTGGAACTGCTGACAGCACTTCATGCTGTGCGTGTGATCGGCCCATGTGACTTCCGCAGGGAACCGTGTGCCTGGTGGGCTCCAGCGCCCCTATCTTGAACCTCCCAGGTCTTCTGAGCCCCAGCGCTGGTGCTGAAGAGCAGGATGGCGTTGCAGGGGATGCAGAGATGAAATTTAATGGGCAAATCTGCTTGCCCATGGCCACTCCACTTAGTTCTTCATCCAGGGAGGGGTGGCCTAGGCACGGTGGCCAGGGATTGGCTGTGCACAGGGAACAGGAAGCCCTGAGCGGGAATGGCCAGGGGAGGCGGGTGGCGCTCACTGCCTACAGCAGGTGTGGCCGTGGTGCTGACAGGCCCAGCTTCTCAGGGCTGGAGGCCCAGGC
This sequence comes from Theropithecus gelada, assembly GCF_003255815.1. NCBI lineage: Eukaryota > Metazoa > Chordata > Mammalia > Primates > Cercopithecidae > Theropithecus > Theropithecus gelada. The sequence goes on along the minus strand of NC_037668.1, from coordinate 40,574,028 downwards.
TCCAGACGTGCAGGCTATGGGGCTTTATCAGCCATTAGAGCGACAGTTTGTGGCAATCCTGCCAGCCATGGGTGCTGACAGCCAGGAGCTAGTCGGAGTACAGCTTCCTTCCTTGGCCTCCCTGCTCCCAGCCTCGAGGCCGGGGTGCACATTGCAGGGACATTTGAGGAGAGGAGAGATGGCAGGGAGGAGAGGGAGGAAGAGATGGGCCGAGAAGCTTGTTTCTCCTTAGAGATTTTATTTTTCTTTTTTTCTTTCTTTTTTTTTTTTTTTGAGACGGAGTCTCGCTCTGTCGCCCAGGCTGGTGTGCAGTGGCGCGATCTCGGCTCACTGCAAGCTCCGCCTCCCGGGTTTACGCCATTCTCCTGCCTCAGCCTCCCGAGTAGCTGGGACTACAGGCGCCCGCCACCTCGTCCGGCTAGTTTTTTGTATTTTTTAGTAGAGACGGGGTTTCACCGTGTTAGCCAGGATGGTCTCGATCTCCTGACCTCGTGATCCACCCGTCTCGGCCTCCCAAAGTGCTGGGATTACAGGCTTGAGCCACCGCGCCCGGCCGAGATTTTATTTTTCTTTATTTTATTTTTAAAGGAAAGTCTCTGAGAGATATATGTATATATATATTTGTTTCGTTTGTTTGGTTTTGTTTTTAAAGACAGGGTCTTGCTCTGTTGCCCAGGCTGGAGTGCAGTAGTGCAATCACAGCTCACTGCAGCCTTGACCTTCTGCAAGATTTTGAAACATGTTTTTACCTTCACAAAAGCTGACACCTGCTTACTGCAACAAGTAAATTATTTTAAAAGGGCTGAGGCGCTTTGAGGGGAGAAAGGAGGAGGTGAATGAGAGGGAGATGGAGAAGCACTAAGAACAAAATGCAGCCCCTTCCCCTTTTCCCCAGCTGCCTCCTAAACTGTCTCGGAGCTCTCCTCCGAGCTGCCCTCCATGTGAGTTTCCTAAGCTGTCTCAAAGCTCTCCTCCTGCCTCTGTGTGAGTTTCCTGCAGCTGCTGTGTCAAATTGCCAGCAACTTGGTGGCATAAAACAAGACAGATGTATTATCTTATAGCTCCAGAGGTCAGAAGTCTAAAATCAGTATCACTGAGCTGAAGTCAAGGTGTGGCGGGGCCGCCCCCTCTGGAGGCTCTCAGGGGAATCCTTCCTGGCCTCTGCCGGCCTCTGGTGGCTCCAGGTGTTCCTTGGCTTGTGGCCGCATCACCCCAGTCCCTGCCTCCGTGGTCACACTGCCTTCCCTGCTTCTGTGTGTGGTGGTGTCTCCCTCTGCCTCCCTCTTGTATAATAAGAACACTTGTGATCATATTTAGGGTCCATTGCATAATCCAGGATGATCTCCCCATCTCCAGAACCTAATTTAGTCACTGCTGCAAAAGTTTAGTCACCTCTGCAAAGTCTGTTTATTGCCATATAAAGTAAGATTCGCAGGTTGCAGGGGTTAGGGAGTGGATGTCTTTGCAAGGACATTAATTAGCCCACCGTATCCTCCCTGCTCCAGCCCCACCAGCCTGCCAGGGCTCCTGAAACCACCTACATCCCTTCCACCCCTGCCTCCTCAAGCCCTGGCTTTGGCTCTGTCCTCTGCTGAGATGCTTTTCCCGAACTCTGGCTCTTCCTTATTCCCCCGAGCTCAGTTTAAACATCACCTCCTTGAAGACAACCTCTGGCCTATTCCAAGAAAAGAGCTGTGCCCAGTTACCTTTTGTGCCTGGCACATAGTAGTTGCTCAGTGCAAAAGTGTGGGTGACTGAGAGGCATAGAAACCCTCTGAGCACTTGACAGCCCCAAAGGGGAAGCCGGACTTCCTGATGCCTGGAACATTCCTTGAGCCCTTCTTGCCTTTGTTCTCCCACACCTGGGCAGAGGCTTTGTGGACAGCCCCTGCCCCTTCAGACACCAGTAACAGCCATCCGTGTTGGGCAGAGTTTGAGGTTTATATCCGCACTGGCCTAGGCCTCAGGAGATGGGGCCTTGGTTTTTTTCCCACCAAAGTCCATAGAGTAGGATGGGATGGGGAGGGGAGGGGAAGGGAGTGGCAGCACACATGTTTAGCTCTCGCTGCGGGCCCTGGACAGGAAAGGTCACTGAAGGGACAGCGTCTCAGGGCCCAGCTCAGCAACATCTGGCTCACGGCCTGCCTTCCCAGCATGTCCCAGAGGCCCTCGAGGACAGAGTGGCAGGTGACAGCACTGACATTAGTGCCAAACTTCCTGGGCCACTGCCACCCACCGGGAGGGGCTTTGGGGAAGGCATCTGGCCTTTCTATGTCCAGTATAATAAAAATAAGAGCCGACTTTTATGGAGCACTGACTCAGCTCCAGGCTGTGCTCATTCAGTCCTCGCAGTCACTGAGATAATGGCCTTCAGTGTGTAGAACCATTCATGGCAGCTGAAGAAACACCGACTTATTTCCCGGGCGAAGTTCTTTGAAGGTTCTTGGTGTCCATCTGACCACAGAAGACGGAAGCGGAAGCGGGGAAAGATGGGGCAGGGGGAGGGAGAGAGGGACCAGGTTGCAGCGTCCAATATCCTGGAGTAAGTGCTTCACTTCCCTGGAGGTGATTTCTGGATGATTTGTCTTGCTCCGGATGATTTATTCATTTGTTGATTTATTTGGCGTTAGCGCTCTGTTTATATAGACTCTGGTTCCAGAAACATCTTGCCGGCAGCCGGCTGGCTGGACCAGCACACGCTGACCGGGCTGGACTATTGACAGGCCCATTGTGGGCTGTACCTTGGCCACCTTCAGGGACAGTGCTCAGCTGTGACCCCAAAATAAGTTAGGGCCAGCTGGGCGGGGCGGGGTGGGGCAGGGACGGGGTCTGTATGCGCCATGTGCTGGGGGCTCGGGGCCTCAATATTGTCAAGGGCTGGGGCAGTAAAGATGGCTGAGGCGGCCCTGCCCGCCCCTAGTGGTCAGTAACAACTAGAATCAGAGCAGCTGGGCAGGGCCGGAAGGCTCAGGCGTCCGACAGGCAGCTCTGGATCCGATCCACCCACTGCTGGGCCGAGGGCCTATCCTGGGTACAGAAGTTGTAAACGCAAAGTGTTGTCTTCACGTCAAAGAAGGCTTTGTCCCACAAAGACCTGCGCAGCAGCTGGCCCCTGCATTCCCCCTTCTTCTCGTACAGCATCCCCAGTTCAATGCGCTCAGTGTCAGAGTCAAGCAGGAAGGTCCAGAACGGCGGGACATATGGTGGCAGCCGAGGAAACTACGGTAGAACTGGCTGAACTCAAACTCTAGGGGAAACTGCAGATGGGCCTGGTATTACGCAGTCCAGGAACTGCAGGAAGGTGAGTGTGAAGCTGCTGCTCTGCCCAGTCAGGGTGTGGGCCCCGCAGTGGCTGAAGTGATGACCGAAGGACAACTACTCCTTCTCCACCAGCAGGCGGGAGCCCTCCAGCGTGCAGTAGAAGGGGTCTGAGAGCAGCTGTACCAAGGATACCGCCTGGGTGGTTATGTCCCAGCCATCCTCTACGCCTACCAGCACGGAGGAGTCTGAATCCAGGACCTCTACCACCAGCACTGACACCTGCAGCAGCTTGCGGATTGGGGTCAGCCGCTCCGAGTCCTCCAGTGAGTGCAGGGAGGAGTCTGGGCCGGGCTTATTAGCAGGGCAGCCCAGGACACGTGCCTTCAGCAGCTTCTTGAAGTTGGCCTTCACCTGCTGTGCCTCGAATACCTCAACAGGCACCAGCTCCCACTGCCGCAGGGGGTCTGGCGGCACACCCTTGAGCTGGGCTGTGTTCCCGAGGATGCAGAGGGCTGCTCACTGCAGCCACAGGAAGCCCGGGTGGGCGAGGGGGCCCTGTTGCCTGGGGTGGGGCCAGTGCATCTGTGCCAGCTAGCCAGGAGCTCATATCGGCGCCAAGCCCACTGCTGCGCCCACTGGTCTGGACACTGCCCCACTTACTTCGGGGTGCAGTGTCTGGAGGGCAAAGTCTCCATGGGGTTGGACAGTGTGATGACCCTGACTCTGGGGCTGGGAACGTGACTGCCCATGTGGGCTGAGGAGAAGCCGCTAAGCACGTTGCATCCCGATGCGTTGGCATAGCGGGGTATGGAACTGATCAGAGCTTGCAGGTGCTTCTCCTGCTCCAGGCTGCTCGAGTCCACCTGGGGCTGGCCTGGAGAAGGTGCGTTCTGGATCTTGAAGAGGCCGAGGACACCTCTGCCCTGCAGGCCCCCAGAGTGCAGCAGCACTGCCTTGGACCGCCCACTGCACCAGCAGACCATGGGGAAGCGGTTCTGGCGGTAGCAGCGGGACACCCACTGCAGGGCGTTGTCCTGGACACCCTGGAGCATGACCAGCAGCCCCGGGTAGCTGTGGCAGATGGTGGTCAACATTGACCAGAGAAATGCGAAAGGGCTTTGGCCCAGCTCAGGCTGCTGCTCAGGGTGCCAGCCCGAGGTGCTGGTAGTCGCGGCAGCAAGCCTCTTCCACCAGGATGCTGACGGTCACGAGGTCTGAGGGTTTCAGAACTGAGGACGGGGTCAGCATGCTGGGCTCCAGCTCCTCTGACACTGAGATCTCGTCCCCCGGTCCTCAGGGGGCGGCTGGCCCTGGTGCTCCCAGCTTGGGGGGTTGTACGTCTTGTGAGTGACATGCTGGCGCCCGATGGTCATCTTGGCATTCTTGAACAGGCTGCGGGACAGGGTTCTGAGGGAAGGACCCTTGTCCTTGGTGACTCGGGGTGGCCGGCCGAGTGTATGGACAGAGCCCAGAGTGAACACCAAGGTGGCTCTGACGTCCGGTGGGTCCCGCAGCTTATGCAGCTGCCTGTGGAAGTTGCTCTGGATGATTTTTAAAGCTCCCTTTGGCTGGGCGCAGTGGCTTATACCTGTTATCCCCGCACATTGGGAGGCTGAGGCAGGAGGATCCCTTGAGCCCAGGAGTTCAAGACCAGCCTGGGCAACATAGGGAGACCTCCATCTTTACAAAAAAATTAAAAAGTTATCTGGCTGTGGTGCTGCACGCCTGTAGTCCTGGCTACTCAGGAGGCTGAGGTGGGAGGATCACTTGAGCCCAGGAGTTTGAGGCTGCGGTGAGCTGTGATCATGCCACTGCCCTCCAGCCTGGGTGACAGAACAAAACGCTGTCTCTGAAATAAATAAATAAATAAATAAATAAATAAATAAATAGTCCTCTTCATTCTTGTTTGTTTTGGAGGCTGAGAAGGGCTGACGTGTCTTGGTGACAGGGACCAGCCTGCGGGCATGAAACTTAAAAACTCACCCAGACAGAAGGAACTGCTCGCTCTCAGAGCACAGCAGACAGCTCTGCTGGAACTGGGATCTAAGTCAAGCAGGGAGTTGCGTGGTTCTTGAAGAAATGGCTTGGGTATGACTCTCACCCCAGAGTCAGAGACAAAAAAACAGACTGATGGACTCCCAAGAACAGGAGTCATCTGTCACTTATGATGAACAAATTATATATATATAAAATATATGTGTGTGTGTGTGTGTGTGTGTGTATTTGAGACAGAGTTTTGCTCTGTCGCCCAGGCTGGAGTGCAGTGGTGCAATCTTGGCTCACTGCAACCTCTGCCTCCTGGGTTCAAGGCATTCTCCTGCCTCAGCTTCCCGAGTAGCTGGGACTACAGGCGTGTGCCACCACACCTGGCTAATTTTTGTAGTTTTAGTAGAGATGGGGTTTCATCATGTTGGCCCGGCTGCTCTTGAACTCCTGACCTCAAGTGATCTACCCGCCTTGGCCTCCCAAAGTGCTGGCAACACGGGCGTGAGCTACCATGTCCAGCCCAAATGGCATTTTTAAATGATCTCTATAAGGGTTGAAGTTCTGTCTGAAGCTACTTCACGTCATGCTAGAAAAGTGACCCCATTAAGATAAGCACGGTAGGTGCTGTGGTGGGAAGCAGAAGCTCTTGGTCGGCTTTTGTTCCCCAAGTGCTCACACCCTGGGGCATTCCCGCCACTCTCCTCCCTCCTCAAAGCTTCCTCTGGGAGCCCAAGTGCTAAACCCCAACAATGAGGGCAACGTGGGGCGGAAAACACTGTGTGTCTTCTTCGCCCCGGGAATGGAGCGGAACTTCCAATGGGAAGGGTTCGGTTCTCTCTCTCACCTGCACTGGAGGAAGAAGCTGGGGTGAGAGACAAGAATTCAGCCTCTGAGGACTTTCTTTGTAGGGTGAGAAAGCCCTGGGAGTTAGGATCACAAAAGTAGAGATTAGATTAGATTAGATTAGATTAAAGTTCAACCATTACTAAGCCTGTCTGTATCCCGTGCTCCATGAATGAGGGGTCCTGTATTCCTTGTTTCTGCTGCAGTCCCAGTGCTCAGACAGTGCTTGGCATACAGCAAGCACTCACTAAATAGTTGAATGGATGAATGGATGCCTCACTTTCCTCATTTATACAACAGAAATCATAGTACCCCCCTGTATTCACTATCAGTTGCTATGTAACAAATTAGCCCCAAATTACTTGGTGGCTTAAAACAACAGTCACTTTATTCCCGCTCATAATTTCCATGGGTCAGGAATTTGGGATTTTTTTTTTAAGACGGAGTTTTGCTCTGTCGCCCAGGCTGGAGTGCAGTGGTGCGATCTTGGGTCACTGCAACCTCTGCCTCCCCGGGTTCTAGCAATTCTCCTGCCTCAGCCTCTCCGGTAGCTGAGAATACAGGTGTGTGCCACACCACCCGGCTAATTTTTTGTATTTTTAGTAGAGACAGCGTTTTGCCATGTTGGCCAGGCTGGTCTCAAATTCCTGATCTCAAGTGATCTGCCCACCTTGGCCTCCCAAAATGCTGGGATTACAAGCGTGAGCTGCCGCACCTGGCCAGAATCTGGGATTTTGTGTGGCTCTGTCTCAGGGTCTTTCATGCCACTGCAGTCAGACAGTGGCTGGAGTCAGAACAGGAGGGGACTGGCCAGGCATTTCTCTCTCTTTGTGGAGTCTCAGGGCTTCTCCAGCGGGTGGCTTTGGGCTTCCTCACACCATGGTTGCCCCAGGGCTCCCAGGCAAGTGCTCTGGTGGGGAAAGTGGAAGCTACTTCACTGCTGTAACCTAGTCCGAGAAGTCACAGAGCGTCACTTCTGCCACAGGCCCAGGCCCGTCTGGATTCAAGAGGAGGGAACGTGGACTCTGCTTCCAATGGGAGGAGTGTCGGTGTCCCATGGTAGGAGCACCGAGTGGGGGGAGCTCGTGGTTATCTTTGGAGATTCAATCTGCCGCTGCTAGGAGGAGGCCAGACTGACATTCGAACCCAGGCAGGCTGAATGCAGGCCCTGACCTCTGCATCACCGCTGCACGGGGCTGCCCCAGGAGAGGCCAAGTCTCTCAAAGACCTGAAGCAGAACTACGCGTCCTCCGCAGTGAGGCCCACAGCAAATACCCTTTGCAAATACAAGATGCCTGGGTTCGTTTACTGTGGCTGTCCTAACAAAGCACCACAAAGTGGGTGGCTTCAAGCAACAGAAATGGTCTCCTACAGTTCCAGAGTCCAAAAGGCTGAGACCACAGTGGGGACCTGGCCATGCCTTCTCTAAGGGCTCCAGGGAGGGGCCGTCCTTGCCTCTCCCAGCCTCCAGGGTTGCTGGGAATCGGGGGTGTTGCTTGGCTTGTACATGCACCACTGCAGCCTCTGCCTCGGCTTTTACTCGGCCTCCCTGCTGCCTGTCTGTGTCTGCGTCTCTCCTCTTCTTACAAGGACATCAGCCGTATTGGACCAGGACCTACCCTAATCCAGTATGATCTCATCCTAACAAATGACATCTGCACAGATCCTCTTTCCAAACAAGGTCACACACTGAGGCTCTGGGTGGACATGAATTCTGGGGACATGATTCAACTCACAATGGCCCTGTCTGATTTCCCAGTCATGCCCTGCCCAAGTTCCCGGCCCCTCATGAGGCTCCACACAGCCCTTTAAATGGGGGGACATGGCTCCTGGGTCACTGAGCACATCCAGGAGGATGCAACCAGCCTCGGAGGGCCTAAAACGCTGAGCCGGAGCGGCAGTGGCCACCTTCACTGGGGAGTAAGGTCGGGGAGGGGAGGCAGCCAGAGGGCCTTTGGTGGCCTGCCAGCGCCTCCCTCACTTCCCACCTGTCACAGGACTTCTTCCGGTCCAGCCGGCTCTGCTCCTTGGTTGACCCTCCCAAGCACAGTGCGTCCTCTCCTGGGATGGCTCTATTAATAACCCTCATGTGGATGTTCTGGGAAGGCCATTCATGCTTCCTGTCCTCACGTGTGGCCCCCACTCTACGCCATTCATGAGAGTGACCCGCAGGCGTGACTGGCTCCCTCCCTTTCTCCACCGCCAGCATGTCTGCAGGATCCAAGGTGCCGTGTGTTTGCTGTTCACAGCGACCCATGAGTGAGAGGCGGCCGTGTTCACACCATAGTTTAAGTTAACGATGCCCGGCTGGGACGTGCGCTGTGTGGCCCTCCTCAGGGACTACAGTGTGGCAGAAACAAACACCCTGAGCTTCCTCTCTTCTCTTTCTCCTGCTGATATTTTGCTGCCCCCCCCAACAATTTTTGAATCCAATGTAAGCTGTAAAAGGCAGCCTCACGAGTGCTAAGCGGTGGGGGGAAGGATGGAGAGGGGTCTGCAGGGGCAACTAAAGATTCCTAGCATGAAAGGCAACCACTATCTATCAAGGATATTCATCCATCTAATGGGGATAATAATTTATCCTAGGGCTGTTGCTAAGGCTGAGTAAATACATCTAAAGTGTACTAGCAAGGTTAATGGCACCCATCTGAGTTCAAATCTTTGCACACGTCCTCACCTAAATGTAAAAACTCAACAGAGAATGCAAATGATGCCATGACTCGCTCCTTCAACATTACTAGGAGACAGAACCCAAAAAACTTCAAATAATCTGCAGGTAGGAAAAAGACCAAATACCAGCAGACCTCCCACTGCCACTATAGGTCATAAGCAGGGTCAACAGGGCAAGGGAGGCTTAAAGGACTCAATACAGGCCAGGCATGGGGGCTCACACCGGTAATCCCAACCCTTTGGGAGGCAAAGGTGGGAGGATCACTTGAACTCAGGAGTTCGAGACCAACCTAGGCAACATGATGAAATCCCGTCTCTACAAAAAAAAAAAAAAAGAAAGAAAGAAACAAACAAACAAAAATCCCCCCCAAAATTAGCCAGACATGGTGGTGCATGCCTGTAGTCCCAGCTACTTGGGAGCCTGAGCAGGGAGGATCACTTGAGTGCAGGAGGTCAAGGCTGCAGTGAGCTGTGATCATGCCACTGGACTCCAGCCTGGGTGACAGAGCAAGACCCTGTCTCAAAAAGCACAAAACCAAAAAACCTGTACATGGATTTTTAAAATATAGATTAAAACATGTAAGCACAAAATATGTAAATGTAGTAAACATTGCTCAGGCAACACACCTTTGGTGAGGCTCCTTCCCTGTGTCCAGTCCTGCACCAGCCATTCCAAGTACAAAATGGCTCATGTCCTGTGCAGCTTCCATCCCAGAGGGGGAAACAGACAAGGCACTGAAGAATGTACTGAACAGTGGCCTCCAAAAAGGTGTATTCATTTCCCAGCTCTTGGAACTTGTGAGTGTGACCTTATTTGGAATAAAAAGCCATTGCAGATGTCATGAAATTAAAGATCTCGAGAAGAGATCATCCTGGATATACGGTGGGTCCTAAGCCCAATGACAGGGGTCCTTATAAAAGAAAGGGAGAGAGACACTTGAGACACAGAGATGCAGAGAAGGTCATGTGAGAACAGAGTCAGAGATGGGAGTGGTGCATGGACGAGCTGAGGAACGTCAGGAGCTGGAGAGGCCAGGAAAGATCTCCCGTATAGTCCCAGAAGCAGCTTGGCCTGGACAGCATCTTGATTTTGGATTTCTGGCTTCCCGAATGATGGAAGATGCTTTTCTGTTGTTTGAAGCTGCTGAGTTGGTGGCCATTTGTTATAGCAGCCCTGGGAAACAAATGCAGGGAAGGCATTTTCCTTGCAACCAACTTTAAGATCATTGCTTGAGGCCAGCACGATGGCTCACACCTGTAATCCCAACAATGTGGGAGGCTGAGGTGGGAGGATCATTTGAGGCCAGGAGTTTGAGACCAGCCTCAGCCATATAGTGAGGCCCTATCTCTACCAGCCCCTACCCAAAAAACAAAAAAACAAAAAAACCCCAGAAATTAGCCAGACGTGGTGGCACCTACCTGTAGTCCCAGCTGCTAGGGAGGCTGAGGTGGGAGAATGGCATAAGCCCAGGGTTTGAAGCTGCAGTGGGATTCCAAAGTGCTGGGATTACAGGCATGAGCCACCGAGCCTGGCCTGTTCCCTTACAAATATCTTTTAAGTCTTTGTTCCAACATCACCTCAGTAGTGAGCTCTTTCCTGCTAAAAACCCAACTCCCAGCAGCCCCTCCCTTCTCTCGGCTTCATTTTCCTCCTTAGCAAGCATGGGCACCTTCTATATATATATATATATATATATATATATATATATATATATATATATATATATATATATATTTTTTTTTTTTTTAGTCTTGCTCCATCCCCGAGGTTGGAGTGCAGTGGCGCCATCTTGGCTCACTGTAACCTCTGCCTCCCAGGTTAAAGGATTCTCCTGTCTCAGCCTCCCTAGTAGCTGGGATTACAGGCACCCACCACCATGCCCAGCTAATTTTTGTATTTTTAGTAGAGATGGGGTTTCGCCATGATGGCCAGGCTGTTCTCAAACTCCTGACTTCAGGTGATCCGCCTGCCTCAGTCTCCCAAAGTGTTGGGATTACAGGTGTGAGCCACTGCACCTGGCCAGCATGGTCACCTTCTAAGACACAAAATACTCTAGTGATTTGGGTTATTGTTCATCTCACCTCCACTAGAACAGAAGCTCCCCCAAGACAAGGATTTTATCTCTTTTGTTTGTTGCTGTATCCTCAGTATCTAGCGCAGAGTAGGCATTCAGTAAATCTTGGTGGAATGAATGAGTGAATCCCAGGTTAAATGCAGCGACTAAGGAAAGAGAACTTGTTGGGTGCCACCTCTAAGTGGCCCTGCCTGCCCTCCCTGTCCCTGTCAGGACACAGGTCATGGGGACTGCTCTGTCCTGGAGAGAACTGGAGGCTGGCCAGCTGCTCCCTGATCCATGGCCATCTAAAGCCTCTGAGCCCACTCCAGCCCCTCCAGCAGGAAGATGTGAGCTTCTGATGGCCCAGCTCCAGTGCTGTGGGCCAGAGCAGCCAGGCAGGGAAGGAGAGCTTGGTGGAAAGGTATGTGTTGAGTCACCCTCACTCCCCCAGACTGCATGTCCTGGGAGCCTTGCGGGAGATAGTGGCTGAGGGTGGGTGACAGGCCCCCAAGAGCTACCTCAAAATAAGTCCCTAGCAGAGCCATCCTGTGGCCATCCTAGCTTCCTCTTGCCCCATTTTCAGGCCTAGGACATTCCCTTCTCCCCCACCCACAGGGCTCAGCTCAACCAGCCCTGCCCCAACAAACTATGAGAATTGTCCAAACGGCAGGCACAGCAGGTGTAACTGGGAGGAACAGCCACCGAGCTCAAGCTCGAAAACATGTGGTGGAGGTCATGTTGATGGCCATGATGATGATGATGATGATGATGACAAAGGTATCAGTGAGAGTCCTAGTCAAAAACCGATAGCACACTCACATTAGAACAATTCAAGAAACATTAATAAAGGCTGTTTACAAAGATGTAGGCATAGCATATAAAGGTATTCAGAGGCCAGGTGAAGTGACTCATGCTTGCTATCCTAGCACTTTGGGAGGCTGAGATGGGAGGATCCCTTGAGCCTGGTAGTTTGAGACCAGCCTGGGCGACACAGTGAGACCCCATCTCTAAAAATAAAAATAAAAAATTAGTCAGGTGGCCGGGCGCGGTGGCTCAAGCCTGTAATCCCAGCACTTTGGGAGGCCGAGACGGGTGGATCACGAGGTCAGGAGATCGAGACCATCCTGGCTAACACGGTGAAACCCCGTCTCTACTAAAAAAAATACAAAAAAATAGCCGGGCGCAGTGGCGGGCGCCTGTAGTCCCAACTACTCGGGAGGCTGAGGCAGGAGAATGGCGTGAACCCGGGAGGCGGAGCTTGCAGTGAGCTGAGATCGGGCCACTGCACTCCAGCCTGGGCGGCAGAGCGAGACTCCGTCTCAAAAAAAAAAAAAAAAAAAAAAAAAAAAAAAATTAGTCAGGTAGGGTGGTGCATGCCTGTGGTCCTAACTACTTGAGAGGCTGAGGCAGGAGGATCACCTGAGCCCAGGAAATTGGAGGCTACAATGAGCCATGATCACACCACTGCATTCCAAGCTGGGTGATAGAGTGAGACTCTGTCTAAAAAAATACCAAAAATAAAAATAAATAAAGGCACACAGATAGATAAACCACTAGACATTGTGCACAGGGAGGCTGGGTGCGGTGGCTCACACCTGTAATCCCAGCACTTTGGGAGGCCGAGGCAGATCATGAGGTCAAGAGATCGAGACCATTCTGGCCAACATGGTGAAACCCCGTCTCTGCTAAAAGTACAAAAATTAGCTGGGCATGGTGGCGCTCGCCTGTAGTCCCAGCTACTCGGGAGGCTGAGGCAGGAGAATTGCTTGAACCCAGGAGGCGGAGGTTGCAGTGAGCCGAGATTGCGCCACTGCACTCCAGTCTGGCTTCAGAGAGAGACCCCGTCTCAAAAAAAAAAAAAAAATTGTGCCCGGGGAAAACATCAACAGCCCAATTGCCACCCCTAAGTATGCAGGATCCTGACACAGAGAGAGCTGGGGAAGTGGTAGGTGCCAACGCTAGGTGGCATGGCAAGTCAGAGCTGGCAGAAAAAAACACCCTGAGCTCCCTCTCTTCTCTTTCTCCTGCTGATATTCTGCTGCTCACCAGCATTCATTGAATCCAATGTAAGCCATAAAAGTCAACCTCATGAGTGGTGAGCAGGGGAGGGAAGGAGGGAGAGGGGTCTGCATGGGCGACTAAAGATTCCCAGCGTGAAAGACAACCACCATCTATCAAGGATATTCATCCATCCAAAGGGGATAATAATTTATCCCAGGGATGCTCTGAAGGCTGAGTTAATACAGCTAAAGTGTACTAGCAAGGTTAATGGTGCTCACCTGAGTTAAAATCTTTGAACGCGTCCTCACCTAAACGTATAAGGTCAACAAAGAATACAAATGAAGCCATGATTCAGTCCTTCAACATTACTAGGAGACAGAACACAACAAACTTCAGATAACCTGTAAGTAGAAAAAAGCCACCAAATTCCAGCAGACTTCCCGCTGCCCCTGTAGGTATTGAGCAGGGTCAACAGGTCAAGGGAGGCTTAGAAGACTCAACACAGGCCAGGTGCGGGGGCTTACGCCTGTAATTGCAGCACTTTGGGAGGCTGAGATGGGAGGATTGCCTGAGCTCAGGAGTTCGAGACCAACCTGGACAACCTGGTGAAACCGTGTCACTACAAAAAAATACCAAAAAATTAGCTGGGTGTGGTGGCACAGGCCTGTGGTCCCAGCTACTTGGGAAGCTGAGGCGGGAGAATCACTTGAGGCCAAGAAATGGAGGCTGCAGTGTGCAGATAATTGATCCACTGCCCTCCAGCCTGGGGGACATAGCAAGACCCTGTGTCAAAAAAGAAAAAGAAAAAAAAAAAAAAAAAGGCACAGTATCAAGAGGAAGGAGAGGGAAGCAGAGTTAATAAACAAAGCACACAGAGAGTCATCTTCAGAAAGGGTAAGTCCAGCACTGAGTGTCCAGATACCAAACACGGGTTTGGGACTCAGTGGCTCACAACACCAGCTACAAGAAAGAAGCTTGGAAGTGAATGGCTTAAAGCCAGCAGCCTCAATAACGCATTGCCTCTGGGAGAGAATCTGATTAATGGAAGAGGTCGCTCATCTTCAGGATGGTCACCACCAATTCTCTCCTTTTCTATAGATGCATGTAGTTCCCAACGGAGAGGCGAAATCCATTCCTCTGCTCTCTTATATCTGGATTTCCCTGTGACTATTTTTGTTTTGTTTTGTTACGGGGTCTGACTATTGCCCAGGCTGGAGTGCAGGTGATCCTCCCATCTCCGTCTTCCAAGTAGCTGGGACTAGCTAGTATTTTTGTTTTTATTTTTAGTAGAGATCGTGTCTGGCTATGTTAGCCAGGGTGGTCTCAAACTCAAGCAATCCTGCCTTGGTTTCCCAAAAGTACTGGGACTATAGGCATGAACCATGGCGTCCGGAACCTGTGACTATTTTGTTTTGTTTTGTTTTGAGATGGAGCTTTGCTCTTGTTGCCTAGGCTGAAGTGCAATGGTGCGATCTCAGCTCACCGCACCCTCCGTCTGCTGGGTTCAAGCGATTCTCCTGCACCTCCGCCTCCCAAGTAGCTGGGATTACAGTCATGCACCACCATACCCGGCTAATTTTGTATTTTTAGTAGAGATGGGGTTTCTCTATGTTGTTCAGGTTGATCTTGAACTCCCGACCTCAGGTGATCTGGCCGTCTCAGCCTCCCAAAGTGCTGGGATTAGAGGCATGAGCTGCTGCGTCTGGCCACCCGTGACTATTTTAACCAATAGAAAATGATGAAGGAGATGCCGGGCCAGTTCTTAGAAGAGGACTGGCAGCTTCCACTTTGGACCACTTGCTGTGGGGAAGTCCATCACCACTGAGGAACTCAGGCTGGCCACACAAGGAGGCTGCATGCAGAGAGACACGATGGACCAGCCTCCATCTGTCCTAGCCATTGCAGCCCAGGTAAGAGGCATGGGTGAAATCTTCAGGTGACTCCTGACTCAGCCACCATCTGGCTACAACCACATGAAAGATCCCAAGTGATAGTCATGCAGCTGAGCCTCAACCACCCCTAGGACCATGAGATACAATCAAGTGATTGTTCTTTTAAGCCACTGAGTTTGGGGTGGTTTGTTGGACATTGAAAATCATTAAAACAATAGAGAGTGGTGGTGCACCTTGGAGATGTGGCAATGAACAGAAGTGAGGAAATAAGGGGGTGTAACGAACTGAACTGAATTGTGTCCCCCCAAATTCGTATGTTGAAATCTGGCTGGGTGTGGTGGCTCACGCCTGTAATCCCAGCACTTTGTGAGGCAGAGGCAAGAGGAACGCTTGAGCCCAGGCGCTTGAGACCAGCCTGGGCAAGGCAACATAGTGAGACCCTGTCTCTATAAAAAATCTAAAAATTGGCTGGATGTGGTGGTGTGTGCCTGTAGTCCAGCTACCCAGGAGGCTGACATGGAAGGATTGCTTGAGCCTGGGAAGTCAAGGCTGCAGTGAACCATGATTGCACCACTGTCCTCCAGCCTGGGCAGCAGAGTGAGATCCTATCTCAAAAAAAGTTAACCTCAGTATCTCATAACGTGACTATATTTGAAGACAGGGCCTTTAAAGGGGTAATTATTAGGTTGGTGCAAAAGTCATTGCAGTTTGCCATTACTTTTAATGGCAAAAACCACAATGACTTTTGCACCAACTTATATTTTGAAATGTGATCATTAAGGTGGGCCCTAATCCAGTACGACTGGTGTTCTTATAAGAAGAGGAGGCCAGGCGCGATGGCTCACACCTGTAATCCCAGCACTTTGGGAGGCCGAGGCAGGCGGATCACTTGAGGCCGGGAGTTTGAGACCAGTCTGGCCAATATGGCAAAACCCTGTCTCTACTAAAAATACAAAAATTAGCTGGGTGTGGTGGCACACGCCTGTAATGCCAGCTACTCAAGAGGCTGAGGATGAGACTCTCTTGAACCCAGGAGGCAGAGGTTTGTTGCAGTGAGCCAAGAATGCACCACTGCATTCCAGCCTGGGTGACAGGGCAAGATTCTGGGATGGACTGCTCATCCTTTCTCCGGCAGCCTCACACCGGCTGAGCCGTGTCTACTGTTGAGAGACGTGAAGAATGCCAGGTTTCTGATTTTTCTCTCCAGCTCCTCAAAGTTATTGAACACATTTTCTGCTTTCTGTGTGACCACAGGGGACTCACTCATATTACAAAAGGAGAGAGTTAAATCAGACAATGTTTGGGACATTTGTCTGCAAAGACTCTGAGACCCCGGCTGTTATCAAAGGCTGAAATATCTTGTTCTCACACATTTCTAAGAAAAAAGCAGGCAGTTTCGTTTGGAGATTGTCAGTTAAGAATCTTTAGAGGCCGGGTGCGGTGGCTCAAGCCTGTAATCCCAGCACTTTGGGAGGCCGAGACGGGTGGATCACGAGGTCAGGAGATCGAGACCATCTTGGCTAACACGGTGAAACCCCGTCTCTACTAAAAAATATAAAAAACTAGCCGGGCGAGGTGGTGGGCACCTGTAGTCCCAGCTACTCGGGAGGCTGAGGCAGGAGAATGGTGTAAACCCGGGAGGCAGAGCTTGCAGTGAGCTGAGATCCAACCACTGCACTCCAGCCTGGGCAACTCCAGAGCCAGACTCTGTCTCAGAAAAAAAAAAAAAGAATCTTTAGAATGGAAGTGACAGAAATCTAACTTAAGTTGCTTTGGGGAAAAAGAGGTCGAAGGGGCAGAATTATTGGCTCACAACTACAAAGTCCAAAGTAGATTCAGGCATTGCTAGATCCAGGGACTTTAATGCTGTCACCAGAATGCCAGCGATGGGGAAAATATGGGTGCAGCACAGTTCTTTCTGGAGGTGATAGGAAGGATAAGGTGACCCTTTCAGAGTCCCTTGTTCCTTAGCAAGGAGAGGGAGGGAGAAAGTGCAAGGGGCAGGGAGAGAGAGAGAGAGAGAATATTACCTGGCAATACACAGTAATTTCTATGCTCAGAAATTGCTGGTGAGGCTGGACATGGAGGGTTGGAAGTTTTTGGTTTTGTTGTTGTTGTTATTGTTGTTCTAAAGACAACGTCTCTGTCGCCCAGGCTGGAGTGCAGTGGGGTGATCCTGGGCTCCTGGGCTCAGGTGATCCTCCCATTTCAGTAGCTAGGACTTTCAAGTAGCTAGGACTATAGGTGACACCACCATACCTGGCTATTGTTTTATTTTATTTTATTTCTTTAATTTAATTTAACTTATTTAATTTCTTTCTTTCCTTCTTTCTTTCTTTCTTTCTTTCTTTTCTTTCTTTCTTTCTTTCTTTCTTTCTTTCTTTCTTTCTTTCTTTCTTTCTTTTTTCCTTCCTTCCTTCCTTCCTTCCTTCCTTCCTTCCTTCCTTCCTTCCTTCCTTCCTTCCTTCCTTCCTTCCTTTCTTTCTTTCTTTCTTTCTTTCTTTCTTTCTTTCTTTCTTTCTTTCTTTCTTTCTTTCTTTCTTTCTTTCCTTCTTTCTTTCTTTCTTTTTTGTTTTTGTAGAGATAGGGTCTCACGATGTTGCCCAGGCTGGCCTCCAACTTCTGGCCTCAAGCAATCCTACCACCTGGGCCTTCCAAAGTGTTGGGATTACAAGTGGGAGCCACCACACCAGACTGAGTGGTGGGAATTAACTATTTTCTTTCAAGCTGCCAAGCTCAGCCCTCCTTCTGTTAACCATGTCTAGAGATTTACTTCAAGAGCAGAGAAGGTCTACAGACCCATGCTGGTTTCCAAAACAACCCCTAACACACACACACACACACACACACACACTTGTGTGCACACTTGCATGTCTGCCACAGCTGTGAAGGGTCTGATGGTCCTGTGTAGGTGGTTTCTGGCTTTTGGAGGAAGTCTACGTGTCACAGAAGACAGAGGTACTACTAGGGGAGTGGAAGCAAGCAAACTGATCTCTAAAATGGGGTAAGCTGGCCGGGCATGGTGGTTCACACCAGTAATCGCAGCACTTTGGGAGGCCAAAGCAGGAGGATCGCTTGAGCTTAGGAATTCAAGACCAGCCCAGGCAACATGGTGAAAGCCTGTATCTACAAAAAAACAAAAAACAAAAAAATTCTAAAAATTAGCCAGGTGTGGTGGTGCATGTCTGTAGTTTCAGCTACTCAGGGGGCTGAGGCAGGAGAATCACTTTAGCCTGAGGAGGGTCAAGGCTGCAGTGAGCCAAGGTAGTCCCACTGCACTCCAGCCTGGGTGACAGAGTGAGACCCTGTCTCAAAAATAAAAAATAAAAAATAAATAAAGTGAGTTGACTTATTACAGTTAGGGCTTTTGTGCCTGGCAGAAACCTTAGTCTAGCCCTTTCATTCTACACAAAGGGAAACCATCCCAGAACAGAGAAGCAAACCGAGCAGAATCCTCGAAACAGGCCATGTGCGGTGGCTCACGTCTGTAATCCCAGCACTTTGGGAGGCTGAGGCAGGCAGATCACCTGAGGTGAGGAGTTCAAGACCAGCTTGGCCAACATGGTGAAATCCCGTCTCTACTAAAAATAAAAAATTAGCTGGGTGTGGTGGCACGCGCCTGTAGTCCCAGCTACTCAGGAGGCTGAGGCAGGAGAATTGCTCCAACCCAGGAGGCAGAGGTTGCAGTGAGCTGAGATCATACCACTGCATTCCAGCCTGGGTGAAAGAGGAAGACTGCATTCAAAAAAATTAAAAAAAAAAAAAAAAAAAAAAAAGAATCCCTGGAACAGAGCCACACAGTGAGTCAGCCATGGGCAGAGATGAGCCTGCCTCCTGCCTCCTGGGTCAGTGCTCCTCTGCCTCCTCCTTTGCCTTCCCCCAGGTGCCCAGTGCTCTTATACCATCCACTTTGGCTGCCCAGGATTGGGCTGGAGATTGAGGCCAAAGGAAAGCTACAGAAAAATCTTGCGGCTGGAGTCCTGCTCTCTGACCAGTCAAACCTTGTATTCTGCACAGCTTCTTCCTTCTGCAGAGAGCGTAGGGGTGGTAGCTGATCCATTACCCAGCCCTTCTAGACTCTGCTTATGCATCTGCTCTGTCCAGAGTGCCCTCCCCATCTTCCATCTTCCTTCTCGTGGCTAACTCATTCTTATCCTTCAAAGCCTTAGCCCAGCCCCACCTTCTCCAGCAAGCTCCCTTCTCGACTGCGCGCTCCTGCTGTGCTCACAGAGCATCCAGGACTCACTGCCACTGTCTCTGTCACTCACTGTGGCAGCCTGGGGAGCCTGTGATTGTGCCCACCTTTCCCCCTGCACTGTAAGCTTCTCAATGGCAGGGACTTTCTTGTCCATCATGTATCCCCACCTTCCAGCAGAAATATTAGATTTTCACCTGCACAGTTTCATTTTATGCTCACAACAACCCTATGAGGTAGCCATGAGAAAACAAGGAGAGTGGAAGCAACTTACCCAACACAGAGGTAGGAAGAAGTTGATATGAAATTGTGTCCAGACTGTTATTTCAGTCTTGACTGTGGGCTACTATGACCCCAGGCTATCGGTGAAAGTTTGGTGAATGACTTAAGGGTCTTATTTCTGTCTCTGTGGCCAGATTAAGCACTGAGAGTTGGACGGTGGTGGGGAACCAATACTTCTACCACAATAACCTTTACTGAGGGCTTACTATGGGACAGACACTATGCTTGGTGTTTGACATATACTCTGTTTCTTTCCCATCGCTGCTGAAACAAAGTCTCACAAGCTTGTTGGCTTAAAAGAACATGACTTTATTTTCTTACAGTTCCAGACATCAGAAGTCTGAAATCTGTTTCACTGGGCTAAAACTAAGGTATTGGCAGGCCCATATTCCTTCTGGAAGCTCTAGGGAAAAGTTCATTTCTTTGCCCTTTCCAACTTCTAGAGGCTGACTACATTCCTTGGCTCGTGGCCCTTTCCTCTATCTTCAAAGCCAGCAGTGTATTCTCTTCTCTCCTCTCTGACATCTGTTTCCATCCTTACATTTTGTCCCTCTGGGCTTGATCCTCTGGCCTCCCTCTTATAAGGATTCTTGCGATGACATTGAGCCCTTCTGAATAATCCAGGATAATCTCTCCACCTTGAAGTCCTTAACCACACCCGCAGAGTCCTTTTTACCATGTAAAGTAACATATTCGCAGGTTCTGGGTATTAGGATATGGACATCTTTTGGGGACTATTATTCAGGCTACCACAGACATCATCAAATTTAATCCTTGTACATTAATGCTGCAACAGAGGTGTTATGATTGGCTTCACTGAATAGACTTGGAAAGCACACGGTATATGACAGGCCCTTGATGCATGTTGATGGGGCTGATCTGGCATGAGAGTTGATTGACAACATGTCCTCCTCCCTGTACAGCAGGCCTTGGAGGATGTGTCTAGTTCTGTGTCTTCCCTCAAGTCTTCTCCCACAGTCCTCTCCACTGGGGACAGATAGAAACTGTCAGAGTGTCTGACACTTAGACACTTATTGTCCCACTTGGGGTCACTTTGTCTCCCCAGTGAAATCACAATCTCCTTCTGTGTAAAGATCAACTCTCATATACTACTAATTATTTGGCCCTTTATACAGTGCCACAAGCTTTTGCAGACATCATTTTTTTCCTTTTAGTCCTTGCAAGGACTGTCCATTTTACCGAAGAGCAAAGTGAGGCTCTGGCGAGATGCACAGTCAGTTTTTAATGGTGCTGGTTGATGAACCCTGCCTTGCTCCAGATCCTTTATCTCATGGTACCCACCATGAGGGACTTTCTGCACCCTCAGCAGCCTCTCACCCACTGACTCAGCTCTGCACTTGACTGAATTTTCTTACATCTTTAGCTTCCTCTTAACCTTTTGATACTCTTACTGTGGCATGCTCAAGCGCGCACACACACACACACACACACACACACACACACACAAACAGACACAAAACTACCCCAGCCCCCAGAACATTTCCAACACTGGTGTCTTTACACAGCCCTTACCCACCCACCCCCATTTATATTTCATCTGCAAAATGCTCATCTGAGCCGCTTCCCATTCTTTCTCCTGCACACACAGTCACCACTAGACTTGCACATCCCCTACAGCACAGCTCCCAGAGCCTTCATAGATGACAGGAGTTTCACCTAAGCTTGCTTTCTGTAGAAACACCTTGTGATCACCCTGTCAGTGATTATGAGCTTCAGGTCTGGAATCAGCCTGCCTGGGGTTGGAATCTGGGCTTTGTCATGTGTCAATTGTGTGACTTTTGGAAAGTAGATTAATTCATGAGCACCATTTCCTCGTCTGAAGTGAGGAATAATAACCATGCTTTTCTCACCTCAGGGGCAGATGCTATTTTTTAGGCAAGATTTGCTTAGAGGTCCCAGTTTCTTATTGCTGCCCTTCTCTGCCATAACTCTTCTCCCCTCGTAGACAGTTCCACTCCTCCAGCCTGCTGCTTCTTGACCCCAATTCTCTGGAAGGGGAGTGACATCAGTTGTATGCTTGAGGTGGGTATTTTAGCTGCTATGACTCTTCCCAGGGCAATTTCTCTTCAAAGTCTCATTTCTAATCACAGACAGGAGGCCCAGGACACCTGCTAATGAGAATTAGTTCATGGGTGACCAGATGAAGGAGGCTCTGAGAGAGGGGAACTCCCCATATCTCTGGTGTCTCAGCAAATAGATAACCACCATTCCAGCCCTCCTTTTGTTTTCTTTCTTTCTTTCTTTCTTTCTTTCTTTCTTTCTTTCTTTCTTTCTTTCTTTCTTTCTTTCTTTCTTTCTTCCTTTCTCTCTCTCTCTTTCTTTCTCTCTCTCTCTCTCTCTCTTTCTTTCTTTCTCTCTCTCTCTTTCTTTCTTTCTCTTTCTTTCTTTTTTATTTTTTCTTTTTATTTTTTTTTTGAGACGGAGTCTCGCTCTGTCACCCAGGCTGGAGTGCTGTGGCCGGATCTCAGCTCACTGCAAGCTCCGCCTCCCGGGTTCACGCCATTCTCCTGCCTCAGCCTCCTGAGTAGCTGGGACTACAGGCGCCCGCCAACTCACCCGGCTAGTTTTTTGTATTTTTTAGTAGAGACGGGATTTCACTGTGTTAGCCAGGATGGTCTCGATCTCCTGACCTCGTGATCCGCCCGTCTCGGCCTCCCAAAGTGCTGGGATTACAGGCTTGAGCCACCGCGCCCGGCCTCTTTTTTCTTTCCTTCTTTTTTTAGTCTTGCTCTGTCACCCAGGTTGGAGTGCAGTGGTGTGATCTCAGCTCACTGCAACCTCTTCTTCCCAGGGTCAAGCGATTCTCCTGCCTCAACCTCCTGAGCAGCTGGGACTACAGGCATGTGCCACGATGCCCAGCTAATTTTTGTATTTTTAGTACAGACGGGGTTTCACCATGTTAGCCAGGATGGTCTCGATCTCCTGACCTTGTGATCCGCCCGCCTTGGCCTCCCAAAGTGTTGGGATTACAGGCAAGAGCCACCACGCCCAGCCATCCTTTTGTTTTCTATCCTGTGTTGGCTTGGTGGGGGAGAGGAGGTGTTGACACCTGGAGGACACACATATAAAGCATTCCTGGGTGACTTTGTCATCACTGGGCCCTGTCTCTCAAAATTCCAGAGAAATCTGCTCTTCCCTTTAAGGGGTGAAAGAAGGGTCAGCATTCCAGAAGTTCCTGGTCATACCCAGGCTTTTAATGAACTGCCATTGGGGAATCAGCAACCCGTTGCTGTAAGGGCTATAGGATGAGGGGTTGTGAGAGCATAGGGAAGGGTCTCAGAGGTCTCTTGTCCCTGCTCTACGCAGGTCTTTCTGGTCTGAAAATCCCGTCGAAGAGAGCAGCTCTTAAGAGTTTGCTCCAAGTTCCCTTGGGACGATCAGCACCACGGACAGCGGCCAGGGCGCCCTGAGGACCCGCAGGCGGGCAGGGCGCACAGCGGCGAGCAGGTGCTGCGCTACGTGCGTGCCAGGAAACTCGCGCGTGGAGGGAAGGGGAGACACGCCGTGGGTGGCGGGGTGTTGGCCGGGGTTGTTTTCGTTCTGAGTCACCCTGTGCGCCCCGCGCTCACGTCGGGCCTCGGAACGCCGGGGTTCTCCCTGCCTTTTCCAGCAACGGTGGGTGGGGAGGCAAGACGCAAGCGCCAACCTAGGACACCCAGGCTTTTGCAGGAAAGGAAGAAGCGGGAGACGTGGACTTGTCTGTGTCTCCAGCGCGTTCCTGCCCCCTGCCCGACCTGGCCCATTTCTATACAAGGTCGGCTCTGCCCGGTCTCCACCTCCCGCGTTGCAGGCGCGGAGGGGCTCATTCCCGGGCCCTGATCTCAGCGGTCCGGAATGTGGCTGATAAATCAGAGATAACCCTGCAGGGCAGGGCGGGCGGACACTCAGCTCCAGGATAAAAGGCCACGGTATCCCGAGGAGCCAGGAGGAGCACCTGCAGGCTGAGGGCAGGTGGGAAGCAAACCCGGACACATCGCAGCAGCAGCAGCAACAGCAGCAGCAGCAGCAGCCTCCGCAGTCCCTCCAGAGACATGGATCCCCAAACAGCACCTTCCCGGGTGCTCCTGCTTCTGCTCTTCTTGCACCTGGCTCTCCCGGGAAGTCGTTCCCACCCACTGGGCAGTTCGGCCTCGGACTTGGAAACGTCTGGGTTACAGGTGAGAGCGGAGGGCAACTCAGGGGGAATGGACAGCAGCAATGAAAGGGTCCTCACCTGCTGTCCCAAGAGGCCTTCACCTTTCCTTTGGAATTAGTGATAAAGGAATCAGAAAATGGAGAGATCGGGTGCCATGACCCTGTACCCAAGGCAGTCAGTTCACTTGGGTGCCATGAAGGGTAGGTGAGCCCAGGGGTGGGTCCCTGAGGCTTGGACTCCCTCATCCATTGCAGGAGCAGCGCAACCATTTGCAGGGCAAACTCTCAGAGCTGCAGGTGGAGCAGATATCCCTGGAGCCCCTCCAGGAGAGCCCCCGTCCCACAGGTATCTGGAAGGCCCAGGAGGCAGCCACTGAGGGCATCCGTGGCCACCGCAAAATGGTCCTCTACACCCTGCGGGCACCGCGAAGCCCCAAGATGGTGCGAGGGTCTGGCTGCTTTGGGAGGAAGATGGACCGGATCAGTTCCTCCAGCGGCCTGGGCTGCAAAGGTGAGCAACCCCTGCCAACCCGGCCGCCTGCCCCCATTCCAGTGTGTGACACTTTTAGAGTCACTTTGGGGTTTGTTGTCTCTGGGAACCACACTCTTTGAGAAAAGGTCACCTGGGCATCACTTCCTCTTGTTGACAGCCTTCAGGGCCAAGGGGTGCCTTTGTGGAATTAGTAAATGTGGGCCTCTTTCATTACCATGCCCACAACACTTTCTCCTCACCTCCTACCTCTTATCAAAGGGGCAGAATCTCCTTTGGGGTCTGTTTATCATTTGGCAGCCCCTCAGTGGTGCAGAAAGAGAATCAAACATCTCCTCCTGGTTTCCTCTAAACTGTCTATAGTCTCAAAGGCAGAGAGCAGGATCGCCAGAGCGATGATAATCCCCAATTTACAGATGAGGAAACTGAGGCTCAGAGAGTTGCATTAAGCCTCAAACGTCCGATGACTAACAGGGTGGTGGGTGGTACACGGTGAGGGAAGCTCAGCCCCTGCCTCCATCTCCCACCCTAACCATCATCACCCTCTGTCTTGCCCTGACAGTGCTGAGGCGGCATTAAGAGGAAGTCCTGGCTGCAGACACCTGCTTCTGATTCCACAAGGAGCTTTTTCCTCAACCCTGTGGCCATCTTTGAAGTGACTCTATTTTTTTAATGTATTTATGTATTTATTTGATTATTTTATATAAGATGGTTTCTTACCTTTGAGCACAAAATGTCCATGGTGAAATAAAGTCAACATTATAAGCTTTATCTTTTGAAACGGATTTGTCTTGGCGCATTAAAAATAATCCCTAATTTCAAAGAAACCAACCCAACAAAAACCACAAAGCCCTGTGATCTCAAGGCACCGTCATGGTGGGATGGGGACATGGCCTCAAGGGTAGCAGGCTTTCTTTTCTTTCAGAGTTTTTAATGCTCTGAAATGTTATTAAATATCTCAAGTACTTGAGGCACTTGGGAGAAACTGCTTTTCAAAGCAGGGCAGTTTCTTCCTGGGTGTGGAACGGGTCCTGACATATGTGTGCAACCTGAGGGCATGCGTCCAGCCATTTTCTCCACTCGTCCTTGCTCTGCCTGGAATTCCACCATTAAAGCACTCTCCCTGGGGATTATTGCTTTCAGGTCTCAGCTAAAATGTCAGTGACTGGGGGCAGTGTGTGTGTGTGTGGATCATCTACATTCCCATTCGGGGGTGAGCCCTCCATCCTGCCCCAAATATCAGCTTTGAAACTCCAATTCCTGGGATCATCCTGCAAAGGAGCCTTCAAAACTCCAACCCACAAAGTGAGAGGGGTCTGGTGATTGGCCCACCTTTCCAGGGTGCTCCTCCCGTGGGGCTGCATCATCTCTTCTTCTCTTTGCCTTAATCAGTGGGGAGGCCATCTCCCCTATGGGTCCCCTTCCCCCACACCCTGCAATCCAGCCTCCCACAGTGCCAAGTTCCTCTCCTTTCAGATTCCTGGGCAGGGCCTCATGTCATTCCCTTTCTTACAATGCCATTTGTAATTCCAGCTCAGCTGAGGGGTAAGGCATCATGAGGTCCACTATTATTATGCCCATTTTCCAAATGGGAAAACAGACGCAGGAAAACCAAGCGTCCTATCCAAGAGCACACAGCGATGAAGCGCTGGTGCTGGGAACTGAGCGGAGATCCAGGTGACTCTCGAGCCTGCGCTCTCCAACTCTTGAGCCCCACACTCCTGTCCTTGAACTTCACTCTCAAGTCCTTTCTGATGTTCTCATCGGATGTTTCTTTGAATGAGAGGGACCTAGAGGGTGGGCCTTTGTGTTATTTATCATTTTAACCCAGTGTGCATCTGAGGATTTATGGATATCTAATGACATCAATTAAGATTGTTTAGACTGGGCGCGGCGGCTCACGCTTGTAATCCCAGCACTTTGGGAGGCCGAGGCCAGTGGATCACCTGAGGTCAGGAGTTCGAGACCAGCCTGGCCAACACGGTGAAACCTCTTCTCTACTAAAAATACAAAAATTAGCCTGGCATGGTGGTGTGTGCCTGTAATCCCAGCTACTCAGGAGGCTGAGGCAGGAGAATCACTTGAATCTAAGAGGTGGAGGTTGCAGTGAGCTAAGATTGCACCATTGCACTTCAGCCTGGGCAACAAGAGTGAAACTCCATAGTCTCAAAAAAAAAAGTGAGGTTTTAGGCCAGGGACGGTGGTTCACACTGTAATCCCAGCACTTTGAAAGGCCAAGGCAGAAGGATGGTTTGAGCCCAGGAGTTCAAGACCAGCCTGGGCAACATAATGGGACTCCCATATCTTCAAGACATGAAAATGAAAAAAATCATCTGGGCGTGGTGGTGCACGCCTGTGGTTCCACCTACTCAGGAGGCTGAGGTGGGAGAATTGCTTAAGCCTGGAAGTGGGGAGGCTGCAGTGAGCTGTGATTGCATCACTGTACTCCAGCCTGGGGACAGAGGGAGATCCTGTCTCAAAAAAACAAACAAAAAAAGAGAATAAAATAAATAAAAATGAGGTTTTAGGGGCAACTTATTTTTCCACCAACTGTGAGTCATGTCTAATGTTTCCGACCCGGGGAGAGCAATGAGTAATTAGAATAGTTAATATTCGGCCGGGCGCAGTGGCTCACGTCTGTAATCCCAGCACTTTGGGAGGCCGAGGTGGGCAGATCATGAGGTCAGGAGATCGAGACCATCCTGGCTAACACGGTGAAACCTCGTCTCTACTAAAAATACAAAGAAATAGCCGGGCATGGTGGCAGGTGCCTGTAGTCCCAGCTACACGGGAGACTGAGGCAGGAGAATGGTGTGAACCCAGGAGGCGGAGCTTGCAGTGAGCCAAGATGGTGCCACTGCACTCCAGCCTGGGGGACAGAGAGAAACTCTGTCTCAAAAAAAAAAAAAAAAAAGAATAGTTAATATTCATAAAGTCCTCATTCATGTACCAGGCACAGTCATACAGTCCTCACAACAACGAAGGAGTTAAAACTTTTTTTTGAGACAGCTCTCACTCTGTCATCCAGGCTGAAGTGCAGTGGTGCAATCTCGTCTCACTACAACCTCCGACTCCTGGGTTCAAGCGATTCTCTTGCCTCAACCTCCTGAGTAGCTGGGAGTACAGGCATGCACCACCACCCCCAGCTAATTTTTTGTCTTTTTTGTAGAGATAGGGTTTCACCATGTTGGCCAGGCTGGTCTCGAACTCCTGGCCTCAAGTGATCCACCTGCCTCGGCCTCCCAAAGTGCTGGGATTACAGGCATGAACCACCGTGCCTGGCCTGGAGTTAAAACTCTGACATCCCTCATTTTACAGATAGGGAAACCAAGGCACAGAGAGATTATATAACTTTCTCAACGTCATGTAGTTAGCAAGTGACAGAGCCACGATTCAAGGACCCGGACCCCTAACCACTATCCCACCCAGCTTTTTCCAAGCCAATGAATCAGGCTTGTGGGTGAGGTGGAGATCCCCCTCCTAGTGGCATCACTCAGTTCAACGTTTGGGGCCACTGCCTGCTGGTGGCCTTTCCCCTCTGCTCAGGTGATGAGGACACACCCCTCCCAAAATACTCACTCTGCACACCCAGCCAGCACTTTCGAATTGCTGCAGATGACTCTGGCTCATCCATAAATGGGGCTGAGATGGTGGAGGCTGTACATGCCATACATTCTGTTACTTGGGTCCTTTCCCCAAGCAAGGATAGAGGACCCCAAAGTGACCTGTGAAGGAGCCAAATGTGACAGTTGGAGCTGGGTAGTGGTAGTGGGCTTCCTGCTGTACCCAGTGAGTGACATCTCATCAAGCTCTCCACGTGGTTGGTGTTTGCAGGCAGCTTTGTGGTACATACACTGTCTGTGGCTGCCCTTAAAACCAGCCCTCCCTAACCTTTCCCCACGTAGCTGTAGCCATGGCCTTAACCTCCCTGACTCCCTGTCACCAACCTTGTCTCCCAGAGAAGCTGCCAAATGGTTTATCTCCATAGACACGTTTTTTTTTTTTTTTTGAGACAGAGTCCTCTGTTGCTCAGGCTGGAGTGCAGTGGCATGAATACAGCTCACTGCAGCCTCAACCTCTCAGGCTCAAGCAATCCTCCCACCTCAGTCTTCCAAGTAACTGGGACCACAGGCTCATGTAACACGCCTGGCTAATTTTCTTTTTTTTACTTTTAATTTTTTGTAGAGATGGAGTTTCACCAGGTTGCCCAGGCTGGTGTCAAGCTCCTAGGCTCAAGCAATCCTCCCACCTTGGCCTCCCAAAGTGCTGGGATTACAGGTGAGCCACTGTGCCCAGCCTTACAATTGTTATTTTATTTTTTATTTATTAATTGTTTTTTGAGACAGTCTTGCCCTGCTGCCCAGGCTGCAGTGCAGTGGCATGACCTTGGTTCCCTGCAACCTCTGCCTCCCGGGTTCAAGCAATTGTCCTGCCTCAGCCCCCTGAGTAGCTGGGACTACAGGCATGCACCACCACACTTGGATATATATATATATATATATATATATATATATATATATATATAT
>NC_037668.1:40321311-40545660 GCF_003255815.1 Theropithecus gelada | reverse complement strand
ATATATATATATATATATATATATATATATATATATATATATATTTATTTATTTATTTATTTTTGTTTGTTTTTAGTGGAGACGGGGTTTCACTGTGTTGGCCAGGTTGGTCTTGAACTCCTGACCTCAAATGATCCACCTGCCTCAGCCTCCCAAAGTGCTAGGATTATAGGCATGAGCCACTGCACCAAGTCTCTTGTTATTTTAATCTTTCCAGAAAGACATGCTGGTGAAAACAGACCGAGGAGATTTAGTCCGTGGCTTAAGAGCTGGAAGAAGCTTCAATAGGGAGTGAACTGGTTTTTTCAGGTCTCCAGTGTTGAGGTCACACAAGTCAGGACCACGCTGGGCCTGAAAGCTTCATCTCATGTCAGTGATTTTGCACCTGGGACAGTCTCAAGGAACACTGAGCCCCTCTCCCTTCCTCTTATGGCTGCTTTGATCCTTTTTTTTTTTTTTTTTTTTTTTTTGAGATGGAGTCTCACTCTGTCACCCAGGCTAGAGGGCAGTGGCGTGATCTCAGCTCACTGCAACCTCTGCCTCTCAAGTTCAAGTGACTCTCTGCCTTAGCCTTCGGAGTAGCTGGGACTACAGGCACCCGTCACCATGCCCGGCTATTTTTTTTTTTTTTTTTTTTTTGGTATTTTTAGTGGAGACGGGTTTCAGCATGTGAGCCAGAATGGTCTCCATCTCCACCATGTCCGGCCTCCCAAAGTGCTGGGATTACAGGCATGAGCCACCGCGCCCCACCTACTTTTTGGCCTTTCTGAGAATGATTTGTGGCAAGGAAAAAAAATGCATTTCTCTTCCGGCAGAGCTGGTTCTAAACCATGTCATGAACTTGGCCGTTCGTCTTTGTTCATGTTGTAGATCTCAGCCTCTCTCTAGGATTTTTCATCCACTGCCTTAGCTTAAATAATCAGTGTTATTCCACCAAGCGATCCATTTCTCCCTCGGAGTCTGGAGCCTGCCCTCTACAGCTGCCTGGAGCATTTCTAAAACCAAACTCAGTACCTGCCCTCGGACGCTGGCTCCCACTCTCCTGCCTCTAGCTCTCCCGTCTCGGGCACGGCAGAGGCCCATAGCCCCTGATCTCACTGCTTCAGCACACGTCAATCCTTTTGTCCAGCAGCACCACACTTTTCTGCCTAAGAACTTTCTCTGGCAGCCAAAGCCCACTCAGCTCCTTGGGACTGGCTGGAAGTGCTGGGGAATTGACATTGGCCTGAGCAGTGTTCAACCAGCATCTGACAGGAGTTGGCTTTTTTTTTTTTTTTTTTTAATAGACAGAGTCTTGCTCTGTCACTAAGGCTAGAGTGCAGTGGCATGATCATAGCTCACTATAACCTCAAACTCTTGGGCTCAAGTGATCCTCCTACGCCAGCCTCCCAAGTAGCTAGGATTACAGGAGTGTGCCACCATGTCCGGCTAATTAAAAGAATTATTCTTTTCTCTAGAGATGAAGAGTCTCACTATATTTCCAAGGCTGATTTCGAACTCATGGCCTCAAGCAATTCTCCTACCTTAGCCTCCCAAAGTGCTTGGATTACAGGTGTGAGCCACTGCACCTGGCCAGGAGTTGGCATTTAAAGACCCAGCTCATGCCTGGTGCTGCAGCTCACGCCTGTAATCCCAGCACTTTGGGAGGCTGAGGTGGGAGGATAAATTGAGTTCAGATGTTCGAGACCAGACTGGGGCAACAAAGAGAGACCTCATCTCTACTAAAAATAAAAGAAAAAAAATTAGCTGGGTGTGATGGTAAACATCTGTAGTCCCAGCTACTTAGGAGGCTGAGGTGGGAGGATCACTGAACCTGGAAGTCAAGGTTGCAGTGGGCTGAAATTGCCACTTCACTCCAGCCTGGGTGACAGAGGAAGACTCTGTCTCAAAAAAAATAATAATAATAACATAAAATAAAACAAAGACCCGTCTCCCTTGAGTCATAGGTGGCACGTGTCTTACACCTGCTTGGAGTTCTCTGTGGGAAGAGCATTAAGCATCTGTTGCCAGAGGTGGTCACTGACTTCTACTTTTCCTGTGTCACTTCCCCACTCTCTGCTGACATTTCCTGGGCTTGTTTCCAAGATCAGTCACTAATACTGGAATCCCTGTCTCCGGTTCAAGAGAACTTAAACTAAGACACTTCCAAATAAGTCAGCCCTCCGGCAGAGCCCCGCCCTTGATGATTCTCCTGCCTCAGCCTCCCAAGTAGCTGGGACTACAGGTGCACGCCACCATGCCTGGCTAATTTTTGTATTTTTAGTAGAGACGGGGTTTCACCATGTTGGTCAGGCTGGTTTCGAACTCCTGATCTCAAGTGATCCATCCACCTCAGCCTCCCAAGTGCTGGGATTACAGGCATGAGCCACTGCACTCAGCCAATGTCACCTTACATTTGCTCTCCTTCCTATTTGTGCGGGCAGTGATTTCAGAGGACCCCCAAAGATGCCCTAACTCCTGGTCTTCACACCCTCTGTAACCCCCTCCCTTAGACTGTGAGCGAGACCCAGAGACTCACTTCTGAGGGACACAGAACAGCACAACATGAAGAATAGGATGTCACTTCTGAGATCAGTTTACAGAGACTGTGGCTTCTTCCATAACTTCTGTCTCTTTCTCCCCTGACTTTAACAGAAGACAGTTGCATCTCCATGGAGAGACCCATGTGGCAAGAAACTGATGTTTCCACCAGCCACCAGCCAGCAAGAACCTGTGGCTTCTGCCAACAGCTGCAGGAGTGAGCCTGAAAGCACATCCTCCCCCAGCCAACTCTTGAGATGACTGCAGCCCCAGCCAACGCCTTAACTGCCCAGGGGCCCCAGGCCAAGCAGGGCCAGATCCCTGATCCACAGAGCACAGAGGCAATGAGATAATAGATGTGCATTGTGTGAAGTTGCTGAGGTTTGGGGTAACTTGGTTGTTTTTTTTTTTTTTTTTTTTTTTAAATTAAAGACAGGGTTCTTTATGTTGCCCGGTCTGGTCTCGAACTCCTGAGCTCAAGGGATCTTCCTGCCTCAACCGCCCAAAGTGCTAGTATTATAGGCATGCACCACCATGCCTGGCTTTTGTTTTTTTGAGACAGGTTCTCACTCTGTCACCCAGGCTGGAGTGCAATGGCTTGGTCATGGCTCACTGCAGCCTCGATTTCTTGGGCTCTGGTGAACCTCCCACCTCAGTGTCCAGGGTAGCTGTGACGATAGGCACGCACCACCGCACCCAGTTAATTTTTTGTCTTTTCAGTAGAGATGGGGTTTTGCCATATTGCCCAGGGTGGTCTTGAACTCCTGGGTTCAAACGATCCTCCCAGAGTGTTGGAATGAGAGATGTGAGCCACCACACCCAGTCTGGGGTGACTTGTTACCCAGTAGTAGTTAACTAAAGCACCCTCTCACTTCCTTTCCCCCTCACTCTTGCTTCCCTTGAATAGGAACCCCCACAAAACTTTAGTGAGTGACCTTTTGCCTTGGGCTTTGTTTTCTAGGAAAACTGTCCCTAGTGACCTCCATATTAAACCAA
Source organism: Theropithecus gelada (assembly GCF_003255815.1). Classification (NCBI taxonomy): domain Eukaryota; kingdom Metazoa; phylum Chordata; class Mammalia; order Primates; family Cercopithecidae; genus Theropithecus; species Theropithecus gelada. Next base: position 40,542,144 of record NC_037668.1, on the reverse strand, counting down.
AGAAACAGGCCGGGCGCGGTGGCTCAAGCCTGTAATCCCAGCACTTTGGGAGGCCGAGACGGGCGGATCACGAGGTCAGGAGATCGAGACCATCCTGGCTAATAACACGGTGAAACCCCGTCTCTACTAAAAAAAATACGAAAAACTAGCCGGGCGAGGTGGCGGGCACCTGTAGTCCCAGCTACTCAGGAGGCTGAGGCAGGAGAATGGCATAAACCTGGGAGGCGGAGCTTGCAGTGAGCCGAGATTGTGCCACCGCACTCCAGCCTGGGCGACAGAGCGAGACTCCGTCTCAAAAAACAAACAAACAAACAAACAAAAAACCAAAGAAACAAAACATCATTTTCAAAGTTAGCAATGATCATCCTTAAATATGTACCAATTTCTCCCAACTGGGGCTTCTGCTTCAGACCATCTGGGTCCTGCAGAATCATGCCACGAATGTGTTGGGGTTTTCGTACCAGCTCTGCACGCGGGTGACACTGCACACTCTGGGGCTCCCTGCAGCAGCCCGCAGCATCCCCCCAGAGAACCGTGAAGCCAAACTCTGGGCTGGAATCTGGCGACACCTGGATTCTGGATTCTCCCACCCATTTGCAGTGCTCTGCCCGTCGTATGACTAAGATGACTTCTTTCCAGTGATCAGGAAATAAAAGGCTTTTGATTTTTCAGCACGGAAGAGGTGGGGATGGGGGTGGGCCTGGCTTTCTGTGCCTGTTACTTTTCTTCTCTCTCACTCCCACAAACTGCTTCTAACCACCCTATTAAATACTAGATCCCCCCGCACACATCCCTCCAGGCTGAGCGGGAGTATGGAAATGAAGAGAAATTTTATGTCAAGCTGCTTTCCGGTGTGGGCTTTAATAAGATTGGGGGTAATAAGTGCCTTTGAGGATGGTTTGTGTTTTTGCGGCGCTCTGTTAGTGCAGGCGGTGATGCTGGTTCTATTCAAAACGCGCAGTGCAGCACAGCTGAATATCTATTTCTTCCCCCTGGCAAAAAAACAAAAACAAAAACAAAAAAACCTGGCTAAGAGAGACTCCACAGACGACACTCACGTCTCTCTCGTTTCACTCTGGAAGAGGAAAAGTGACTTTAATAAAAGGAAGTGTGAAAATTCTGAAATTCTCTTTCTAGAACCTTGGATGGGACTTCCGCTTCTCCTTGGACTACCTACAGACTTCAGCAGTGGCTCAGGACAGAGGAGCAGCATTGCCACGGAAGTCCCTGCTTATATCAAAGGTTCATCTCAAAGGGCATCTCCAGGAGACAGGCGGAGTGACGCACACAGCACCAGCACGCGTTTCCCCCAGTGAGAGTGCCCACTGGATCCTCTTCGCTAATAATAACCCTTCCAACTGAGCAATTACGCTGTGAGCACATTCCAGGGACTCATCAGGATATGAGAGGTTTTTGTCCTGCAACCTCCTACTTAGAATTGCAGCCATTTCAGACTGGGCACAGTGGCTCAGTCCTGTAATCCCAGCACTTTGGGAGGCCAAGGCAGGAGGACTGCTTGAGCCCAAGAGTTCGAAACAAGCCTGGGCAACATAGCAAACCCTGTCTCTATTAAAAAAAAAAAAAAAAAAAATTGCACCCATTTCGGGTTTCTTTTTTTTTTTTTTTTTTTTGAGATGGAGTCTCGCTCTATGGCCCAGGCTGTAGTGCAGTGGCGCGATCTTGGCTCACTCTGCTTCCTGGGTTCACGCCATTCTTCTGCCTCAGCCTCCCAAGTAGCTGGGACTACAGGCGCCTGCCACCACGCCTGGCTATTTTTTTGTATTTTTAGTAGAGACGGGGTTTCACCATGTTGGCCAGGACAGTCTCGATCTCTTGACCTTGTGATCCACTCGCCTCGGCCTCCCAACCATTTCAGATTTCAAGTTGAGCTTGGCTGACTCAAATCAATTGCCAAATCTGTGCCTGTTACTTTTCTTCTCTCTCACTCCTACAGGCTGCTTCTAAACATCCCATGAAATATTAGATCCCCCACTATACACATCCCCCAAGGCTTGCCAAAGAGGGTTCCTTTTAGCTTATCTTAGAATAATAGCACCCTGGATACCTCTGTGACCTCTGGTCACTTGCTGCCCTGATTTCCAACCTTATGGCTGCACAATGCCCTGTCCACCTGGTCAGTCATGAGGTCAGCACACCTGGGGACAGATCTGGCCAGGACAGAGCTGGTCACTTAACACACATTTTCTGAGCTTCTAAGGAGTGGATTAAAACACATTCGGTGTAGAAATAGATCAGGAGAGCAGCCAAACACACACAGCCTTGGTAAGTGCACAAAAAAGCTACAGCCCCAGGGGCATGGGGAAGGTGAAGGAGCTCCCTGGGGCATCTGAAAGATGGGGAATGGTGGTTTTAATAGGGGAAGGCAGCTAAGGGGTAAAGAGGCAGCACCCTACGTGAAATAGGCTAGGATGCGGACATCAGTGTCAGACCTGGGGTTCCAGTCCTGGTTCTGCCACTTAGGCACCTAGTGGCCTTGGGCAAGCGGCATAGCCCCTCAGGCTCAGTTCTGTTCCCTTGTAAGCAAGGACAATGCGGTCTACCACCAGCTGGGGATGATGATCAAAATAAAATCATTTCCATAAAGTTCTCAGCACAGTCTTTCTCATTTTACACACAAGGAAAATAAGGCTGCGAAGATGTATGCAACTGGTTTGTTTGGGGCTAGAGTGCCAGTCTGTCAGTCCTTCAAATTTAGTGTTTTCCCCCAGTATACGTTGCATTGAATGGTAATGGCTAACACTGAGTTCGGTGCTTAGCAAACAGGCCATTCGTTAAACATAGACAGACTCGTTGCCTGTTATTTCTCTTTTGGCGGCCAGAGAAATTGTGACCTTGGTGGCTCAGTCACTTGCGCCTTGCCACGTCCTCAGGGAAGGATGTAGACGGCATTGAGGGAAACCGACTATACCTCCTTCACCCCCATCTCCCTCCCTTCATCGGCTAAGTTGCTATGGGCACAAGCCCAGGAAGGGCAGGGGGCTGTTACAAACTTCAAACACGAAGAGTCTGAGCATGTATAAACAGCAAAGGAAGAAACGAAATTCGCTGCGTCCTCTAAGCCTGTCCCCACAGCATATTGGAGGAGGGTCGCGGGGGACGTGGAAGAGGAGGAGCTTTGGAGAGAAGATGCTTGTGCTTCCCCGGCTTTTCTTGGTATTTCTATTCGGGGCTTGGAGCTTCATCACATTTGGTTCCTGGCTGACTTTATACACTAAAAAATAACTCCCTTTTGCCTGACCATGGAGAGGGACTGCCAGGGGTGAGGGCAGCCCTGTCTGAGGCCAGAGGTCTGCCCACGTGGCGGATGAGGCAGGTGTGAGGCCAGCTTGAGCATATGGACCCATTTGTCTCGGGCTGCTGGCTGCCTGCCATTTCCTCCTCTCCACCCTTATTTGGAGGCCCTGACAGCTGAGCCACAAACAAACCAGGGGAGCTGGGCAGCAGCCAAGCGTCACCCTCTGTCTCCCCGCATGGGTACCAGCAACGAGGAGAAAGAATCCTGAGGCACGGTGGTGAGATAACCAAGGACTCTTTTTTACTCTTCTCACACCTTTGAAGTGGAAGCCTCTTGAGTCAAATCAGCAAGAATGCGGCTCTTGCAGCCGAGGGTCTGGGGGGCTGTTGGGGCTGCCCAAGGCAGAGGGGCTGTGACAAGCCCTGCGGGATGATAACTTTAAAAGGGCATCTCCTGCTGGCTTCTCACTTGGCTGCTTTATCGCTGCAAGTGACAGAATGGGGAGGGTTCTGTCTCTCCTGCATGCTTGGAGAGCTGGGGGGCTATAAAAAGAGGAGGCACTGGGCAGCTGGGAGACAGGGACGGACGTAGGCCAAGAGAGGGGAACCAGAGAGGAACCAGAGGGGAGAGACAGAGCAGCAAGCAGTGGATTGCTCCTTGACGACGCCAGCATGAGCTCCTTCTCCACCATCAGCGTGAGCTTCCTCCTTTTTCTGGCATTCCAGCTCCCAGGTCAGACCAGAGCTAATCCCATGTACAATGCCGTGTCCAACGCAGACCTGATGGATTTCAAGGTAGGGCCAGGAAAGCGGGTGCAGTCTGGGGCCAGGGGGCTTTCTGATGCTGTGCTCACGCCTCTTGATTTTCTCCAAGTCAATGAGGTTTATCCCTTTCCCTGTATTTTCCTTTTGTAAAGAATTTGCTGGACCATTTGGAAGAAAAGATGCCTTTAGAAGATGAGGTCGTGCCCCCACAAGTGCTCAGAGAGCAGAATGAAGAAGCGGGGGCTGCTCTCAGCCCCCTCCCTGAGGTGCCTCCCTGGACCGGGGATGTCAGCCCAGCCCAGAGAGATGGGGGTGCCCTTGGGCAGGGCCCCTGGGACTCCTCCGATCGATCTGCCCTCTTAAAAAGCAAGCTGAGGGCGCTGCTCACTGCCCCTCGGAGCCTGCGGAGATCCAGCTGCTTCGGGGGCAGGATGGACAGGATTGGAGCCCAGAGCGGACTGGGCTGTAACAGCTTCCGGGTAAGAGGAACTGGGGATGGAAATGGGATGGGATGGACACTACTGGGAGACACCCTCAGCAGGAAAGAGACCAATGCAGAAGCTCATTCTCTCTCAAGTTTCTGCCCCAACACTGTGAGTGCCCCATGGGTGTCAGGACATGCCATCTATTGTCCTTAGCTACAGTCTGCTGAGAAAATGCTTAAAAAAAAAAAAAAAAAAAGGCCGGGCACGGTGGCTCATGCCTATAATCCCAGCACTTTGGGAGGCCAAGGCAGGCGGATCATGAAATCAAGAGATCGAGACTATCCTGGCCAACATGGTGAAACCCCGTCTCTACTAAAAATACAAAAATTAGCTGGGCATGGTGGTGCTGGGTGCCTATAGTCCTAGCTACTCGGGAGGCTGAGGCAGGAGAATCACTTGAACCCAGGAGGCAGAGGTTGCAGTGAGCCAAGATTGCCCCACTGCACTCCAGCCTAGGTGATAGAGTGAGACTCTGTCTCAAAAAAAAAAAAAAAAAAAGAAGAAGCAACTGCCACTAGCACTGGGAAATTAAAATAGTCATAGGGCCAAGTTATCTTTGCATGGCTGATTAGCAGCTCATGTTCCTCCCCAGAATTGCAAGATCCTGAAGGGCTCAATTGAAATTTACTCTGATGAGTAACTTGCTTATCAATTCATGAAGTTCAGAGGGTCATCAGGCTGGGGTGGGGGCCGGTGGGAAGCAGGTAGTCAGTAATCAAGTTCAGAGGATGGGCACACTCATACATGAAGCTGACTTTTCCAAGACAGCCAGGTCACCAAGCCAGATATGTCTGTGTTCTCTTTGTAGTACCGAAGATAACAGCCAGGGAGCACAAGGAGGGCTGGGCCTTGGGACAGACGGCAAGAGGTTCCTGCCCGCTGGGGTCTCTCCTGCATTCGTGTCATCTCGTTGTCATGGAGTTGTGATCATCCCATCCAAGCTGCAGCTTCCTGTCAACACTTCTCACATCTTACACTAACTGTAGATAAAGTGGTGTGATGGTGGCTTCCTTGCCTCTCCCACCCCATGCATTAAATTTTAAGGTAGAACCTCACCTGTTACTGAAAGTGGTTTGAAAGTGAATAAACTTCAGCACCATGGACGGAAGACAAATGCCTGCGTTGGTGTGATTTCTTCTTGGGGAAGAGAATTCAGGCCGATATTCCTTGTCATTTTACTCTTTGTCAGAGAACAGAATGCTGAGGTTTTCTTATTCCTTTCATTTCACCCTCCTTTTTTGGTGGGTGGTTGGGGAGGCCTCAAATTCCACTTAGTGCTTTTTGGTTAAGGGGGTTTTTGTTGTTTTTGGGGGGAACATTCAGAAAATGAGAGTATTAATTAGATTTCCTCTGATACATTTCAAGAGAGTTAGGTGCTACAGCTAAGTTAATGGCACTTTTAGTTTTGAAAAGAGTAGGCAGAGTGTTGAGCTTAAAAGCTGAGTAGGCTGGGTGTAGTGGCTCACTCCTGTAATCCCAGCATTTTGGGAGGCCAAGGTGGGCAAATCACCTGAGCCCAGGAGTTCAAGGCCAGCCTGAGCAATAAAGACCTCATCTCTACAAAAAATTTAAAAATTAGCCAGGCGTGGTGATGTGCACCGGCAGTTCCAGCTATTCAGGAGGCCAAGGTGGGAGGATGGCTTAAGCCTGGGAGGCGGAGGCTGCAGCGAGCTGGTATCGTGCCACTGCACTCCAGCCTGGGTGACAGAATGAGACTTGTCTCAAAAAAATAATGAAAACCGAGCAAAGTGAAGAAAAGTTTGCCATGCAGACAAACTGCGAGTTCATGTACCTTTTGTGTACTAACAAGTATTTGGAAAACAGCCATAGTCTTTGCCTAATTTGGGTCCAAAGGGCCTGGACTTGTATTTTATTAAGATAAGAGCTGCTGGAGAAGAGGCAGCCTTTCTGTATCTGCTCCTGAAAAGGGTATTTGCTCTGAGCACACACCACCAGGCAATAAATTCACCTTAAACAGAGTTAACTGTTTTCCCACCTGTTACCCCCATGGACCCCAACCTCCTCATCAGATCCTATGACACTCTAACACCCCACACCCACACATGCCCCTGTGCCTTTATTTCTGCTGTTCCTTCCACCTGGGGTGTCCTTCTTCCGGTCCTCCTGAAGACACTGTACTGATTCCTTAAGGCTCATGTGAACACTTCTTTCCTGATACCTCGTGCCTAGTAACAATGAGTCTCTTGGTAGGCAGTGTTGCACACATAACCGTTATAATAGCACACAACACGAATTGCCCATGTGCAATTTCTTGTGTCTATGTCCCTAGACTGCAAGCTCTTTGAGGGCAAATGCCCCTTCGGCACTCTCAGAGTTGATGCCCCATAAATGTTGGTCAAATTGCCTTGGTCTTGTCCAGAAATTGGGAAAAGAGGAAACAAAGTAGCAACTTGCTCCTTGCAGAGGAAAGTCGGAGACCCCCAGTGAACTGATGGCAAGGGGTGGAGGTCGGGGGAGAGCCTCATCTAACCACCTCCAATCAAAATGTTCTCTACCTGGACTTTAAATACCAGGACCAGGGGGCAGAGAATGACAAGGATGAAAGTAAGAGAGACAGGAGACAGCACTGGCCCAAACCTGGCTCCTGAGGTCTGCGATGGTGATATGGGTTGCTAGGAGGGGAAGTAGCCCATTCCCAAGGTGTCACCGTAACACAGGGAGTTCTCATTGAATGGAACGGACTGAAAAATGACAAAAACACAAGGCAGAAAACGCCCCTGGGACTTACAGAACACGTGGGGATGGGTGCAGGAGCTGAACTGGCTGCGACCACTGATGGAATGGCCACTTCTGTCACTATGGAATGATGACTTGAAGCAGATCAGACAGAGACAGAGGCCATGCTTCTTGCAAAACCAAAAGCAAGGGAACAAAAAGCAATGGCAGATGGCGGTGACAGAAGCTGGCCACGGGGCTTCACCTCTCCAGACCCACAGCAATTTCACTTCTTCGGGTTGGACATCAGGGCAATCTGTTTGGTGGGGCAAATTCCTAAACACCATGAAGAAACAGAATGGATTCCCCATCTGCTGCTCCGGGACGCGGCTGCTAGCAGGAGATGATTTCCAGAGAGGATCAGGAAGAGTGTTCATCTGAAGGGAGAAACAGACATCGGTGACTTCTGCTAAGAGCCACAGGATGAAATCCGTTCTCATTAAGGTCGCTGCCTAGTACAGAGAAGTGGACCCCCATGAATGAAGAGGCCCCCTGCCCAGCTGCACAGGGAGAGCTCTGAGACTCGGAAACTATGTCCTAGTGCAATTTTCACACATCAGAAAGAGGGGGAGTAAAATACAACCCAACTATCCCTTGAAAGAAAGAGCAGCATGGAGACAAGAGGCTAAAGGAGACAGAAGACATTTTATTCTGACATGTTAGGGTTACAATGAGAACTCCCAAGTTCCAAAGTTTCAAATAAAAATAGCATTTTACAAATTAAAAAAAATACAATTTATATACACAGTGGAATTAGCTAACATCATACAAACAGTGCAAACAGAAAAAAGGAAGCTGACTGCGGCAATGGCCAAGGTCTGCAGAGCCGTGGGGCAATACGGCACATCAACACTGCAGGGCTGGCGAGGCCACCGTGGGCCTCTCGAAAGGCTTTCCTGTCACCCAGGGTCATGTCAGTGGGTAATTCTGCATCACCAGTGCCATACAGTGGACTGGGTCCAGAAAGTGTCCCTTCCAGCTGGGAGCTGTTAAGTTAATCAAGGTCAGCAGCAAATCATCCCTCAGCACAAGGTCCCACAGCCAGGGCCGGGGACCCACTGGCCCCACTCCCTGATCACCTCGCCTAGGAGTCATGGAACACCGAGCTGGAGACAAACACAAACACCACCTCTGGCCACCGGCAGGCTCCCCATCCGCGGATCTGCCTTACTGAGGCGCCTGATCGCTGGGTGGTGGGGCGGCTAATGGGTGAGGTGCTGAAAAGGCTGGTTTCTAATGGACAGAAATGGAAGGAGCGAGGCTCACAGTTGATTTGTCACGAGTGGAGAAGTTGTTGTCTTTGGGCTTATCTGGAAAGGGCAGATGCAGAGAGAGGAGAACAGGAAACCACGTGCCTCTGCATGGGGCTGGGTTTGGGGCCTCCTTGGCAGCCGTCCAGTCAGTTTACGGGAGGGAGGTATTCGCATTCTACTGTCTATCTCTGGGCTAAACTGATGGGAACAAAATATCTGGTGACTTAAACACAACAGGATGTGCACGAGGGATGAATTCCAGCAACATTCACCAGGGCAGCCTCGAGGCAGGCGGCTGCTGATCCAGCCCTCGAGAGGCCGGGGTCCTCCTGCAGGGCGTTAGCTCTGCCAGCTCTGGGAAGGGGCGGGGAGAGGGAATGAAGTGTCTGTGACAGGTGATCACACCATTCTCCTGACTTGGACAATTGGCTTCCTTCTTAATAAAAGGAAGAAATAACGTGATCAAGCTCTGAACACTGCCATAAAACACAGCAGCAGCTGGCCAAACAGTCACATTTAAGTAAGAATTGCCTTTTGGGTCCTTGTGATGTCCTGCACTATTTCCTGGGAGTATCATCCCCGTTTCACAAGCCAGGTGCATTCTGGGAAGCAGAAACATTTAGAAGTCAAAGCAATTTTGGTCGGAGTGGTAAGAAAATGGGGGAAATGGAGGGGCCACAGTCAGCTGGAAAAAGACCTCGAAGCAGCCCTGTCTTTGGAGTGGAATTATTCCCTAGAGTGTGCTGAGTGCAAGATCTGGACCGGCAGAGCCAGGACTGACGCCCACCCCAGGGTGAAAGGCAGCCTTGGCCAAGGAGGTCGCCCAGGGCTGGGCCTGAGAGAGCTGTGCTGCCAGGGCCGGGTGCCGAGGCCCGTGGGCAACCTCCACGATTTTGAAAAAAGCTAAACGTAAATGAAGACCATCTTGAGCCAAAGCACGCCTGCCCCAGGGATGCCTGCTGGAACGGAGATGCCATGGAGAAGGTGGGGGAAGATAAGTGCAAATACCCGATGCCCAGATGCTCACTTTGGGTGCCTAGTCAGAGGGGGCCAGCCAGCCTGGAGAAGAATGACGTCACTGAACGATGGGGTGGTTCCCATGCTTCACGCGAAACCTTCAGGCATGTGCTGGCAGGAAGCATCCTCCCCACGCACCCTCCCTGCGGCGCGGAGGCCCTCCTGAAGGGCCTCTGTATGTAAGCTTGGGACGGCTAGTGCAGGGGGGAGAGAGGTGTTTGTGAAGCGCAGACACCCTCTTCCTCGAACAGGCCATCTGCGTTATCATAGCGCGCACCTTTCAGTGGTCACTGGCTCAGAAGTGCTTCCTTTCTACCTTGGAAAAAAATGGCACCATTCCCCAGAGTTCAGTGAAGCTGCTTTACACCTAGGAGTGCCCTGCTTTCAGCTAACTTTGGTGGGTGATGCCAAGATCCTCTGAGCTCTGCCTGCTTCAGCAGGAAGACGGAGATCAAAACTTAAGGAAATGAAAAGGGTCTGGGTAGCAACGTGTTACTGGGAGACTGGGAATAACCTGCAGATGGAGAGAAAGCTGAAATGTTAAGAACTAGGGTAGATGTAAATCTGATCCTATTATCAGATTGACCATCGGGGGTTATTAGTGTGATTTTAATGCTTTGTATTTCTGGTGGGTGGTGGTTCTAAGGAGAGTCAAACCACAGGGGCAAGACCAGAGCCTCTGCCCACACCCAGGAGTACAGTGTTTCCCTTAAAACCAACCAGCGAGGATGCCGTGTTCGGAGTCCCAAACAAGGGAAGGTCTCTCTAAAATACGGAGAATTTTCTCAGTGCCCAATTCCTAAATCTAGTCATGAACTGAAAGTTGTCACTGGCGTCTCCCCAGCTTTTGCCTTGGCCAAGTCCCTCTCACACATTTAAGGCAACAGCCGGGTTCTCTAGGAAAGTAGCGAAGACGGCCAGGAACATGGCTCGGAGTGCAGCCCGGGGCCCGCCTGATTCCACCTCTGCTTCTGGCTCTGGTGGGGCCGGGGTGGGCCTGTGCCAACACTGGAGGGTGGGAACACAGGGAGCAGGAAGTGGGAAGATCCTTGCTGGGGAAGTCAGAATCTAAGTCCAAGCTCTGACGGTTCAAAACCACCCCCAGGACCTCTGACCAGCAAGGTGTCCGATGACTCCAGGCTTTCTGAGTGGGTGACTGGGAATCTTCCATGCCCCGGAACAGCCCCAGCTGCTGTGCCAGCCGGAGCGAGCATAAGCTGCCTCCCCAGGCAGCCCCGGGAGAGGGCGGGCTGGGCCGTCAGATGGTCTGGTAGTGCTGCCTCAGCCGGGCCTGCAGAAATTCAGAGGTCAGGTTGTGCCGTGTGACGATCCCGACGATCTAGGGCAAGGAGAAGAAGGCCTGAGTCACCTTCAGGGTAAAACCCACTGGTAAGAAGAGGAATGAGAGGAGCCGGCCCCGTTAGTTTGTCACAGAATGCGGAGGCCTGGATAGTGCAGAGTCAGACACACAGCTTGACTGGGATAAACAGATAACGAAGGCTCACATACTGGAGGCCGAGGGAACAAGGTTAGCTCCAAAAAGGGCTTGGGCCAGCTGGCATCTGAACTAAAATGTCCTTCCACAGGGCACATTCTCAGCGCTCAGCTCCCATCATGACCAGCCTGCTTCACAGATGTGCAAGTGGTGGGGCCCCTGAAGTCTCCTGAGATTATGACCCCTGCCACGCCTCATACTCACCACCTTGCTAAGTAACCTACGGGAGTCATTTGTTACAGGTCATTACAGGGGTTCCCACGTGTCACTGTTGTTGGGAACTCCAAAGTCACGTCATAAACTATGTTAGGACTCTGTCAGTGTAGTTGGCAATTACATTTCCAGGGACATAAGTTAACCTACTGTAACAAAACCTGTGTAAGTATGCACTATGCATGCCAGGGTCGTGCCACACAGAAGACTGAGGTCGGACACGGTGGCGCACACCTGTAATCCCAGCACGTTGGGAGGCCAAGGGAGGTGAATCACTTGAGCTCAGGAGTTCAAGACCAGCCTGGGCAACATGGTGAAATCCTGTCTCTACCATAAATACAAAAATTAGCTGAGGCATGGTGGCACATGCCTGTGGTCCCAGCTACTCAGGAGGCTGAGGTGGGAGGACTACTTGAGCCTAGAAGGATGAAGCTGCAGTGAGCCGAGATCTTGCCACTGCACTCCAGCCTGGGTGACAGAGTGAGACCCTGTCTCAAAACAATAGCAACAACAACAAAAGACTGAGAGGGTGGCCTTGAAAAGTTACCACAGCTACCGCTACAGGGTAGGGATGAGGGTTTGCTTTTTGCTCATATGTGTTTTTGTATTTTCCTACAATGACATAATATTTGTGTAACAAGAAAATAATGAAGTTCTAAAAAGAAAAAAAGGAAACTCTGCAGCAATCATTACTAGGTGTTTTATATCTTTGTAAAACTCAAAGTACTTTGCTTGAAATTATCTCATCTAATGTGCGAATCCCCACACAGGTGGAGAACCAAGGAACACAAGTGGTCCGGAGGGAAGAGCAGCATTTCCGGAGGAAGACACAGCCTGGGGGAGGCGGGGCTCTGGCCGGAAAGGACAGCCAGTGGGACGCTGGTGCCATCTGCTGGCAGGCAGGGGAAAGGGTCCCGAGTGTGTAGAAGCCAAGCAGGGTTCAAAGCCACAGTGTTGGGCCACCCTCTCCCCTCCTAGTGGGACGCCTACATTTCTGGTGAGAAGCCTGGGTGCACAAACAGCACCTGGCTGGGGGATCCTTTCTCAAAGGTGGGGGCAGGGCCAGGGCCTCACTCACTTCTCCCACGGCATTCACCACGGGCAGGTGGCGCAGGCCCATCGTTCTGAACAGGTTGAAGACTTGGGAGACGTGGGTGTTGGGCGAGACGGTGAAAGGCGAAGGGTTCATGTATGGGGTGACATCCTGCAAAGAGACCGTGTGTCACCGGCTGCCTGAGATGCCAACAACGCAAAGAGGAAGCTCCACATGGGACAGGCTAGGGTGGCCCTTCTCACCACGATCATGCGCGGGTTGAGCAGCGTCAGATCCAGGTCGTGGATGTCGGGGTACCGCGGGTAGTCCTCGGCCATCTCGGCGTAGGAGAGGCGCGGCTGGCTGGCGCTCTGCAATTCCAACCCAGACACTGTCCGTGCTCGGGCAGCAGTGGCCAGCGGGGTCACCCGAGAGCCCCTTCCCTTGATGCCTGAATATGCCCAGCTCTGGGCTGCTGAGGCAGGTGGCACAGCAGCAGCAGGCACTCCAGGGTGAGAGCTCTCCAGTCAAACCCAGTCCTTGGCCAAGTCCTAGCTGTGGCACCCTGGGCCGTCCCCTGATCTCTCTGCACTCCCTTTCTTCCTGATTCATGAGGCGCAAATGGCTTATTTGGAAGTTTAAGTGAGAAAGCGCTAAGTGGCTGGGGGGGTAAATCTGTCCCCCCACTGAAAGATATGGCCAAGTCCTAAGCCCTAGAACCTATGAATGCGACCTTTCTAGAAACAGGGTCTCTGCAGATGTGACCAAGTTCAGATAAGCCCATGCTGGATTAGGGTGGGCCCCAAATCCAGTGACAAGTGTCCTTAGGGAAAGGAGAGAAGATACACAGGAGAACGCCTTGTGATGACAGTGGTGAGGATGGGGGCTGCATTCAGAGTCAGGAGCAACAAGGACTGCAGGCAATTCCCATGAGCTAGGAAGGTGCAAGGACAGCACCTCTCCCAGAGCCAGGGAGCACTGCCCTGGTGACAACTGGATTTTGTACTTCTGGCCTTGAACTAGGAAGGAATAAATTGCTGTTGTTTCTCGCCACCCGGCTGTGGCAACTCCTCCCGTAAGTCCACTCTGTACTTCTTGCCTTGCATTCAGCTTTCCCTACAGCACTGTTTATGGCCTGCCGGGCAGCGCCCAACCCCTCAAGCTTCATCAGGCCTGGCCTGGCTGATTTCTGCCTTGGAGAGACTTACCGACTGGCTTTCAGAGTAACAAACTCCTCGGACAAGCAGGGTGACAAGCTGCGACCGAAGGATCAGGCCGTGGAATGTCAGAGGGCGGAAGCGCTCCTCCATGGTCCAGTCTTCACTCGGGGACTGGTCAGGGTATAGGTTGGGGTAGGGAGTGTATCTGTTACACAAAAACCAGATGCTGCCTGGGATACCCTCAGCGGGAGCTCTTCTGAGCCATGTCCCCAGCCTGCTCCCCATCCAACTTTCCCAGGAAACTCAGGAGCCACCTCACAACATCTGAGCCAAGGGCTGACCCCGCTGCCGTGTAGCCCTGCGGGCAGCGGGGGCCGCGCCTGGCTCTCACCTCCTCTCCAGCATCTGCTGCAGGAGGTCCTCCTTCTCGGCCTGCTCCTCAGAGGCGATGTGCTCATCACACATGTTCCGCAGCTCGCTGGAGGGGTAGGACTTCATGGACTGGCTCCGTTTGCGCTGCTCGCCGGCCCGGGTGAGGATGCTGGATTTCTGTGGGTGGGGAGAACACAGGCTACTGCGTGTGGGCAAACGAACACAGCAGCACTGATGGAGCTTGAGGATTTGGGTGACGGGGGGGTCAGAGGCACATCCGGATGCAGGAACTTAAAGGGGTTGAGGTTCAAAGAAGTGGCTTGGGCTGGTGGTTCAAAGGAGTCTGAACCCTAGGACCTGGCTGCAGCCTCTGTGGTTTCATCTGGGAAGAGCAGCCTGATTCTCCAGAGGGGAACAACATCCTGTCTTCATAGAACTGCCAATCAACTTGCCTGCCCCCAAAGCCAAGGAGTGGCACACGACCCAAGTGAGGCAACGGGATGCCCCCTCTCCCTGGATTCTGAATCGGAATCAAGAGGAACCCAGGGCCGGTGCTCCTTCCTCCTGGTACCCGAGGGGTGTCTGCTAGACCCTTCACCTGGTCCCCACAGCACATGGGTTCTGGTCCTTCAGCTTTCTCGGCTGTCCTGAGCTTTCCTGTGGATTTCCTTCTCTTTCTTAAGTAGGTCCAAGTCCATTTTTGTTGTTGGCATCTCTAGAACTTATCCTGATACTCTCACACGTAAATAATAAACCATGAAAGCTGCTGACTTGAAAAACAGATCTATCCATATGCTCACTGCGGCAGGAACGCACACACGTCTTCATGGCCTGATAAAGCTGCCCCTGCTGTCAAATCTACTCTCCCTGTCGCATGTGATGAGAACAGTGCCAACTTCCCGAGAGCTGGCTGGGCAAAGCACTAAGCCGCGTGAGACGGGACCGCTTGTCTCTCACCCGCCTTTCCTCTCATGCCGTTTTCTTTACCTTGAACTTGATATTGTTGCTGATGAGCTGGTTGCCCTTCATGAACTCCTTCTCGTTGCCGCGGTTCTCTGTGACCACCGGGAAGGCGTGGTGGACCGTGGTGCGCAGGATGCTCACCAGAGACTGGATGCGGGTGTGCGGGTAGACGTAGGTCAGGTTGGGCTCCATGATGTCGCTGGCTCTCAGCCTGGGGGAGGAGGGCAAGTCATCCAGCCTTGTGACAGCGCCCGCAGGCCCCTGGGAGTAAGCTGTGCTGGCTCTTCAGCCCTGCTCAGACCACGCGGGGAGCTCCCTTCTGAACTGCTCCAGCCCTCCCTCAAACCCAGTGCATTCCTTTGTACTTCTATCCCCCACACATGCTGTTCCCCGCACCTGGAATGTCCTTCCCTGCTGTGCCAGGCTGATGGGCCCTGGCTCATCCCTCAACTAAACAGCAACATCCCCTCACCAGGAAGTCCTGCTGCTGGTCCAGGGGCTGGCCAGGTCCTCCTCGGTGCCCTGCAGCACACTCCACATACTGCCCCTGAACTGCTAATTGTGCTACAGCATTTACCACAACGTCCGGGCCGGGCACAGTGGCTCACGCCTGTAATCCCAGCACTCTGGGAGGCTGAGGTCAGTGGATTGCTTTAGCCCAGAAGTTCGAGACCAGCCTGGGCAACACAGCAAAACCCATTTCTATAAAAAACGTTACAAAGTAGCTAGGTGTGGTGGCACGCGCCTGTGATCCCAGCTACTCAGGAGGCTGAGGTGGGAGGATCGCTTGAGTCTGAGAGGCGTAGGTTGCAGTGAGCTATAATCATGCCACTGTACTCCAGCCTAGGTGACAGAGTGAGATCCTGTCTCAAAAAATAACAATAATAATAATAAAAACAGCACTTGGGTCCCCCTTTAGATCAGGGCCCAGCAAACTTGTTGCCCACCGATCAAGTCCATCGCGCTCATTGCTTTCCTGCTGCAATGGCAGAGTCGAGTAGTCGTGACAGAGACCATACGGCCCGGAAAGCTGGAAATAACCTCCTATCTGGCCCTCCACAGAAACAGCCTGCTGGCCCCCGTGTTATCCCGTAAGGGCCTTGCCTGCTGTCTAGACATAGGAAGCCCAGGTACCTGTGGATTAGCAGGTGGGTTATGAGGTGATTATGCCCAGAACAATCACGGCTAGCAGCAGGGCATTCTGGTGGGCACATGTGTAATAGGCTATTCTCACTCCTGGGGCTTGGCATACCCTTAAACATTCAATCACATCACGAACTTGATCCAGAGACCTCACCTCATATCCAACCAGAATGCCATGGAAGCCAAACCACCACGAAGAGGCCCTGTCCAGTACAGTCCCCGTGTCCCCTGCCCTGTCCTCGCAGCGCCCAGCCCATGGGCTGCTCCACATTCTCACACATGCTTAGGAATGGGTGTGCTGCTTCTTTCAGCCCAAGAAAAGTGAGTTACTGTTTCCTACCCTAATATCAACATTCCTTAGGCCTTAGAGCTAATACATTCTGAAACTAGGACATGAGCAAAATCATGGCCTTACTTGTCCATTTCCACTTCTGTCTCCCATTCCAAAAGCGGCACGCCTCGTAGGCCCACGTGGATATCATAAATGCCCTTATTGAAAAAGTCCCCTGTCCATTTGGCCACCTGAAACACAAAGCAAAGGCCTAAAAATAGGTCCTGTCGGGTGAACGTGGCCCTGAGCCTGACAGGCCTGGAGGGCGTGTGCTCACCATCAGTGTGACCATGATGGGAAGCCCGTAGGTGATCTCGTTCGTGGACTCGATCAGGATGACCGTGAGGCTGATGGTCATGCGGACCACCCCGCCCAAGAAAGCCGCTGCACCAATCAGGGCAAAGGTCCCCGAATAGATGTGGCCCAATCCAATGTAGCTAGTGAAGAAGAACACCAAGAACATGGCTTTGAACCACACTGACAGGCTGTGGGGGGACCTACAGCTCACACTCTTGTGCCTATGCACATACGTGCATGCACGGGCACAGACACATGAATGCACACACACACATGCGCACACACGTGCGCACACACACAGAGTACCTTTTTAGGACATTGGCAACTAAACGTCCAAAAGCAGCTCCACACAGTAGAGAAGGCACAAAAAGGCCACTTGGAACAGAAACGCCGTAAGTCCAACATGCAAGCAAGAAATAGAGAATGAAGAACAAGGCCAGAGTGACGGGGCTGAAAGTGCCTGCAAGGGAAGAGCCAATCTGAGTCCCACCACCGGATGCCTGCCAAGGCCCAGCAGACCTACGGGGCCCGACCACACCCCATGCCAGTTCCCCTTCCAACACTGGAGGCAGAAACCAATCTTTTCTCTGGGTGGGCATTACAAAGAAGTCCTGGTCTTGCTCGGAATGAAGGGCAAGCCTGGCTGTGTCTCAGATGACACCAATCGCCCAGGAATGGGCTGCAGTGCAGACACCCACCGTCCTGGTGGAAGAGCTGGAGGATGGCAGACTCCTGAGGGTTGAAGAAGAGTGTGGCCATGTCATTGTAGGTATCATTGGGACAAAAAAATGTCTTGATACTTGAATTCACATCTTCTGTGACCTAAGAAGAAGGAATCAGAAAATCAGTACAAGGACACCTGACTTTGAGTCTTCCAGTGGGATGTCTCCATCGGGTCCAAAACAGGTGGCTGCACAGCCAATCAAACAGGCCAAAAACTGACCTCTACCAATGGCAGCCACACGGGCAAGTGTATTCTTTACATTCTGAATGCACAGATGAAAGAATCGGGATGAGGGCCTGTGTTCATCCACACTCATGATGAAAATGTCACTATGGCCGTGATTCACTGTGAATTTGGCTCTGCTTCCTCTCCTGGTGCTAACTTTCTAGGTGATGCTGCTAGAAGCCTGGCCTGAGAGCCCTAGGACTGGGGAAGATGAGGCAAGTGACAGCAAGTGACTGGGAGTTGACAGGTATCTGGGGAGGAAAATCCAAGGCACTGCTTGACTGAAAGCCCCAACTCTGGTTCCAAATAGAAAAAGTCTTCGATTTTGGGGCAATTTGCTACAAAAAAAAAGCGCCCGAATTTGCTGCAAAAGAAAACCCACCTCCACAATGCCTGGAGAGCAGACCCAGTCCTCCAGGCTGCCTCTCCTCCTAAACCCCATCTGGGGAGCAGAACCCAAGCAGAAAAAGAGATGATTTCTACTTCTACACATTTTAGACCTCATTTGCTTGCCATCATTCTGTGCGGGAAGATGGGATCCTTGCCGGAGGGCAAGGGTGCTTCAAGTATGCTGTTTTATTTTCTAGTTGACAGTGTACAACAATACAAGGTTGTACTTCACACCTATCACTGTGCATGTAAATAGGGAGTGTTATTACAAAGGTTAATCAAGGCTATGGGTTTCTTCTGGATGACACTTATTGATGACGCTGTGGAGATGCCCTTATGTGGACGTGATAACGATACCAGGGGGTGGTTTGTATGACCCCGCCAGGTGAAATGGGCCGGGCAATACAGAGGGATGCAGGCTGCTGCGGAAACAGTATGGCACTGCTGACTGGCAGCACCTGGCACAGGTGAGCCGTGTGCAGAGCCTCAGCATTGTGGAGTGCATGGGGGATGAGCTCAGCTGACGGCTTCTTAATAGACACATGCAGTGCTTCCCAAACTGTCTGGAGGAAGTTCAGTCCTGAAGGCTTTCCGGAAAGAGTCCTGTGGTCAACTGCATTGAGAAACATCCTAGCAATTCTTGGAAATCAGCGTGTCTGCTAAAAGCTGAGCACAGGCTTCAAAATCAGATGGCTTTGTCTCTAACTCTGCCACTCTCTAGTGACCTTGAGAAGGATATTTCATTTTGTGACAGTTTCCTCACCTATAAAATGGTAACAACACCTACCCTCTCACCATATATGAGTAGCTGAAGGTTTCTGGTCAAG
The DNA here is from genome assembly GCF_003255815.1 of Theropithecus gelada. Lineage (NCBI taxonomy): Eukaryota > Metazoa > Chordata > Mammalia > Primates > Cercopithecidae > Theropithecus > Theropithecus gelada. The sequence goes on along the minus strand of NC_037668.1, from coordinate 40,523,460 downwards.
ACCACACTGTGCCTCAACTTCCTTAGCTGTAAAATGGGGGCACAACTACTGGGCAGCACAGTGCTAGTAAGGATTAAACGAAATCATATAAAGTGCTCAGTGGAACATCTGGTACACAATAAAGACACCAAACACTTGTAACACTTATGGGAATAAGGCCCCAGAAGTTCTGTAATAAAGGAACGTATTTAGGTTGGATGCTGTGGCTTGCGCCTGTAATCCTAGCACTTTGGGAGGCCAAAACAGGAGATCGTTTTAGGCCAGAAGTTCAAGACCACCCTGGGCAACACAGTGAGATCTTGTCTCTATAAAAATAAGCTGGATGTGGTGGCATGCACCTGTAGTCCCAGCTACTCGGGAGGCTGAGATGGGAGGATCGCTTGAGCCCAGGAGTTTGAGGTTACAGTAAGCTATGATCACACCACTGTACTCCAGCCTGGGTGACAGAGTGAGATCCTGTCTCTAAAAAGATGAAGCAGCATATTTAATTCTTAGCACATTTGACCATAGAATCGTGTTTTGTATGCTTTAAATCACATGCATCAAGGTATCCGTCTGGTAACAAGCTGGGCTTGGGAATAACTAGTAACAGGGGTCACCAAACTTTTCCGTAAAGAGCCAGACAATAAATATTTTAGAGGTTGCCAGTGACATACAGTCTCTGCAGCATATTCTTTTTTTCCCCCTCGACCCTTTAAGAATATACATATATACACCAGCCTAGGCGTGGTGACTCACACCTGTAATCCTAGCACTTTGGGAGGCCGAGGCAGGTGGATCACTTGAGGTCAGGAGTTCGAGACCAGCCTGGCCAACATGGTGAAACCTCATCTCTACTAAAAATACAAAATTAGCTGGGCTTGGTGGTGGACGCCTATAATCCTAGCTACTCGGGAGGCTGAGGCAGGAGAATTGCTTGAACCTGGAAGGCGGAAGTTGCAGTGGGCCAAGATTGCACCACTGCACTCCAGCCTGGGTAACAGAGTAAGACTCCGTCTCAAAAAAAACAAAACAAACAAAAATATAATATATATACACACACACTATATATACGTGTGTGTGTGTATATATATATAATATATACATATAACTAGGGACACTGAAGAGGCTGTCCTCCAAGACAAGGGCCCCAATGGGGATCTGAGAGTTTCGAGGGTTTACTGAGAAGCAACAAGAAGAGAGTACAGTTGTCCCTCAGTATTCACCAGGGATAGAGTCCAGGATCCCGATGGATACCAAATCCAGGGACGCTCAAGTCCCAGCTATAAAATGGTATATATTTGCATATAACCTATGTAGGTCCTCCTATATACTTTTAAATCTCTAGATTTATCATACCCTAATACAATGTAAATGCTATGTAAATAATTGTTACACTGTACTGTTTCTTCTTTGCATTATTTTTTACTGTTGTCTTGTTTTTTTTTATGTTTTGCATCCTGAATATATGTGCTCCACAGTTGGTTTGCCCTATGTAATTCCATGGATGCAGGATGCACAAATGTGGAGGGCCGACTTCTCTTAGAGAATGCTCACCCGTCTGCAGCCGAGGGCTGGAATCACACATCTGGCTGACTCACTGAACGACAGGTGTGGCTCTCAGAGCCACTGGGTTGGACCAAAAAAACGGCGTGGAGTAGGCTCCATGGACTACCTCATGGGACCCACTTCTCGGGGAATGCCTCTGGAAAATATCGCGCCCCCAAAGAAGGGAAAAGGAGAAGTGCAGGAGGGCGGCACACCCGCAAAGGACCCAATGCCGGGAAGAGGCAGAGGATGCTGGGAAGAGAGGAGCCTCCTTGACCTGACACAGACATTTCTTCCTCTTATCTCAAGAGTGACTGTCATAGTCACAGAGGTGAGGAGGTGGGTGCTGAGCCTCTGGGCTGTGGCCCCTTCAGGCAAAGGGAGGTGGAAGAGTAACTGGGGCTCGGAAAGCACCTTGCTGTCAGCTTCCCAAGTGTCTGTTTCCCATGAATGTTGTTCAACAGAGAGGAGTTCCCTCTGTGACGCCAGGGTTGTTCACAGAAGTGGCAAAGACATAGGACATTTGGTGCGCACCTGCTCTTAGGTAAAAAGACGACTACAAATTCCCGTATCTCTCAGCGCTCGGGTATGGGTGTGGAAGGATGAACCCAACACATCTATCAGTTCTCAACAGAGGAAGGTCATACATTTCTGGATTCTTCCTTGTGGGTATGGGATAAAGATAGCAGGTGCACTGGGGTTACCTGGAGCTGGAATGAGTCATTACCGATTTGACTCGAAGAGGACATCTGTCGGCATTCTCCCAACACCATCGAGGCCACAAACACCACCACGGTGGTTACCAGAGACACCAGGAGGCTCTCTAAGACTCTAGGAGGCAAAGCACAGCTGTTATTAACGCCACAGAAAGAAGCTCCGGTCTCAGGAATTCAAAACATAACCCTGCCTACCCCCAACCCCGATTTCTCCAAAGAGCATTCACAGCAGCCCCTGGTCAGTCAACACGTGTGCAGAATTCATCAGTGACTTGCTGTATTCCAGCAATTTGTTTGTAAAAAGTGGGCAGTTAAAGTGGGCTGCTACGTCCACATCTCTCTCCAAGGAATGAATGGCTTTCCATTATAAGTCCTGGGGCGAGAAGTCTCCTGAGAGCAAGCTGCTCGGCAGGGTCATGGTGACCCTCGTGACCTTGTCATGTGTCCGAGTGGCAAGTCAGGACAGGCAGGGAGTCAACCAGCAACTCTGACATAAATTAAGCTGGCTCAGCCCTTTGGCCTATCAAGTAGGGCAGATGCATGGCCGTGTGCAGATTCTCAGTCTTAGATGAGAAATCAAAGCCGTGGAGGCAGGGTCTGCTCCTCGGGAGAGATGGCGCGGCCCACACCAAGCTCACGGAGCCACAGCAGGCTGGGGGGAGGCGACTGCGCAGATACCTGACGAGCTTAGGTTTCGGGTGCACGTTTCGCATACGGTACTTTGCAAGCCTCTTGTTCAGACAGTTGAATGTGGCTCCCAGGAGGCCCCCAATGACCCCCATCACGACGAAGAAACCCAAATCCATAGCTGTCCAGAGATGACATTTTTTATCAGAGTCAGAGCACTGAGAGAAGGGGAAAGGGAGAGGGAGAGAAAAACCATAGCAGCCATGAGAACCGGAAGAGACAGAAGAGAAGACAGAGAAGCAAGAGTGGGGCTGCTTCCCCGCACGGCAGAGGCTAATGGGCGAGACGTGCCCCTGGAAGCTGTACCTAGCCCTCTGCTCATTTCTCTCTGGTCCTTCACTTCACAGGAAATGTTCATGGGTCAAATTAGAAATCCTGCGGGAAAGGACAAAACATACCTTAAACTCGCCAAAGTTCAGCAATCCAGGGAGCTGGAAGGAACCCCAGCTTCCAAACTGAATCCCAGAACGGAAGAAGTTGAGGGTGAAGGTGGCAGACATGGAACAAAAGAGCTAAGGGAGAGGTGACAAAAGACAAGAAGGTTCAGGAGTGGCATGTCCTACTCTCTACCGACCCTTCCTCCTGGTACCCACTGCTCTATGCAGAGACCTGCAGAATCCACATCAGGGTACGGGGATCTGGTCACCCTTGCAGTAGATACACCCCAGGTGTGACCTACTCTAGATCGGGTTTTAAGAAGTTTCCATTCCAGCAGCCTACTCTACTATGACAGTCTATTTAGAGTCTTTATGGACAAGACCTTGCACCAAAAGGAAGGATCAATGCAAAGGGAAGGACGGCCTGCTCCGAGGGAGACCAGTTCCAGTCCAAGCGCCATCACTTCCTGCTTTATGACAACAGCCAGTTTCACATTTTCATGGCAGGTGATTCATCAAGAGAGGATAACAAGGCCGGGCGCGGTGGCTCACGCCTGTAATCCCAACACTTTGGGAAGCCGAGGCAGGTGGATCACTTGAGGTCAGGAGTTCAAGACCAGCCTGGCCAACATGGTGAAACCCCGTCCCTACTAAAAATACAAAAATTAGCTGGGCGTGATGGCAGGTGCCTACAATCCCAGCTACACAGGAGGCTAAGGCAGGAGAATCGCTTGAACTCGGGAGGCAGAGGCTGCACTGAGCTGAGATCGCGTCACTACCCTCCAGCCTGGGCAACAGAGTGAGACTCCATCTCAAAAAACAAAAAAAAGTGGGTAACAGCAGTTTGATTTGGAGTTGGGGAGGGTATTGATATGAGAAGTACAGACCGTCCAGTGTGGAGGTTATGGGCACAAGAGCAAAGCTGCTTCTGATCCAGTCGACACCCCCAAGTCTCATCAAAACGACCATTCCATGTACCAAGTAAGGGACACCGAGTGTAATTCGGGGAGTGTGGTTAAGTCTGGGAGGTGGCTTTCGCTGAAGGTCCTCCTCACCACTTTCCATGTGAGCCCTTGGTTCCAGAAGGACGAACCCTCCTCTAGACTGAACAAGGTACCCCCGATTGGGGCCCCGAAAGCTGCAGCAACTCCAGCAGCCGCTCCTGCTGATACAAAGTCTCTCTTGTCTCTGAGGAGAGGAGAGAGACGGGTTATCCAAAAAAGAGCCCTCGGCCCACAAAATGCGGTTTCTGATTTCCTTATCGTGAACATTTTCTCTCACACCTATGAACCGAACAGGCACGGATCCTGAAGGGCAGGTCCCTGGGGAGGCAGCCTCTGCCGCGAGCGTGCCCAGCTGAGAGCCACACACCTCAGCACCAGAGTCCCTGTCAGCACGGCGGCTACTCCGCCTGGGAACAGGAGCCCCTGACCTCTGTGTTTTCTGTGATCTCAGAATCTCAGCCCCCAGCTCAGCGGCAGATCAAAGATCGGCGCGATCACTGCTGCACCATGTTCCCACCAGGTCTTCCTTCCAGAAAACCCCGGCATCCGTAAAAACATCAAGGTGCCTTCTGGGTATGTGCCAGACTTGCAGGAATACAAAGAGAAAGTGGTCCGTGACTCTAAACTGGGTCTCTGATTGAAAGAGCCTCACAAGGCGTGCAGGTCAGTAACACACACATCTGATACAGGGCTAAAAAGTCTGCTAGGTTCTGACCCAGGAGGGTGGCTGACCAAGTGAATCACTGGGGAATACAAAATGCCTTCCTAAGAATATGCCTGTCTGAGGCCTTTCTTGGTTGGGTTTTTAATCTGGGACCATTTTCACTTGCCTGAAATGCATCTAGGGCTTATGGCATGACAAAATAAAAGTCACGATGCTAGCCTTGTGCTTCGGCTCATTTCCAGAAGAAAAGTTCAAAGCCTGCCCCCTTCTCCCACAGTCGGGTTTCCCAGCAGGGGACACCGTGCCAGACTAGAGCAAGTATTGAGTCTGACCCGCAGTGCACGAACATGTTGCTTCCAAAAAAACCAATTTCTAACCTTTCCATACCTGTCGCTTCGGAAATAGGGGAAGTTAAACTGGATCTTCCGTAAGGAGATGCTCTGAAACTAAAGCGAGAGAAAAAGAGAGCCACTAAACAGCCTACTCATGTAACCAAATACCACCTGTACCCCAGTAATTGTGCAAAAAGAAAAAAAAAGAGAGAAAACAGGTCGGGGCAGTCTAGAAGGACTGAAACTGCGGGAATCCACAGCACTAGGGGAGGCCCTGCTGCTTGAGCACACCTGGGTAAGTGTGCTGCAGGAAGGAAAGTCCAGAACAGCGACTTGGGAAAAAAGGAGGCCGGCCATGGTGGCTCATGGCTCACGCCTGTAATCCCAGCACTTTGGGAGGCCAAGCCGGGTGGCTGATCACCTAAGGTCAGGAGAGTCAGAGACCAGTCTGGTCAACATGGCAAAACCCTGTCTCTACTAAAAATACAAAATTCAGCCAGGTGTGGTGGCACGTGCCTGTAATCCCAGCTACTCAGAAGGCTGAGCCAGGAGAATCGCTTGAACCCGGGAGGCGGAGGTTGTAGTGAGCAGAGATGGTGCCATTGCACTCCAGCCTGGGCGACAGAGTAAGACTCCGTCTCAAAAGAAAAAAATAAAAAAACTTGGGAAAAAGGAGATTACCACCCCCATCCTCGGGAGGAGCTTATTTTTCCTGCCCCCAAATTTCTAGGACCTTCTGAAATCCCATTTTGTGCAGCGTCAACAAGTCAGAAAGGAAAAAGGGAAATGGCTGAGCTGAGGGGAGGGGACGCAGAAGCTGTTGCAGAAGACTGAGTCCGCTCTGCTCGGCAGCGCCAGGAAGAGAAGGGCCCAGAGCCTGTGCTCGGTCGGCTCCACAACAGCGCACACTGATGCCCACTCCTTCCACCCCTTGGCTCACTCCTGCCAGATCTGGTGCTTGAGGCAGTAGCAGAAGAGAGACCAAAAGACGAGCTCTGGAAGAAAGAATCTTCCCTCCTTCACCTCAGAGACTCCCAACCACAGTAACTCCCTCTTCTCAGGACTGGAGAGGGAAATGACTGTGAGTGACAGTTTACAGGGAACTGAGACTTCTCCAACGCAGCCCAGGGATCTGGAGCAGCCCCTAAGAACGGGAGTTTTGAGGTCTCCAGCTAGTGCCTCAACATCTCTAAACCTCAGTTTCCCCATCTGAGGATGGGGGTAACAATAACAAATCATTGAAGGTGGCTATGAGAAAGCAGTTAGTATACGCAGCGTCTGGCACACAGACCACTCAGCTAGCAGCTGTTATTATGACTGTACCACGCCAGCTAGAATCAGCATGGAACTGTGCCTAAAACCATGTCAGTCGATGCTTCAGGCCTCTTGGATCTGGCAGCCCTGAGATGATCCACCCCACCCTATACGGAGGCGCCTGGCGATGGCTGCGGAGGCACCCAGTGACTTTCATCTGCCTGTGTCATAGTTTTTCTCTATGTCACATTTCTGCTCCTAGGGTTCAGCAGGGCATCATTAAAACTTCCAAGTATAAGTTATGCCCGTTCCTGAGAGACAGACACATGGTTTTCATATCAAGCCAGAATGGCACCAGGTTCCAACGTGATGTCAGGGCTGTCCGAATGGATTTGGCCCAGTGTAACCACAGACCTCCCACTAGGCCTGCCCGGGAGGCCCACACCCTCTCAGTCCATCTTACCTGAGGGAGGCCAGCTCCCACCACTGAACCACTGTGGATCATGGGGCCTTCCTTCCCCACAAAGAGCCCTGGGCAGGGTGAAAAAGGGAAGACCATTGGTCAGCGCAGAAATGTCCCTGGGTCAGGAGACCTTGGCTACAAAACCTTTTCTCCTGACAACTAAACAGAGATGATCCTAAGACTTTATAAGAGAATGAACCAAATTCCCATCAAATAAGCTCCATTTCAAGTCTCACTAGAAGAAAAAACACTCCACTTCTAAATTACGTGTCAGCAAATGACCTGTTAGGCCAGACCACCAGCTCCCCGCCTGGTTTTGCACGGCCTGAGAACTAAGACCGGCTTTTACATTCTTAAGTGGACACATGTAATTGGTTACATAAGCATTAACATAAGAGCTTCCATTCTGATTCTTGGCCCACAAAGCCTGAAATATTTACTATCTGGCTGTTGACACAAAAAGCTTGCTAATTTTGACAGAAGCGAATTCCACAAACTAAATTCCAAATTCCAAAACTGAAGAGTGTGTTTGTCAGGTATCTGGATGGTAACATACGAACAGTGCCTGCATTTTAAAAAGAGCCCATCAACAAAAAGTGCAAACATCAGTTGTTTGAGGCTGGGCCCTGCAGTTCAAATCCAATAACTGAAATACGTCATGCTTCTTGTCATCTCTGCCCCTTGAGTATTTGAAGGATGTAAGTTGGACCCTTCTTACCTCCAGCCACACTGAACAGCACTCCAAGGACCTTGCAGAGCAGGGTCCGGAGACGGACGATTCCTGGCACCTTCACACCATTCAGATAGCATTTGACCTCGGGTATCCCAGAACCTGCTGCCACGGGCTGATGGAGTAGAGCAGGCACACCCATAACTCAAAATCCATTGGTTCTCTGGTTTACCCTCAACAACCTGGGCAGCGGAAGAGGGCGAGCTGGCCACCTTCATTAGCAGCGTCAGCATCACCTGGAGGGCTTGCTAAACCACAGCTGCCAGGCCCCACGCCAGAGGATCTGACTCAGGAGGTCTGAGGGGCAATGGGAGGACTTGCACTTTTTTTTTTTTTTTTTTTGAGACAGAGTTTCACTCTTGTTGCCCAGGCTGGAGTGCAATGGCGTGATCTTGGCTCACTGCAACCTCCGCCTCCCGGGTTCCAGCGATCTCCTGCCTCAGCTGCCCGAGTAGCTGGGATTACAGGCATGTGCCACCATGCCCGGCTAATTTTATATTTTTAGTAGAGATGGGTTTCTCCACGTTGGTCAGGCTGGTCTTGAACTCCCGACCTTAGGTGATCCACCCGCCTTGGCCTCCCAAAGTGGCCAAACTTGCACTTTTTAAAGAAAAATAATTTCAACTTTTATTTTAGATTCAGGGATTGCATGTGCAGGTCTGTTACAAGGGGATATTGCATGATGCTGAGGTCTGGGATACAAATGATCCTGTCACCCAGGTAGTGAGCATGGCACCCAACAATTTTGTTTTCAGCCCTTTCCCCCTTTTTTCCTCCCCGCAGAATCTGCATAAGTTCCCTGTGAATCAGCATCACTTGGGGAACCTCTCAACAATCAATTCAGGCACCTCAATTCCACAGGTTCTCATGTGTCACAGCTGGGGCTCAGGTATGTTTTTAAAAAAGTTCTCCAGGGAATTCTAATGTACTGCCAAGGCTGAGACCCACCATCCTAATCTGGATTTTTCTTCTTTAATCTCACCAGAGGGTGAAACCTTTATCTTCAGTGAACAAGAGGCCACTTTCTGCAGGAATCTGCATTCTCAGTTTCCTGACATTCTGGAAGGAGGTGGGGAAAAGGAGTGCGGGACTCTAAAACCTCCTATGCGAGCAGGTGAATCAAACCACCTCACCTCAATGAGAACAAGGAGGCTTGCCAGGAAGACAAAGGTGAGGTTAAAACCCAGGAGTTCAAGGAGAGACAGAGCGAGGCAGCCTTTCTGGCTACATTCCTCCACCGCTGCAGAAACTGGGTTAAGGAAACTGTGTTGATCAGCCGAGGGGTGTCCCCGTCATCACGTGAGAGGGTGTAGCTGCTTCTCCTTTGGATCATGCTGTCTGCTGAGTGCACTTTTTCTCCATATATAAAATTTTTTTCAAAACGCCTGAGATGACTGGGTGCGATGGCTCATGCCTGTCATCCCAACACTTTAGGAGGCTGAGGCACGAGGAACGCTTGAGCCTAAGAGTTGGAGGCCAGCCTGGGCAATGTAGTGAGACCATGTCACTACAAAAAATACAAACATTAGTTGGGCATGGTGGTACATGCCTATGGTCCCAGCTACTCAAGAAGCTGAGGTGGGAGTATCCCTTGAGCCTGGGAGGCTGAGGCTGCAGTGAGCTGTCATTGCACCACCGCACTCCAGTCCAGGCGACAGTGTGAGACCTTATCTCTTAAAAAAAAGGCCGGGCGCGGTGGCTCACACCTGTAATCCCAGCACTTTGGGAGGCCGAGGTGGGCGGATCACGAGGTCAAGAGGTCGAGACCATCCTGGCTAACAAGGTGAAACCTCGTCTCTACTAAAAATACAAAAAAATAGCCGGGCATGGTGGTGGGCGCCTGTAGTCCCAGCTACTAGGGAGGCTGAGGCAGGAGAATGGCGTAAACCCAGGAGGCGGAGCTTGCAGTGAGCCAAGATTGCACCACTGCACTCCAATCTGGGCGACAGAGTGAGACACTGTCTCAGAAAAGAAAAAAAAAAAAAATTGTTTGAGATGCCTTTGACATTAAGAAATACTTCAAACATTACAAAAAGTAACAAATACCCATACCCGCACAACCTCAGCTTTAACAAATCTCCACAATATGCTATATGTGCTCCAGGTATTTTTTTAAAAATAAAACATTCGACACCATTTTAAGAAACAAAACAAAACAAAAAAACAGTTTTCCTTCCTCTCTCCCCTGGGAGAAACCATTAACCTGAAATTATTGTGCATATTTCAAGTGTCCATACTGTTGTACACAGCACTTCTATATTCTGTAACTTCCTCTTTTTTTTCCTGAACATTAAGTTTTTGAGAATTAGCCATGTTGATACACACAGCTCTGTGGTTCGTTCACTTTCACTTCTTTTTTTTTGAGACGGAGTCTTGCTCATCGCCCAGGCTGGAGTGCAGTGGCACGATCTCGGCTCACTGCAAGCTCTGCCTCCCGGGTTCACGCCATTCTCCTGCCTCAGCCTCCCGAGTAGCTGGGACTACAGGCGCCCGCCACCTCGCCCGGCTAATTTTTTGTATTTTTAGCAGAGACGGGGTTTCACCGTGTTAGCCAGGATGGTCTCGATCTCCTGACCTCGTGATCCACCCGTCTTGGCCTCCCAAAGTGCTGGGATTACAGGTGTGAGCCACTGCGCCCAGCCTCACTTTCACTTCTGTCTAAAATTATTTTTCTTTTACAATCTACAGAAATGACATGATATCTAAAATGATACCATATGAATGCACCACAATTTTTCCATTGCCCCATTTGGTGATTCCAGCTTTTTGCTATCACAAAGCTATAATTACCACCTTTGCACACGTCTATGGTTCACATCTGTAAGAGGAATTTATGAGTCACAGGAATGTGCACCTTCCTTTTTCCAGAGGTTTACTCAGTTTTTCTCTTTTGAGAATTCCAGTTCACATCCTTTGCTTGTTTTCCATCTATTGGACCATCTGGTTTTTTTTCTGATTGTGTTGTAGGAGTTCTTCCTGTATTCTTTTTTTGAATCAGTCTCACTCTGTCAGCCAGGCTGGAGTACAGTGTTGCAATCTCGACTCACTGCAACCTCTGCCTCCTGGGTTCAAGTGATTCTCCTGCCTCTGCCTCCCAAGTATCTGGGACTAAAGGTGCACACCACCACACTAGGCTAATTTTGTATTTTTAGTAGAGACAGGGTTTCACCATGTTGGCCAAGCTGGTCTCGAACTCCTGACCTCAAGTGCTCCGCCTGCCTCGGCCTCCCAAAGTGCTGGGATTATAGGCGTGAGCCACCACGCCCAGCTACTTCCTGTACTCTGGATACTAATTATCTGCCTCTTAACTGCATAGTAAATAACCTCTTTCAGGCTGTGGACTTGTTTTTCACTTTATGGTGTTTTATTGTTATTTTGGAGTTTTTGTCTTTATAAATAAAATATGTACTTTGATGTGGTCAAGTTTATTGATTTTTTTTTTTTTTTTTTTTTTTTTTGAGGCAGAGTTTCACTCTTGTTGCCCAGGCTGGAGTGCAATGGCATGATCTTGGCTCACTGCAACCTCCATCTCCCAGGTTCAAGCGATTCTCCCGCCTCAGCCTCCGAAGTAGCTAGGATTACAGGCACCTGCCACCATGCCCAGCTAATTTTTTGTATTTTTAGTAGAGACGGGGTTTCATCATGTTAGCCAGGCTGGTCTTGAACTCCTGACCTCAGGTGATCTGCCTGCCTCAGCCTTCCAAAGTGCTGGGATTACAGGCATGAGCCACTGCACCCAGCCACTGATGTTTTTTCTTATAATCTGTGCCTTTTGGAGTTTTAAGAAATTATTCCCTAGTCTTGACAACATATAGTCTCCTAAAGTTTTGTTTTGCATATTTACATTTACATCTGGAATTTATCTTTATTTATAGTATGAAATAGGAATAAAACTATTTTTCCATATGGATCACCCATGTCCCAGCATTTTTTTTTTTTTTTTTTTTAAGACAGGGTCTTGCTATGTTGCCCAGACATAACCATGGTACACTACAGCCTCAAACTCCTGGGCTCACCTCCTAAGTAGCTGGGACTAGTAGATGTGTATTTTTATTTATTAAATAACACAGCATCTTTTGTTAAACCATTCAGCACTCCCTCGCTGATGTGTAGTATTAACTGACATTCACCAAAGTTCCATGCATGTGAGGGCCAGTTTCTGCTTCTCTATCATTTTCCACTGTTTAGGTATTCCTACACCAATGTGACCAATTTCAATGACGGAATCTTCAGTTGTATGACTTTTTTTTTTATTTTTCCTAACTCCCCAAACTTGTAAATTTTATAAGACTTGGTATCTGGCAGGGTCAAGTCCACCTTCTTGTTGTTCAGAACCATACTGACTCACTACTTTTGGCCCTTTACTCTTCTACACAAATTTAGAAAGAACTTCTGAGTCCCACAACAAATTCTACTGGAATTTTGATTGGAACTACATTAAATTTACAGACTGGGGAGTACAGGCATCTTTGTGGCATCTGTAATCTCATCAACCACAAACATGGGTATGTCTTTGTTTATTAACGTCCTGCTTTTGCGTCTTTCAGTGATCATTAAAATATTAAAGCTGAGGCCGGGCGCGGTGGCTCAAGCCTGTAATCCCAGCACTTTGGGAGGCCGAGGCGGGTGGATCACGAGGTCAGGAGATCGAGACCATCCTGGCTAACATGGTGAAACCCCGTCTCTACTAAAAATACAAAAAACTAGCCGGGCGTGGTGGCGGGCGCCTGTAGTCCCAGCTACTCGGAGGCTGAGGCAGGAGAATGGCGTGAACCTGAGAGGCGGAGCTTGCAGTGAGCCGAGATCGCGCCACTGCACTCCAGCCTGGGTGACACAGCGCGAGACTCTGTCTCAAAAAAAATAAAAATAAAAATAAAAAAATAAAATAAAATATTAAAGCTGAATAGCTAATAAGTGGCCCTTCTAATATCATGTTTACTGTTAAACCCATTTCTACGTAAGAAAGAACCTTGGTGACCACTGAAGTCCACGAACACCAGGAACTGTGAAAAGGATACATGACTGTACCACTCCGAACTTGAGTTGGGTGAAGAGTCGCACAAAAAAGTCCACAAAGAGACCCACCTGTGAAGAGCAAGAGATCTATCACACAGCCTTATTTCCAAGTGTAATACAGGTGTGCTTCTCTTGAAGGCATCTCCTCCCCCACTGCATGTATGGAGGCTGCTCACCAGCCAGCAGCACGTGAATGCACAGCAGAAAAGCTCAGAAGGATGAGATCCCTTCTCCAGCCCGGTCCCACTGCCCCTCCAAAGAACAAAGGCAGAGGGTACAGCTAAGTTGAGTGAAGCAATGGAAAACAAAGAGGGAAGCAGGTGCAGAAAAAGACGTGAGACCAAGAAAGACTACTGACACAGGGGTGTCCAATCTTTTGGCTTCCCTGGACCACATTGGAAGAAGAATTGTCTTGGGCCACACATAAAATACACTAACAATAGCTGATGAGCTAAAAAAAGAAAATCTCAAAAAAATCTCATGTTTTAAAAAGGTGTATGAATCTGTGTTGGGCCATGGGTTGGACAAGCTTGCTTTAAAACACAACATTCATTTAAGTGTATGTGCTTTTTGCATGTTCGTTATTAGCAGGTTCTGTAAGTCATTATTTTGAGTTAAAATCATCTTTTTTTGAGATGGAGTCCTGCTATATTGCCCAGGCTGGCCTTGGGCCTTGAACTCCAGGGCTCAAGAAATCCTCCTGCCTCAGCCTCCCAAGCAACTGGGACTACAGGCACACCCCACTGTGCCAGGCTAGACTTATAACCATCTTATAGTCCATAGTTACTCTGGGTAGAGAAAACAACCAAATTCCAATATTCCGCTCTCCAAAGTGCTCAGGGCTTAAAGGAGAACTAGAAAGACTTCTAATTTTATTGATTCAGGAACAAAGGCTTCTTGTCTTTACCTCTGGCCTTCCCTCAAGCCAATGCCTGGAGGCTTTTTAATACTGAAGCTATAAGTGGCCACACATCAGCAGACAAGAGTTGGGAGTCCTATATCATAAAGGCAGGTCTGCCTTCCTAAAATACAAAGGTAGGAGGTAAAGTTGCTTCAGCTTGAGTAACCCTTATCTGAAATGCTTGGGACCAGAAGTGTTTTGGATTTCTGATTTTTTTTTTTTTTAATATTTGCATTATACTGGTTAAACATCCCAAATCCAAAAATCTGAAATCCAAAATCTGAATGCACCAATGAGTATTTCCTCTGAGCATCGTGTTGGCATTCAAAAAGTTTTGGATTTTGCAGCATTTTGGATTTTCTGATAAGGGACACTTAACCTGTAGTACTGACAAGTGACAGCTCCAAAGAGTTTGATATAAAAGTAGCACAAACACTAACAACTAGAGGCCTAATGACTAGCTTATTATAGGGAAATCTGCAACCAGAAACATATACAGCAAAATAAATACCTTGAGATTTCTTTTTCTTTTTTTTTTTTTTTTTTTAAAGAGACAGGGTCTCCCTATGTTGCCCAGGCTGGTCTCAAACTCCTGGGCTCAAGCAGTCCTCCTGTCTCAGCCTCACAAAATGCTGGGATTATAGGTGTGAGCCACCGTGCCTGGCCCAACACCCTGAGATTTAAATAAAACAATAAATCAACCCAAGTTCCCCCAAAATGGTATCCATCAGAATGTCACTGAAGAGGTCTTCTGAGTGCTATTAGTCTTACCTAGTAAGACGTTCCTTTACTTGGGGATTTACTATAGTAAAAATTTGATGTACGCCATGAAAATAAAAATCGTGATTGGCCCCTGTGGCTACATTATACCAAACACATGTGTACATTTTCCAGGCATGTCATGTCAAATTAAGTAGGAGGCTTGTGGCCAGTTCAAAAGAAAGGTGGTAAACAGGCTGCTACTGAGAACAGATACCCTATCCCAACACTCTACTGACCGGAATCAGATTTGACATGGATCATTTTTACTGATGCTGATTTTTCCAGCTTCTCCTCTTCATATTTAACAATGTGAAGTCAGCAGTTCTGGTTCCAGACTTTTTGCTATCCTCATCTTTGGCCATGTTTCCAATCTTGCCCTGTCTGTGATTCACCTGTGAAGCTGCTGCCTCCACCAACTCTGTTCATATGGGCATATCCCTTCATGCATGGCTGCTGGCTCTGTCTTCTAGATAACGTTAACGACATGCAGGGAGGAGCCCAGGATAGCACCATGAACTCCCTGCATGAGATCAAGATCTGTGTTGTGCCATGCTGTTCAATGGCACACTGTGCTAAATGAAGGGCATGATATTCACAGTTCCGTACCCACGACTTTGCTTTTTCCCTAAAGAGTGATCTCATGCCTGCCTAGAGTCCTAACCACTCGGGAGGCTGAGGTAGGAGGATCACCTGAGCCCAGGAGGTCGAGGCTGCAGTGAACTATGATCACGCCACTGTGCTCCAGCCAGGGTGACAAAGCGAGACTCTGTCTCTATTTAAATTAAAAAAAAAAAAAAGTGACTTTAACATCCATTATTTACTCTACCCAATGCGCGTTCTCTACCCACTAGGGAGACATGTTATCTAGTTGATCAGGTAGATTACAGATTATGATCCATAATCATATCATAAAAGATAACTCCTGCCTAAACCTTTGAGCGCTTCAAGAACACCATCGTCATGTGTCTCGCTTTCATTTCACAAAGCAAAAACCAGGGAAGTATGAAAAACTGTGCCACGATTATTCATTTAAAAAAAAAGAAGGGAAAAAGAAAAGGTACTCTTGATTATAATGACAAGTGTTACAGTGTTATAATGTTATAAATGCTATAATGACAAATAACAATGTTATTCACCAGGCCAGGGCTTTCCCTGTGAGTCCCTCCAGCCCTCTGGCCCACCATCCCTCCAGGCCCTGCCTCCTCACCAGGCCAGTGCAGACTCCAATGGCAAACACCACCATCCACTTCACCACCTCATACCTTCGACCTTTCTGTTAACACAGGAAAAGAATGATTCAGTTTACAGGGTTATGATGGCAGATGGGAAGAAACATATCTTGGCCAACCAGTTTTAAGCTAAATTCCACGTGGAGAGCAGGCACAGTGAAGATGATGTTGGGATTTCAGGTGCTTTACAATGCAAAAATGATGGACTCCTTAAGAGGCTGGGCAAGCTGCACTGACAGGGGGAACTCTGGTTGGCAGGATAAAGGCCTAGGGAATAAATGCTAACATAGGCTTACCTTGCAGATAGCATGGGTTTGGTTCCAGACCACCACAATAAAGCAAATATCACAATAAAGAGAGTCACATGAGTGTTTTGGTTTCCCAATGCATATAAAAGTGATGTTTACACTATATTGTGGTCTATTAAGTGTGCAATAGCATTATGCCTACAAAAATGTACATACCTTAATTAAAAAATACCTTATGGCTAAAAAATGCAAACAAAATGCATGCTATTGGAAAAATGGCACCTTGCTCAACACAGGGTTGCCACCAACCTCCAGTTTGTAAAAACTGCAGTATCTGCAAGGTGAAATAAAGCAAAGTGCATAAAGTGAGGTCTGCCTGTATCGCAGGAAAAGGTTCAAAAAACAAGGGGTAAAGATACTTATTGGGAACTTTAGAAGAGAAAAAAAATGCCATGTTAAGACTGATTTGATCCCCAGAGATGAAGAATTGTTAAGACTCACCTTATTATCCATGGTCTCCAAAACTTCCAGGTAAGGGTCATTGATACAGCGATCATAATCCAAACTCTGAAAAAGAGGCAAAGGTGAGTCAAAAAGTCACATCAGGTGAGAAGACCTGCAAAGGGACAAACCTCTGGGTTCCTGCTACTCAACATGTGGATGGGCAGAGCAGTGGTACCTGCAGCACCCAGGAGGAGCTGGTTCAAAATGCGGAATCTGGCCAGGCGCGGTGGCTCACGCCTATAATCCCAGCACTTTGGGAGGTCAAGGCAGGTGGATCACCTGAGGTCAGGAGTTTAAGACCAGTCTAGCCAACATGGCGAAACTCCATCTCTACTAAAAATACAAAATTAGCCGGGCGTGGTGGCGCACACCTGTAATCCCAGCTACTTGGGAGGCTGAGGCAGGAGAATCTCTGGAACCTGGGAGGCGGAGGTTGCAGTGAGCTGAGATCGCACCACTGCACTCCAGCCAGGGTGACAGAGCAAGACTCTGTCTCAAAAACAAACACAGAAACCAAATGCAGAATCTCAGACTTTCTGCAGCCCTGCAGCCCTAGGTGACTCAGATGCGCATTACAATTTGAGCGGTGTTGCTTCAGGTTCACACTTCATGCTTTAGGATAAGTTTTAAATTACCTATTTTTAAACTTCCTGTTTTGGCAAAATATGTAAAGACCTTTAGCTATCATGAGCTTTATGAAACTTACTCCATTAGATGTGAACAAAAGTTTCAGTTAGTCAGAACCAAATTAATTTAGAATGTCAATTAGTTATAATTATCTTTTGTAGTTAGTGTCTATGGAAATGAGGTTAGTCACAAGACAAACTAATATGGAAAGTATTTTTAAAAGCAACTTCAGGGGGCCGGGCGCGGTGGCTCAAGCCTGTAATCCCAGCACTTTGGGAGGCCAAGACGGGTGGATCACGAGGTCAGGAGATCGAGACTAGCCTGGCTAACACGGTGAAACCCCGTCTCTACTAAAAAAATACAAAAACTAGCCGGGCGAGGTGGCGGGTGCCTGTAGTCCCAGCTACTGGGGAGGCTGAGGCAGGAGAATGGCGTAAACCCGGAAGGCGGAGCTTGCAGTGAGCTGAGATCCGGCCACTGCACTCCAGCCTGGGCGACAGAGCGAGACTCCGTCTCAAAAAAAAAAAAAAAAAAAAAAGCAACTTCAACTTTATGTTAGGAAGAGGCACAGACTCAGCTTGGCTCTCGGCTCCTAAAACTTCTACATCTAAAGCAGCATCCTTTACAACACGCATCACAGAACACAGAAATCCTGCAAGCAACCTGCAGGTATGCCACAGACATTTAGAGAAACAATTCAAAGGAAATCATTTTAGTTGTCTTGTTAGAGAAGCAGCAGTCTGGGCTGGGCGCAGTGGCTCACGCCTGTAATCCCAGCACTTTGAGAGGCCGAGGCAGGAAGACCGCTTGAGGCCAGAACTTCGAGACTAGCCTGGGCAAGATGGTGAAATCCCATCTCTACTAAAAATACTAAAGTCAGCTGGGAGTGGTGGAGCACGCCTGTAAACCCAGCTACTCAGGAAGCTAGGGCAGGAGAGCTGCTTGAATCTGGGAGGCGGAGGATGCAGTGAGCCGAGATCATGCCACTGCACTCCAGCCTGGGCAACACAGCGAGAGTCTCATCTTAAGAAAAAAAAAAAAAGACGCAGCAGTTTGGCAACAAAGAAAAATGGTCGGCCATGAGCTCTCCTTCCTACAACCTGTTCCTACCCACATCAGCTGGACACTAGCCGGGTCGCAGCCACACTCCTGGACAACAGTTTCACGTCAGCCAAACACATGTGATGAATGACAATTTATTCTATCTATATGTTTACCTATAGTCCAAATTCCTTTTTTATGAGTCCTGGAGTACCAACAGGTGACTGAGTAAATCACTTATACATCCAAATATAGAAGACTATACACCAATAAAATGATTATAGTTAAGTCTATATAGAAAGATATGGAAAATGTCTAAAAATTGTTTAGCAAAAGAGTAAGATGCAATTAAAAAATAAAAATAAAGCAGGATGGAGAATTAAAAGTATAATATCCTTTTTTGATTAAACAAAATTAGGATTTTTGCACATCAGCATTCATAATGGGAAAACATCCGTGAGGTAGTGCTTAAGAGGGTATTTGTTTCTGGGTGTTGTCTGAAATTCTCATGGCACAAATGGTGTGCTTTTTTATATTTTAAAAAATGATCGGCTGGGCACAATGGCTCACGTCTATAATTCCAGCACTTTGGGAGGCCGAGATGGGTGGATCACTTGAGGCCAAGAGTTTGAGACCAGCCTGGCCAACATGGCGAAACCCCGCCTCAACCAAAAATACACAAATTAGCTGGGCGTGGTGGCACACACCTGTGATCCCAGCTACTAGGGTGGCTGAGGCAGGAGAATCGCTTGAACCCAGGAGGTGGAGGTTGCAGTGAGCTGAGATCGCGCCACTGCACTCCAGTCTAGGTGACACAGTGAGACTCTGTCTCAGAAAAAAAAAAATCTTTTTTACTGATCAGAAAACAAAAAAACACAGTGAGGAAAAAAGTACTTTTAGAAACTAGACTCATCCATAAGTGATTAAACATATATGCACATACATATATATTGTAGCGGCCAACAGGAAAAGCTTCCCCTTTCACCCTCCGAAGGTCTGCTGAAAGTGAACTGACAAAAGGCAGATTAATGGGAGTAAAGGCATCCAGACTTACTTAACATGCATTGCACAGGGGAACTGCAGAATGATTACCCAATAACCCCAGTGAGGTACAGATGCTTCTATACTCTTCTTCAGAAGGGAAGGGGAAATGGGGATGTGGGAGGAAATAATTCTTAGTGGGGAATGAATGGATCTGGGAGGCAGACATTATCTTGTGAAAGACTCTCTTTGGAAATTGAATGGGACAGTGAACAAACAGTGGTTTGGGACAGTTTGGCCGGGGTCTAGGTATATTGTTTGGTCTTCAGTCTCCTCTGTGAGATGAGTTTTAACATTCCCTGGTTAATGACATTTCAGGAAAGGGATCAAAGACAACTGTGTTCCTCTTTGGTAGGTCCAGTTTCTAGGTAGATAAGGGAACGGCAGAGAAGGGCCTCATCCTGTGCTTTGGGAGAGACAAAGTGTGAGGGTGAAGAAGGTCAGAGAGAGACCCCCAGGCTGTTTCTTCAGTTCAGCAAATGATACTGTATTTCCAGTATCATTTTCTGAGCCCCAACAATACACATACACACAGACTTTGTCTTTTTTCCTTTTTTTTTTTTTTTTTTTGTTGAGCCGGGTATCTTTTGTTTGCTAATAAGATGAGTGGTGGCTGGGGGCCCTTAGATAGCTTCAGAAAAGAGGATGGTCACCAGAAAGACCAAGGCAGGATTAGCGGGGTGGGAAACCCATCCCTCCAGGGAGGAGACTGAAGCTGAAGGTTAAGCTGATCACCAAGGGATGGTGATGTAATCAATCATGACTGCATAAAAAACTTCCATAAAACTCCAAAAGGACACGGTTCAGAGAGCTTCCGAATAGCTGACCATTTGGAGGTTCCAGGAGGGTACCTGTGCCTGGAGAGGGGATGGAAGCTCTGTGACCCCCTCCCACGTTCCTTGAATCTGTCCATCTGGCTCTTCTTCTGTATCCTTTGTGACATCCTTTATTAATAAACTAGCAAACGTAAGTAGCGTTTCTGTGTTTTCTGACCTGCTCTAGCAAATTAACCAAACTGGAGGAGGGAGTCCTGTGAACCTTCAATTCACTGCCAGTTGCTGAGAAATAACAGATGACAACCTACTACTTTCTTTCTTTTTTTTCTTTTTTTTCTTTTTTTTTTGCCATGGGGTCTTTCTCTGTCACCCAGGCTGGAGTGCAGTGGTGCAATCTTGGTTCACTGCAACCTCCAACTTCTGGGCTTAAGCCATCCTCCCACCTCAGCCTCCTGAGTAACCGGGACTATAGGTGTGTACCACCATGTTCAGCTAATTTTTAAATTTTTGTGGAGATAGGGTTTCACCATGTTGCCCAGGCTGGTCTCAAACTCCTGGGCTCAAGCAACCTGCCTACCTCGGCCTCCCAAAGTGCTGGGATTATGGGCATGAGCCACCATGCACGGCCTGCCTATTACTTTTAACTAGCATCTGAAGTGGAAACAGTCTCGTGGGACAGAGCCCTCCACCTGATCTGACGTCATCAGGTAGACAGTGTTGGCACTGAACTAGAGGATACCCAGCAGGTGTCTGCTGGAGACTGCTTGCTAGGTGTGTGGGGAAACAACCTCCACACATGGGTGTCAGCAGTGTTGCGCGAGTGGTGCCTGAGAGCAGAGGAGAAACAATACTTGGTTTGTCCTTATCTCTTGCCTTCATCCCAAATATGTATGGAAATTACTGGTCAATTACTTGATTGATGGTTCTATCTAATAACTCTATGGTTCCATAAACATTTAGAAGGTTTTTAGATATCAGCCCGGCGCGGTGGCTCATGCCTGTAATCCCAGCACTTTGGGAGGCCGAGGCGGGCGGATCACGAGGTCAGAAGATCGAGACCATCCTGGCTAACACGGTGAAACCCCGTCTCTACTACAAATACAAAAAAAAAAATTAGCTGGGCGTGGTGGTGCGTGCCTGTAGTCCCAGCTACTCGGAGGCTGAGGCAGGAGAATGGCGTGAACCCGGGAGGCGGAGCTTGCAGTGAGCCGAGATGGTGCCACTGCACTCCAGCCTGGGCGACAAAGCAAGACTCCGTCTCAAAAAAAAAAAGGTGGCCGGGTGCGGTGGCTCAAGCCTGTAATCCCAGCACTTTGGGAGGCCGAGACGGGCGGATCACGAAGTCAGGAGATCGAGACCATCCTGGCTAACACGGTGAAACCCCGTCTCTACTAAAAAATACAAAAAACTAGCCGGGCGAGATGGCGAGCGCCTGTAGTCCCAGCTACTCAGGAGGCTGAGGTAGGAGAATGGCGTGAACCCAGGAGGCGGAGCTTGTAGTGAGCCGAGTTCGCGCCACTGCACTCCAGCCTGGGTGACAGAGCGAGACTCCGTCTCAAAAAAAAAAAAAAAAAAAAAGGTTTTTAGATATCTAGAATAGGCAAATCTATAGACAGAAAGGAGATTAGTGGTTGCCTGGAGTCAGGGGCAAGGAGGACAGGCAGTGGCTGCTAATGAGTGCAGGGTTTCCTCTCAGGTGATGAAAATATTCTAAAACTGACTGTAGGAATTAGCTGGGTGTGGGCGCGCGGCTCATGCCTGTAATCCCAGCACTCTGGGAGGCCGAGGCGGGCGGATCACCTGAGGCCGCGAGTTAGAGACCAGCCTGACCAACATGGAGAAGCCTCCTCTCTACTAAAAATACAAAATTAGCCAGGCATGGTGGCGGGCGCCTGTAATCCCAGCTACTCAGGAGGCTGAGGCAGGAGAATCACTTGAACCCAGGCGGCAGAGGTTGCAGTGAGCTGAGATCGCAACATTGCACTCCAGCCTGGGCAACAAGAGCGAAACTCCATCTCAAAAAAATAAAAATAAAAATAAAAAAACTGACTGTGGGAATAGTTGTACAACTCTGTAAATATACTAATTTTTAAAACCCCATTGAACTGTACACTCTACATGGGTGAGCTGAATAGTATGCCGATTATAGTGCAATAAAACCACCAGGAAGGGCATTTAGAAACAACCACAACACTAGAACACCAGAATCCCTTTTTTTTTTTTTTTGAGACGGAGTCTTTGCTCTGTCGCCCAGGCTGGAGTGCAGTGGCGCGAACTCGGCTCACTACAAGCTCCACCTCCTGGGTTCACGCCATTCTCCTACCTCAGCCTCCTGAGTAGCTGGGACTACAGGCGCCCGCCACCTCGCCCGGCTAGTTTTTTGTACTTTTTAGTAGAGACGGGGTTTCACCGTGTTAGCCAGGATGGTCTCGATCTCCTGACCTTGTGATCCGCCCGTCTCGGCCTCCCAAAGTGCTGGGATTACAGGCGTGAAATCCCTTTTTTTTTTAGTCGAGGTCTTGCTCTGTCACCCAGGCTGGAGTGCAGTAGTGCGATCACAGCTCTCTGCAACCTCCATCTCCTGGGCTCAAGCAATTCTCCTGCTTCGATCTCCTCAGTAGGTGGGACCACAGGCGCGCCACCATACCTGGCTAATTTTTTTGTATTTTTTGGTGAGACAGAGTCTCGCCATGTTGCCCAGGCTTGTCTGAAGTCCTGGGCTCAAGTGATGCACCTGCCTCAGCCTAAAGTATGGGGGTAACAGGCGTGAGCCACTGTACCCGGGCCCCTGCCAATTTTTAACAAAATTTTTTATAGGAACAAATTCCCACTTTGTTGCCCAGGCTGGTCTTGAACTCCTGGCTTTAAGCGATCCTCCTGCCTTGGCCTCCCAAAGTGCTGGACGTATAGGTGTGAGCCACTGTGCCCGACCTTTCTTTTTTTTAAAATAAGTTAGTTGAGTTTGGCACTTCGTAAATATGTACCAATGGAATATATGACCTATTATTAAAACCAGATACTGTTACTTCTTCTTTGCTATGACTAACTTCTTTTTATTTCTGCAGTATATGTTGCTCTTTGGCTTAGGGGACTAACAACTTTTTTAGAAAATAAAATTTTATATGTGTCTTGCAGGGCTATTACAGGGGGTTATGAGCAAAATGGCACCTGGCCGGGAAGGAGGTGGGGCCTGAACCAGCCCCAATTCAACCAGGAAGGGGCATCTTAGTGTTCACACCAAAACCACCTTCAACTGGCTGTGAGCTAGGGGTGCTGCTATGGCCAGTGGGGGAGGCCTTTAATTCTAGGTCTTACGTTCTGAGGGTGCCTCTTTCTAATTCAAAGGTATAATATAAATAGACTGTGTGACCTGCATGAAAACATTCCTGTTTGTAATGGCACATCTCACAGAAAGTTACTATTATTCAAACCACCTATAATGAGAATGGATGTCAAAACGGGATTCTAACATTTTGTAAGACCCCGAATTTATCAAATAAAGAGTCAAATATATGCAATGAACTCTTCCTGAGACAGGAAGGAGAAGGAGCACTTTTTAGAAAGTTATTCAACAGAAGGGTTTTCTAGTTGATTGACTATCAAAGAAGGTAGAGAAAAGCCTATAACCCCATTCATTAAAATATGACTATTAACACCTTACTAAATATCCTTCTACATCCTTACCCATGTTTTTACACACATGCTTTTAATACGTGTTTTAAGTAACAAAAATGAGATTCCACTAAATCAACTATTTTAACCTATCCCACTCACTCCCCTCTTTATTATACTTTGTGCGTCAAGTCGATTTATTTATGGATTACATAAAATCCAGACTTTTCTGATTAAGTGCCTGAATGAATTTGCTCTTACACCAAAGCAAATGCTCTCAAGAAGCTCATTCTTGAAGATGGTTGAGAGGTATGAATGACTAATATGAAAAGAACATTAACCCATGAAATGTACGTGAATATGGCCAGGCGCAGTGGCTCACGCTTGTAATCCCAGCACTTGGAGGCTGAGGTGGGTGGATCACCTGAGGTCAGGAGTTCAAGACCAGCCTGGTCAACATGGTGAAACCCCGTCTCTACTAAAAATACAAAAATTAGAAGAAAAAAAAAAAAATTAGCTAGGCATGGTGGCATATGCATGTAGTCCCAGCTACTCGGGAGGCTGAGGTAGGAGAATAGCTTGAACTCAGGGGCAGGGGTAGAGGTTGCAGTGAGCCAAGACTACACCACCGCATTCCAGTCTGGGCGCATTCCAGCCTGGGTGTTCTGTCTCAAAGGACAACAAAAACAACAAAACTTTACATGAATATGCATATCAGCTGAAGGCAAGTGCATTACAAATGTAAGTGCAATTTAGTAGAAGGGGTGAGGGAGCCTGGGTATCAATGGGGAAGCCTTGGTGAGCTCCTAGAAGTAGGATGAAGGCTGTGAGACAGTCTCAGTCCTGGTGATACAGTCAGGATGATGTAACAGGGTTCAGTGAGGGAGTGCAAGGTGACAGAACAATACAGAGTATCTTATACTAATTCCTGCAAACTTCTCCACTATGTGCAAGGCAACAAATACTTGTGCAAGGAAACAAATACTTAGGAAACAGAAGAAAACGGCCAGGCATGGTGGCTCATGCCTGTAATCCCAGCACTTTGGGAGGCCGAAATGGGATCACCTGAGGTCAGGAGTTCGAGACCAACCTGGTAAACATGGTGAACCCCTATCTCTACTAAAAACACAAAAATTAGCCGGGTGTGGTGGTGGGCGCCTGTGATCCTAGCTACTCAGAAGGCTGGGGCAAAAGAACCCCTTGAACCTAGGGCGGGGCGGAGGTTGCAGTGAGCTGAGATTGAGCCATTGCACTCCAACCTGGGCACCAAGAGTGAGACTCCATCTCAAATTTTAAAAAAAGAAAAAAAAAAGAAATAGAAGAAAACACAGCAGTGGATACAGTGCTTTTTGGTTCATTCAAAGTGGTCCCATCAGAGTAGCATATTAAACTATACAAAAGGGTCCAAATGGCAAAATCCAGACAGTAGAAAATCCCAGGGTCCTAATTATGTTGTCAAATAACTTACAAAAAAAAAAAGATGAAGGAAGAACCTACAGATTAAAAGAGATTTAACAGATCTATCAAACAAATAAAAAAGGACCTTTTTTGGAACCGGATACAAACAAAGTTAAAATACATATGACATTTACAAGAAAACTGGAAAATCTGGACAGTAGATATTTGATATCAAGAAATTGCTAATTTTTTAGATGTGGTAATAGTATTGAGTTATGCTTTTTAAAAGTCCTTATCCGTTAAGAGATGCACATTGAATTATGGGTGAAATAATATGATGTACAGAATTTCTTTCAAAATAACATGGGAAGGGCAGCCAGGTATGGTAGATCATGACTGTAATCCCAGAACTTTGGGAGGTTGACATGGGAGGATCGCTGGTGTCAAGGAGTTTGAGACCAGCCTGGGCAACATAGGGAGACTGTCTCTACTTTAAAATACGCACACACAATTAAAAAATAATACTAATATGAGAATGGAGAAGTGGATAATGAAAGCACAGACAAAAGAAGACTGGGCTTGAGTTAAATCACTGTGGAAGCTGTGTGATGAGGACAAGGGGTTTCAACAGATTATTCTATCTGTTTTTGCATATAGTTGAAATCCTTCATAATAAAAATTTAAAAAAAGTGCTACACCACAAATCCTAATGTTGACACTAAATTCTAAGGCAAAAGTAAGATGAAATATTGAAAAGAAAGTTAGCCTGGGAATGTTATTGTCTAGCATATTAATTTTTTTAAGTCCATATGACTTTTTTTTTTTTTTGAGACAGAGTTTTGCTCTGTCGCTCAGGCTGGAGTGCAGTGGCGCAATCTCGGCTCACTGCAATCTCTGCCTCCCGGATTCAACG
Source organism: Theropithecus gelada (assembly GCF_003255815.1). Taxonomy (NCBI): domain Eukaryota; kingdom Metazoa; phylum Chordata; class Mammalia; order Primates; family Cercopithecidae; genus Theropithecus; species Theropithecus gelada. The sequence continues at coordinate 40,497,638 of NC_037668.1, read as the reverse complement.
GATTCTCTCACCTCAGCCTCCTGAGTAGCTGGGATTACCAGCTTGTGTCGCCGCGCCCAGCTAATTTTTGTACTTTTAGTAGAGATGGGGTTTTGCCATGTTTGCCAGGCTGTTCCTGACCTCAGGTGATCCACCACCTCGGTCTCCCAAAGTGCTGGGATTACAGGCATGAGCCACCACGCCCGGCCCCATATGACATTTTTAAAACACACTAGATATATACATGATTAATTCCAAGAAGTGGAAGAAATTAAAGATGGACAGAAAAGGATAGATGGATGTTCACCACTATGCAGTTCGTGATACAAAAAAGTTGGAAGAAACCCAAGACAGAGTAAATACATTGTGGCACAATAAAATACTATTCCTGTTTAAAAAGAGATTGTGGGCCAGGCACGGTGGCTCACAACTGTAATCCCAGCACTTTGGGAGGTTGAGGCGGGCAGATTAGGAGTGTGAGACCAGCCTGACCAACATGGTGAAACCCCAACTCTACTAAAAATACAAAAAATAGCTGGGCGTGGTGGCATGCGCCTGTAATCCCAGCTACTCAGGAGGCTGAGGCAGGAGAATCACTTGAACCCAGGAGGCGGAGGTTGCAGTGAGTGGAGATTGCGCCACTGCACTACAGCCTGGAAGAGTGAGACTCTGTCTCAAAAAAAAAAAGGTTGTGGAAAATTACCTAGTGATACAAAAAGTATAATAAAGGTGGTGAGTGGCACAGGTTAAAATAGATGATTTAGTGGAATCTCATTTTTGTTACTTAAAAAAAGCGTGTATCATATATATAAAAGCATGGGTAAGGATGTAGAAAGATACTTAGTAAGGTGTTAATAGTCATCTTTTAATGAATGGGGTTATTGGCTTTTGTCTACCTTCTTTAAGTATACAGTTTAAGAATTTAATGATAAAAAGTCACGCACGTTGTTTCCCCCGGAAGTGTTGGTTTTACTAAAAACACACCCTCTAAGAATCCCATACATGAAAGTTGGAACTTCAACTTTCAACTTCAAGAACATGTCAGAGACAAGCTGCTTGAGCAAGAAAATATCTGAAAAGCAAGCTCTCCTAGAAGAGAAGCAAGGCCTCCTTAACAGTTTACGAGCACACACCTGTTAGGAGCACATACTGCCAGTGCCTTTCACTCTAGGTCTCTCTGTAAGCTGTAAAAGCAAACAGTTTAATGGCAAATACATACTCTATCCAGATTAAGGTGCCACAGATTTATAAACGTGTAAAAACACTAGACTTTTTTTGGGGGTTAAGGTGAGAAAAGGGCTTGCTAAACAGTCTCTTTCCCAGAAGCAAGTTTTCTTACTCACTCATTCCCTGGGACAGAAGGTCAAACAGCGTCTCTGGTTGGAATCATAATGTTTCGGCCTGAAGTGACCAGGCCACTCACTACTTTAGTTACCCAAGCAGTATCAAAGGAGCTCACCTCATAGTCTTTCCTTGGAAGAATCTCATCCTCCTCCTCCTGTGTTTCTCCAAGGATGGTCTAGAAAAACAGATCCGCAGAGGGAGCCCTTTTTAGTGGTTAAGAGTGGAAGGAGGTAGAAGTATTTACTGAAATCAGTGGCTAGCTTCTACATCACCTGGAGCCATTATCAAATAGGAATCAGCCCTTAAAAAAAACCTTTCGGAGGTGAGGGACCATGTGGGTGAGATCTACAGCCATCAGCTGAGCTCTATCATTTCCACTCATAGAATCTCCAAATAACCACCCTCCTCCTCAGGACACCTCAAAGATGTCCAATGCCAGCTGAAGAGGGGAGTAAAAATTCAGGTTCCATTTGACAATGTGACGTATCTGAAATCAGAAAGGACTTGTCAACTCTGGGAACACAACTCGGGTTTTCCCAGGACGCTTTGCAAGGGGAAGCTGGACTGTCAGTGACCCAGAAAGGGTGAGGGATAGAGTAAGAAAGAACTGGAGAAGCTAAAACAGCAGCATGATAAGCACAAAGTCCTGTGAGGAAGCTCATTCTGAAAACGATTGTTTCATTCCAAACTCTTTTCAGATGGAAATAAAAGGAAACATGGGTGGGATTTACTGGAGCTGGCCTGGATTCTCTCTCAGATTCCAGGAGGGGTTATGAGAAAAGACCCCAGACTTAGGCACGTGAAGCAGGGTAGACGCTTCGAGAGCCGGGACTGCGGTCCCCAGACCCCACCGGCTGCCACCTGCGGGCCCAGATTGGCCCGGCCCCACCCCCGGCAACGCCTCTCGCAGTCCCTTAGCAACCGCCCCCTCCCCAGCCCGGCTCCGCCCGCTCCTTACCAGCTCCTCGGGGGTGCGGGTCTCACGCTCACCGCAGCAGCAGCACCACCTGCAACAGCAGCACAGAGACCCCCTGCACCCCGCCATCTTCCTCCTTTACTGCCACTCTGGACCCCTCTACCACCCCCTCCCACCCAGGATCTGCGCCTCACGTGACTGGTCCCGGGACGGTCACGTGGCCCTCTCGAGCTCTGGGACTGAGAACGGGAGTGGCTGCAGACGGGTGGGGCGACGGCTCGCGTCACATGACGGTAAAGACACGGCCTCCAAAGAGACCCGTGGGCGCGGCCATGTTGGAGGCGGGGCTTCCGGTCACCCGCACCGGTGGTTTCCGCCCTGTCGGGCCCGCCTCTCCAGCAACCTGACACTTGCGCCTCGCCCCTCATTGCGTTCCCCGCCCCCACAGAGGCCACGCTGGTGCGGCCGGCGGGCGAGCGTTCTGAGTCACCCGGGACTGAAGGGTGAGTGTCGGCGAGGCCGGGGTCGCCGGGAGGGAGATCCCGGAGCCGGCGAACAACATCCCGGGGGCAAGGACGTGCTCGTGGGCGGGGGGCGCTGGAGGCCGGCCTGCCTCTCTTCTTGGGAAGGGCTGCCGCCCCCCTCCGCGCACCCTTCGCGGGATTAGTGTAACTCCCAATGGCTACCACCTCCAGCGACCGTCAACCCTCAGGCGAAGACTCACTTTCGCCCCCTGCCTGGACGGAGGGGGCCCCGGGAATGAGGGGCCCCTGAGCCAGAGGTGACGATCCCGCCCCCCTGACCGGCCCAGGCCCGTGTCCTCGCCCCCATCGGTGACCCAGTGACCTGGTGACTCGATTCTCGGCCATCTGGGCGCCGAGACGGCTTCCGGCTCCTGCCTTTTAAACCCTCCACGGCGAGCACCTGGAGAAGAGCGCTGGGCCCGGGGCACTGCGGTCCCTGGCGACCGCTGCGTCCCGCTGCGCACGGGGGTCCACCGGGACCTTTCTGGGAGTCGTGGGCTTAGTGTCCCAGTGCTTGGCTCAGACTAGGTGCTCAGTAAATGACAGAGCTTATTTTAAGAGAATGGCAGCGCCTGGCCCTTTGGCGCTCAGTGAATGCTGGCTATCACCGTGTGCCAAACTCTGGGGATACTCCAGGCAGGACACTGGTCCTGGTCTCAGGGAACTGGGAAAAGAGAAAAGAGACAGGCCTTTAACCCAGTTACAACCCAGGGTGCTATGGGAATCCAGCTGGTAACGGATAAATCGTGGGTGTTGGCTTACAAATATGGCACGTGCCTGGCATATACTAGGAATGCAATAAGTCTTTGAAAATCAAAGGGTGTGCAGGTGGTTCAGCCTCCTCCCACTCTAGGTTCTGTTCCAGCAGGCAATTAACAAGGTGCTCCCTTAAATGCTGGAGAAAGGCCAACTGGCTGCTCTTGCTGTTACCCCTCTCCCCACCCCACCCCCATCCCCCATTCCTCACTCCCCACCGCCATCCCCACTGAGAATCTGGAGTTTGAGGTCTGAATGAAAGAGAGTCTCTAGCCCTAGGGGGAGAAAGCTTTGGCCCAGGGTTCTTAGTCTGGAATCAACTCCTTGTCTTTGGATGCATCCATGCGTAGTCTGTGCTCCTGTGCGTGTATTTCAGGGGCGAGAAGCAATACATTTAATCAGATTGTCAAAAGAGTCTAAGACCCCAAATGGTTAGGTACACGGGGTTAGTGGTGGACAGTCTGAAAGAAATGAACCTGACCTGGTCTTTCCTCTGTTGTGCCATGTTACCACACACTGATTCACTACTGTGTGTTTGCCCATTGCTGTGCAAGTGTTTTGTTTTTTTAAGTGTTTGTCTTATTTTCTTCACCAGACTGCCAGATGGCACTATGCCCTCTGTTGGCCTGACTGTGCCCTGGTGGCTCTGATTACTTGTTTCTGGTTTTTTTTTTTTTTTTTTTTTTTGAGACAGAGTTTCGCTCTTGTGCCCCAGGCTGGAGTGCAGTGGTGCAATCTCGGTTCACCGCAATCTCTGCCTTCCAGGTTCAAGCCATTCTCCTGCCTCATCCTCCTGAGTAGCTGGGATTATAGGTGCCCACCACCAAGCCATGCTAATTTTTATATTTTTAGTAGAGTTGGGGTTTCACCATGTTGGTCAGGCTGGTCTCAAACTCCTGGCCTTAGGTGATCCACCCGCCTCGGCCTCCCAAAGTGCTGGGATTACAGGTGTGTTTTTTGTTTTTTTAAGAGATGGAGTCTCACTATGTTGCCCAGTCTGGCCTTGAACTCCTGGACTCAGGTGATCCTTCTGCCTCAGCCTTCCCAGTAGCTGGGTCACTGTGATGATTTTAATTGAATTCTGTGGTGTGTAAGAAGACCAGCCTGCAAGGCAAGCACAGATGGGGCAGCTTTTGTTCTGAGAAATTCGTGCCCTTACTGAACTTGGGTCTGGCTATTTTTGGAATATGGCCAGCTTCCAGTTCTAACCCACGACACGGTCTTTTTGGAGTAGCATGAACTCAGGGCAAAGCTGGCTGTATAGTCAAACCCTCACCCCTTCCATCCTGTGCACACACTGTTTCAAGTAACAGATGTTCCAGGCAGAGCCAGCCAGAGTGAGCTGTTCCTCATCTCCACCAACCCCTGCAATCTCTGCCCGAGTCCCCCTCCTTCCATCCGCCTCCCCTTACTAGAGTCTCAGCCCTTCCTCCTCGCCTGGAAGTCTTGCCCCCGCCCCCTTGTGCTGGCTCGAGCTCAGGCCTCTTCCTTTGTCGCAGCTCCGCCCAGTTAAACACACCCACCCGCTGGGGAAGGTGCCTCTGTTCCCTCCCCATGCACTCTGGGCCTAGCTGACAGAGATGGACCATCGAAAAGCCAGGGTCCTCCCAGCTGGGCACTACTGCCCCTCACTAGGAATATGGGCCTCGCAGGCTGGCAGTGTGAGGTTCTCTGTGCCACCTTCCATCAGGTAGCTGTCACCGAGGAGCACGTTGTAGTGCCGGGTGGGGGCTGCCTTGCATGCAAGGAACCTGGCAGCAGCGGAGGGCTAGGCTTTGAGTGAGGCGGCCCCGACAGCCATAGCTGAGTAGCATGGAGCCACTGGGAGGGGGCAGTGTCACCTTTTTTGGCCTTCTTCCTATGTGGAAATACAGCACCTCCGGCTTGAACCTGCCACTCAGGTGTCTCGATGTGCCGGGGGTGTGGCTGCCTGCCCCCTGATGCTCCCTGCCCCACCCCGTGCAGCAGGAACCTGGCCATGGTGAACGAAGCCAGAGGAAATGGCAGCCTCAACCCCTGTTTGGAGGGCAGTGCCAGCAGTAGCAGCGAGAGCTCCAAAGACAGTTCGAGATGTTCCACCCCGGGCCTGGACCCCGAGCGGCATGAGAGACTCCGGGACAAGATGAGGCGGCGAATGGAATCTGGTGACAAGTGGTTCTCTTTGGAATTCTTCCCTCCTCGAACTGCTGAGGGAGCTGTCAATCTCATCTCAAGGTAAATTGATGCAAGGTTAAGGTGGGGGCGGGGAGTGCTGGTTCCTGGGGAGCCAACTGTCAGCCCTGAGGCTGGGCTGCCCTTTAACCCGGCAGAAAAAAGCAGCCAGAGCAGGCAGAAAGGAGAAGGCAGAGTGGGTCATCTGATCTGCCACTTCTCTTGCCTGTAAAAGTCCCTCCACAGTGTCAAGGGTATTTTAGACACACTCTTCAATGGGTTAAAAATGTTGATTCTCACAGTATATTCTTTGGTGGAACTTGGGGGCTGGATCACGAGTGCAGTTTAGGAAGTCACAAAGCAGTGAGAATGTTTTCAGCAAGTTAGAAATTTGGATTATGCTTCCTGAAATCTAGAAATGCCAACTGAATTACATTAGCACTGCATGAATTGCAGTTTTTTTTTTTTTAAAGTTTATGGCTTTTACTGTTTGCACTTCTCACGTGTCACTCCCAAGTTTTTGAAGTTTAAACGCACAAGGATGTTTAAATACACCGCCGATAGCTTGTAACACAAGTACTCGTGCACATCCAGACTTTTGAGTCTCGTTTCGGAACTTGGCCTTGGTCTGCACAACTGTAAGCTGCTGCACAGGGCTTGGGGGGTGGCATGAAAGAAACGTGAGTCTGCCGACCCTCTTTCTAACTGTTTCTACGGCGAGGCTGTGCTTGCCACAGTTAGGATTCCCTTAACTCTCAACCATGATGTCTTACCTCACCCGAGATAATAAATGGGCAAATGCTGTGAAAAGTCTGAAGTGCTGCTCTCACAAAATGGTGGCGCTGTTATTGTGTCTTACCTCTGTAATAGTGATCACGACGGCACCTCATATATACTGAGTATTCGGTTTGTACACCAGGCACTGTTCTAAGTGCTGTGGAACCAGCTGCCGTCATATTCTTCTAGTGTTGTTATGGTTTTTTGTTGTTTGTTGTTGCTTTATTTATTTTTTTTGAGACGGAGTCTCACTCTGTAGCCCAGGCCCGAGTGCAGTGGTGTGATCTCAGCTCACTGCAAGCTCCGCCTCCTGGCTCATGCAATTCTCCTGCCTCTGCCTCCCAAGTAGCTGGGATTACAGGCACCCACCACCACACCCAGCTAATTTTTGTATTTTTAGTAGAGACGGGGTTTCACCATGTTGGCCAGGCTGGTCTTGAACTCCTGACCTCAAATGATCCACCCGCCTCAACCTCCCAAAGTGCTGGGATTACAGGCGTGAGCCACTGCACCCAGCCTCCTAGTGTTATTATGAAGTGGGTACTATTATCTGCCGCGTCTGATAAACAAGGAAACAGAACTCACAGAGGTTAAGTAATGTACCCAAGATCATACAGCTATAAGTAGCAAAGCCAGGATATGAACACTGATTGGTCTGTCTCCAACCTTCATTTATGCTTCTCTAACTCCCGGGCCCCATGGGAAGGCAGTGAGGGATGGTATTTCCCCTGGAACCTCTCTTCAGAAACAAACCCCCTACAGGTTTGACCGGATGGCGGCGGGCGGCCCCCTCTTCATAGATGTGACCTGGCACCCAGCAGGTGACCCTGGCTCAGACAAGGAGACCTCCTCCATGATGATCGCCAGCACCGCCGTGAACTATTGTGGCCTGGAGACCATCCTGCACATGACCTGCTGCTGTCAGCGCCTGGAGGAGATCACCGGCCATCTGCACAAAGCCAAGCAGCTGGGCCTGAAGAACATCATGGCGCTGCGGGGAGGTGTGGAGCCAGCACTCCTACACTCTGGGTTCTGGCTTTCCCAGAGGCCACTTGTAGCCTGAACTTGGTTCCTGAAACGGTCCTTTACTGCTCCCTGGGCCCCACGCTGAGGATCCACAGGATCCCATCCCCGCCAGTAGTGTCAGCAGGCGTTGTGGGCAGTGAGTCACCCTGGGCACCCCACACAGGCAGCCACCTCTTCCAACTCTTGACCTCGACGTAGAAGTTCCGTCGGGAATGCAGTCGCAGCCTGATAACCCTCTGCCCTGCCTATACCACTGCATCAATTGCTGGCTGCACCCAGCACTTGGCCCAATCACAGAGTATCCAGGAGTGAGAATAGCCGGTTAGGCCTCTGGTGCCTGCTGTCGTCAGGCCACCCAAGAGTGGGAAGAGGGAGCCTGAGGGGTGGGGTCCTGTGGCCTCCTGCTCCCCACCACAAGACACCTTCACTTGAGTAGAATATTCTTCCAGGAGGCAGGAGCCCTAACGCCGTGGGATGGGAGAGGGTGGCAGGCATGCCCAGGTAGAAGTAGAGAAGGGCTCTCCAATCCTCCAGGCACAGTGAGGAGTGGCAGTGGTCTCCTATTCTCCACTGCCAGCACAGGGTCAGCACGCAGTGAATACTGAACGGGTGGGCTGCTTTCTTCCCTCTCACTGTCTTACCAAGGGCTAGAAAGAGAAGAACCAAACTTAAATAATACGAAGTTTCTGCCTTTCAGGGACTCGCAGTCCTAGGTGTCAGGGCTAGGTAGAGGGAACAGAAAGACTCTCTGGAGGTTGGGTGAGACCTAGTGACCATGACCTCCACCAACCCTGCAGACCCCATAGGTGACCAGTGGGAAGAGGAGGAGGGAGGCTTCAACTACGCAGTGGACCTGGTGAAGCACATCCGAAGTGAGTTTGGTGACTACTTTGACCTCTGTGTGGCAGGTGAGTGACTGGATCATCCTGGTGGCGGGGATGGAGCTAGGGAGGCTCAGATAGCCTGTTGGTGTTCGGTGTAGGACACAGTGATCAGATGCACCTATGGGTCCATGCTGGATGAGGGACATGTTACCATGTCCTTGCTCCTTTTATATCACCTACTCCCCTCCTGGGCCTGCCACCATCGACCCTTAGCTTTTTGTTCCTCTGCCTGGCTGTGCCCTTAGCCCGCTTCTAGGCCCTATTCTTTTCTTTAAAACAAAAGAGGGGGCCGGGCGCAGTGTCTCACGCCTGTAATCCCAGCACTTTGGGAGGCCAAGGCAGGCAGATCACCTGAGGTCAGGAGTTCGAGACCAGCCTGGCCAACATGGCGAAACCCCATCTACTAAAAATACAAAAATTAGCCAGGTATGGTGGTGCACACCTGTAGTCCCAGCTACTCAGGAGGCTGAGCCAGGAGAATCCCTTGGACCCAGAAGGCGGAGGTTGCAATAAGCCGAGATTGTGCCACTGCACTCCAGCCTCAGTGACAGAGCGAGACTACATCTCAAAGAAAACAAAACAAAACACCCCACAAAAGAGGGAAATTTACTAACAGGATTCCAGAGGGCAGGGAACCCAAGGTCAGGCGATGGCCTCAGATCTCACGAGGCACTGGAAGAGGTCAAAATGCAAGGACCTCCCTCATTCCCTCTGGCGCCACAGGGTCCCCCGTCTCCACTTCCCACTGCACATCTGTGCTTCGTCTGGGAGACCTGATGCCCATGCTTTTCCACACACCTGGCCTGCTCCTGAGTGTCAGCTCCAGCCAGTTCCCCAGGCTAATGGATGGGCCTCCGTTCCAAATTCCCAGGAGAGAGAATCACCATTGGCCACAGCCACAAGACCAGGTTTACCCAACAGAAATGGGTGGGTTGGACTTCCCTTCCACCCTTGAAGCTAAAGGCTGGGATTGAGCCCTCGGCATCTCAGACAGGGCTCAGGTATGGTGAGGCAGTGTGCGCCAGGGACAGGAATTCCCAAGATTGGCACTTTTTCTGGGATGATAGTTTGTTGCCAATATTTTGGGAGAAATCCTACCATTTTTATATTAAACATGGCTACATTATGGAGTGGCATCTAAAGTGATATGAACTAAAAAAAAAAAAAGGCCGGGTGCAGTGACTCAAGCCTATAATCCTAGCACTCTGGGAGGCCAAGGTGGGCAGATCATGAGGTCAGGAGTTCGAGACCATCCTGTCCAACATAGTGAAACCCCGTCTCTGCTAAAAATACAAAAATTAGCCAGGCATGGTGGCGCGTGCTTGTAGTCCCAGCTACTTGGTAGGCTGAGGCAGGAGAATCGCTTGATCCTGGGAGGTGGAGCTTGCAGTGAGTCGAGATCACGCCAATGCACTGTAGCCTGGGCAACAGAGCAAGGCACTGTCTCAAAACAAACAAACAAAAAAAAGCATGTGGCTTCAAGAAAATTACTTGTTGTGGGTGACTTTGGCCTTGTCCCTAACCCCCCATGGATATGTCTGTTCTGTCAACAGGGGTGTTTAGGTGTTAAGTCTGGGAAGCACTGATTAGGAGTCAGAGAACAGGCATTTCCAACTGTTAAATTGTCATGGCTTGTATCAGCCACAATATAGTCAGTTAATGGGGGAGTGTGCACCAGTGATGGGCGTTACGTGATCATGATTGGAAACTAGCGAAGCTGTGAGCTCACAGTTGCTGAATGGTTTCTTACTTTGCTGATCAAGTGGGTAATGAAGATCAGTGAATTAGAAAACACCAGCCTGTTGGGCATGGTAGCTCATGCCTGTACTCCCAGAGCTTTGGGAGACTGAGGCAGGAGATCAAGACCAGCCTGGGCAACATAGTGAGAGTCCGTCTCTACAAAAAATACACAAAAAATTTAAACAGAAAGCACTCAGCTGTTCATGATAGAAAAATAGAGTAAATAGCAAAATCTATATGTAATCAAATGCTAGATTTGTTCGGTAATATTGGGTATTATAGCTATCGTTTCAGCTGTTAAAAGCCTTGTTGTTTCTGAAATTCCTACTGGGAAAACAGCTTTCTTATTGAAAGTGTGAAGCCCCAGTGCTTTATCCCCCACTCCCTTACCCCTTGAAACCATAGTTTTTATATTCATTTTTGATGACTCTGGGTTTCTTAAGAACGGAACTGCCTTATCAGAGCAGAGCAGCTTGACTTTCCACCTGTCTCAGGGTCCTGCCCTGGGCTTGGGCTGACGAAACCAGCACTCCGTGTCGTTACATGAAGGCCTGTGGTCGTCCTACTTGCCTGACCAAGCAAGGCTGCTAGTAAGTTTAGTCATTTAGGGAAGGGGTCAGAGAGTTCACAGAGCCAGTAAGGAGCCTATGGGACACCTGGTCTCACCTTCCCAAGCAATTCCGGAATCCTGTCTTGGGCATCCACTGCCCCTGTGTTTTCAGGCTCCGGGAGCTCATTGTTTTGTGGGTGGCTTGTTGTACTCTAGGCAGCTCTCTGAACCGGATGCTGGTTTTGCCATTAGAAACAACACAGAATATGACTAATAAAGAACTTGACTAGAGAGCTGGGTACAGTGGCTCATGCCTGTAATCTCAGCACTTTGGGAGGCCAAGGTGGGAGGATTGCTTGAGCCCAGAAGTTCCAGACAAACCTGGGCAAGATAGCAAGACCCCATCTCTAAAAAATAAATAATTAATTTAAAAATTTTTTTTTAAATTAGCCAGATGTGGTGGCATGCATCTGTAGTCCCAGCTACTCAGGAGACTGAAGTGGGAGGATCACTTGTGCCCAGGAGGTCGAGGCTGCAGTGAGCCATGACTGCACGACTGCACTTTAGCCTGGGTGACAGAGCGAGACCCTGTCTCTGAAACAAAACAAAACAAAAAAACTCACCTACGGTGGATCCTTTTTCCCCAGGACAGACCTTTGGACATTTGAAAGGAGTTTCTGTATTCTCCTCACTCTTTTCTTTCTTCTTCTTCTTTTTTTTTTTTTTTTGAGACAGAGTTTTGCTCTTGTTGCCCAGGCTAGAGTGCAATGGTATGATCTCAGCTCACTGCAACCTCTGCCTTGAGGATTCAAGCAATTTTCCTGTCTCAGCCTCCTGAGTAGCTGGATTATGGGCATGTACCACCACACGTGGCTAATTTTTGTGTTTTTAGTAGAGACAGGGTTTCACCGTGTTGGCCAGGCTGGTCTCGAACTCCTGACCTCAGGTCATCCTCCTGCCTTGGCCTCCCAAAGTGCTGGGATTACAGGCATGAGCCACCACACCCTGCCATCCATTCTTTTCTTTGAACAAAACATCACTTTCTTCCGTTCGTTCTTGTGTAACTTGGTTTCTAGCTTTTCACTGTCTCGGACCCCTGAGTAATTTCAGTGTTACATTAAAAACAATGTTTAATCCAGTGCCTAAAGAAAAGTCAAGCTTTTCTTTTTAACAATGTTTAATCTAGTGCCTAAAGAAAAGTCAACCCCAGATGCTCTGCTAACTGTAGCATTTTCTCTTATCCATGGCCACCAAGTGCAGGCCAGATTTGCTTGGCTGCTCGAGGCAGGACAGTGTGGGAGTTTGGAGCAATCCACCTCGATTCTTGGAAGGGGGCTCTGAGCCACCTCCCCTGAGAGTCATCTCCAGGGTCAGAAGCATATCAGTCATGAGCCCAGCCATTTACCGTTTTAGTTCAGGCCATGCTGTGCTGTTGGCAGGTGCAAGATCGGAGCCTCCAAAGCAGAGGGCTCTCTGTGCCCAGTTCCTGTGGTCTCTTCATCCCTCACCTTGAACAGGTGGAGGCCAGCCTCTCCCGACTGTCATCCCTATTGGCAGGTTACCCCAAAGGCCACCCCGAAGCAGGGAGCCTTGAGGCTGACCTGAAGCACTTGAAGGAGAAGGTGTCCGCGGGAGCCGATTTCATCATCACACAGCTTTTCTTTGAGGCTGACACATTCTTCCGCTTTGTGAAGGCATGCACCGACATGGGTATCACTTGCCCCATCGTCCCCGGGATCTTTCCCATCCAGGTGAGGGGCCCAGCAGGGCCCATAAGCTCCCTCCACCCCACTCCCACCGCGTCGTCCTCGCATAGGCTGGGGGCTCTGGGTGGAGTGCTGAGTTGGCTGGGTTCTTCCCAGATTCCCTCTCAGGTCCAGAACTTGCACAGCGTTGCTTGGCCACCCCATTTTGGTTACCTCTAATTTTCCCCCCAAAACCCAGCAACACTGTCTATTGAGGGGTTTGTTGCACTTTGGCCGACAGGCATCACCAAAAGGGATTCTCATTCTCTTTACAAATCCTGGTTAAGCCAGTGTTTCCCAAATGTGGCGGTCATCAGAACCACTTGATAAGCTTTTCCAAAAAATGGATCTCCAGGCCCCACCCCTGGAAGTTCTGACTCAGTAAATCTGAGGGAGGCCCTGGGAGTTTGTGTTTTGCCTCTTGAGCTTGGCAGGCGGTTCTGATGATCAGTGCAGCATGCGGACAACTGGGTGAGATGACACCATGTTATCAATAGACGCATCTAGTGCTAAAAGGCTGGCTCAACCCAAGGGTAGAATGCTTAGGGCAGCTGCTCTACTCTGTAAAAAGTGGAAAGGCTGGGCATAGTGGCACGTGCCTGTAGTCCCAGCCACTTGAGAAGCTGAGGCAGGAGGATGGCTTGAACCCTGGCATTTGAGAACAGCGAGACCCATCTCTAAAAACAGAAAAAAAGGGCAGAAAACAGCAGGTCAAGCTCAGGTGTGCTCCTGGCATATGACCAGATTTTCCTGGCTCCCTCTGCCTGACACTGCGGTTGGTGCAGAGGACGGAAGCGGGTGGGAGACGGGCTGGCCGACGGCTGCCACAGCCCCTCGTGTTTTGGACAGGGCTACCACTCCCTTCGGCAGCTTGTGAAGCTGTCCAAGCTAGAGGTGCCACAGGAGATCAAGGACGTGATTGAGCCAATCAAAGACAATGATGCTGCCATCCGCAACTATGGCATCGAGCTGGCTGTGAGCCTGTGCCACGAGCTTCTGGCCAGTGGCTTGGTGCCAGGCCTCCACTTCTACACCCTCAACCGCGAGATGGCTACCACAGAGGTGCTGAAGCGCCTGGGGATGTGGACTGAGGACCCCAGGTGAGGGCAGTGGCCCAGAGATCCCCAGAGGAGGGTCCAAGAGCAGTCCCGGCTGCAGCGCTGGCTCCTCACGGTGGTACAGACGTATGTCTGTGTCATGGCTAGCTGGGCACACTGAGGGCTCCAGTCTCAGAGGGCATCAGATGGAAGAACCCAGCCTCAGTGGTGCTCCCCTGCTTCCGGCCCCCTGTAGCCAGTCCCTCGTCTCAGTTCTCTGTCCCCATCCTCACCCAGGCGTCCCCTGCCCTGGGCTCTCAGCGCCCACCCCAAGCGCCGAGAAGAAGATGTACGTCCCATCTTCTGGGCCTCCAGACCAAAGAGTTACATCTACCGTACCCAGGAGTGGGACGAGTTCCCCAACGGCCGCTGGTGAGGGCCTGCAGACCTTCCTTGCAAATACATCTTTGTTCTTGGGAGGAGGAGGGCAGAAGTTGTTTGCATGCTTGTGGTTGACCTGGGAGGAGTCAGGACAGGATTTATAGGAATGGCCTCCTGGGCCTGTGGTGGCACTGCCCTCTGTCAGGAGTGTGCCCTGACCTCTGGGCACCCCTCTGCCAGGGGCAATTCCTCTTCCCCTGCCTTTGGGGAGCTGAAGGACTACTACCTCTTCTACCTGAAGAGCAAGTCCCCCAGGGAGTTGCTGCTGAAGATGTGGGGGGAGGAGCTGACCAGTGAAGAAAGTGTCTTTGAAGTCTTTGTTCTCTACCTCTCGGGAGAGCCAAACCGGAATGGTCACAAAGTGAGTCACGCTGGGCTGGGGTCCCTGGTTCATCCCCTGCCCATGGCCTGACCCCAGCTGCAGGCCAGGCTGCGGGGCTGTGACTTCCCCACCCTGTGCCCTCCTCTCCATGCTGTGGACATGGCACCTTGGCAAAGGGAGAAGGGTGAGTTGGGAAGCCTCCACCTGGAAGGGCTTAGGGAGGCAAAGACAGGCTGGGTCTTTGTTGTGGGCCGTGAGAGGGACTTGGGGTGCCAAACCTGATGGTCGCCCCAGGCAGCTCACCGTCTCTCCCAGGTGACTTGCTTGCCCTGGAACGATGAGCCCCTGGCAGCCGAGACCAGCCTGCTGAAGGAGGAGCTGCTGCGGGTGAACCGCCAGGGCATCCTCACCATCAACTCACAGCCCAACATCAACGGGAAGCCGTCCTCCGACCCCGTCGTGGGCTGGGGCCCCAGCGGGGGCTATGTCTTCCAGAAGGTGTGGTAGGGAGGCACAGGGTGCCCCCCTCTCTTGACAGGCACCCACGGGTTCCCCAGAGCTTAGGGCAGAGCAACCTGCCTCTCCTGGGCTCTTAATTTTGAGTGAGCATGGATCAGAGCAGATGGGAGCTCATGCTTTAAGTCAGACAGACCTGGCTGGGCACGGAGCCCGGCCAGCACTTTGGGAGGCTGAGGCGGGTGGATCACTTGAGCCCAGGAGTTCGAGACCAGCCTGGGCAACATGGTGAAACCCCTTCTCTACAAAAAATACAAAAATGACCCAGGCATGGTGGTGCACACCTGTAGTCCCAGGTACTTGGGGGGCTGGGGTGAGAGGATCGCTTGAGCCCAAGAGGTTGAGGCTCCAGTAAGCCATATTTGTGCCACTGAACTCCAGCCTGGCCCACAAAGTGAGACCCTGTCTTAAAAAAAAAAAAGATCAGCTGGGCTTGGTGGCTCATGCCTGTGATCCCAGCACTTTGGGAGGCCGAGGTGGGCAGATCACAAGGTCAGGAGTTTGAGACCAGCCTGACCAACATGGTGAACCCCTGTCTCTACTAAAAATACAAAAATTAGCTGGGTGTGGTGGCGGGTGCCTGTAGTTGCAGCTACTTGGAAGGCTGAGGCAGGAGAATCGCTTGAACCTGGGAGGCAGAGGTTGCAGTGAGCTGAGATCATGCCACTGCACTCCAGCCTGGGCAACCAAGCGAGACTCCATCTCAAAAAAAAAAAGTAGAAATCAGACCTATGGAGGCAGGTCAGTTGACCTCTCTGAGCCTGGTTTTCTCATCTGTAAAATGGGATGTAGCTTGTGTTCTGGGCATGAAACCTAACAAAGCATGTAACGTGCTTGGCACATGGGAAGAGCAGGAAGTACTCCCTGAAAGGCAGCAGCTGTTACTATCCTGAGTTGACATCTTTCTCCCAGGGCTGCTGGAGTTAACATTATGTTCTGAACCAGGCCCACGGGCCCTGGAGCAGAAAGACCTGAGTTTAAGGACCAGTTCTGTTTACTTTCAGAGTAGCCAACATGTTCAACTTCGCTGAACCCACTTTCCTCATGGGGGGATCACTGTGCCCAGCCTCCAGTATTATGAGCATTCTAGCAAATGAGTTTGAGTAAACCCAGCTTAATCCCTGATAGGCACTGGTCCTAGAGGAGATGGCATGTCATTGTCACCTTGCAGTGACTAGGGAGGATGGAATGTGTGGGGCCTCTCTCTCCTGGCTCAGCTTGTCAAACCAGTTGCCACTGTTCAGAAATGACTTCTTCATGGAGTCTTCCCTGACTGATTGGGAGAGGGGTGGCCAATAGCCCTCGAACCTGTCCAGACTGAGAAACTCACCTCCCCGCTCCCCTCACCCTTTGCTTATGGATGTGCCAACGCCACAGTTCATTATTCTGCCCACATGGCCGCCACTAGTTCTGATACCGTAGGTGTCGGTGAAGGGGCGTCTGGCAGGGCTGGGGTTGGTGACAGGCACCTGTCTCTCCCACAGGCCTACTTAGAGTTCTTCACTTCCCGTGAGACAGCGGAAGCGCTTCTGCAAGTGCTGAAGAAGTACGAGCTCCGGGTTAATTACCACCTTGTCAATGTGAAGGTAGGCCAGGCCCCGGGGTTCCCAGAGTACCAGGCCCTTCGTTTGGCAAACACCCAGCACCTAACCTGCGCTAGGCATTGTGCAAGACAGAGAGATACAGGCAGAACTGGGCCCCTGCTCTTAAGGAGCTCCCAGCCTAGTGAGGGAGGCAGATCAATGTGTGACCACCAGCCAGTGTAAGTGGGAAAATCAAGTTCAGGAGAGGATGCTGTCGGATCCAGAGGAGGGATGTCTCACCTGGGAGGCCAGGGACGGCTTCTCAGAGGGGTGGTGTGGGAATCACCAAGGACAAAGAGGAGTTGGCCAACAGGAGAGAAGGGTATTCCTGGGACAGGACAGAGGACAGGCAGAGGCAGTGAGCCGCACCATCTGGGGAAACCAGGAACACAAGCAGGAGGAGGTGGGAGTGTTAAGCAGGGGCCAGGCCCGCAGAGGGCATGGTTGTCCTGCTGGAATTTGAGTTTTCCCTAAATGCAAGGGGAGCCTTTCTCCAGCAATGGAGTAGCTTGGTTCCTGCTTTATTTGAATCAAATAGTGGTGGATCGTCGTACAGATGATAGGGACTGGGGAAGGCTAGAGCCGGTGAGGCCAGCAGAGAGACCCCTGGAGTGACCCAAGCCAAACACAGTCCTGGAGGTGGGCTAGACAAGAGGGAATGGATCAGAGAGTGAGCAGGGGGTGCTCAGGGAGGAGGGGGAAGTGGCCAGGACACCTCTAGGTTTGGGCTTGTGTGGAGAGAGATGTCATTCATAGATGCAGGTGGAGGAGGCCAGGAGTGGAGGCACTGGGAGAGGGGATTGGAGGTGCAGGGAGAGTGGAGGCCAGGAGTGGAGGCGCAGGCAGTGGGTATTAAGCCCGCATGGCCCCAGTGAGTCAAGGCTGTCCAGGCACTGGGACTCCAGTTGTCCTTGGCCCAGGTCTTACCCCCACACCACACCCCCCAGGGTGAAAACATCACCAATGCCCCCGAACTGCAGCCGAATGCCGTCACTTGGGGTATCTTCCCTGGGCGAGAGATCATCCAGCCCACCGTAGTGGATCCCATCAGCTTCATGTTCTGGAAGGTAAAGGAGCCGGGAGCAAGCTTGTCCCGCCCACCTGGAAAACCCTGGGGAGGGATTGGGACCAAGTCCCAAGCGTGTGCTGAAGGCCACACCCTGGGCCTGCTGGACCCAGCCTTCAGGGCATACCCGGCTCTGACTCACTCACCCGTGTCACTGCTGATGCAGGGTGTTTGCTTCTGGGCAGGGGTGGGAAGTGATACTGGCAGTGGGCCTTGTTCTATTCCGGGAAATGTCCTGTTGAGCAGAGCCCTTGGAGAGCCCTGTTAATCTTGCGTCTGTGTGTGTGCGTGTGTGTGTGTGTGCGTGTGTGCGTGTGTGCGTTGCGGGGGGTGTGTGGTGTGTGTGTAGGACGAGGCCTTCGCCCTGTGGATTGAGCAGTGGGGCAAGCTGTATGAGGAGGAGTCTCCATCCCGCACGATCATCCAGTACATCCACGACAACTACTTCCTGGTCAACCTGGTGGACAATGACTTCCCACTGGACAACTGCCTGTGGCAGGTGGTGGAAGACGCACTTGAGCTTCTCAACAGGCCCACCCAGAATGAGAGAGAGACGGAGGCTCCGTGACCCTGTGTCCTGACGCCCTGCGCTGGAGCCACTCCTGTCCCACCTTCCTCCTCCACAATGCTACTTCTCTGGGAATCCCACTCTCCTTCATGTCTCTCCCACCCCTGGCCTCCACTCCCCAACCTGACGATGGCAGCTAGACTGGAGTGAGGCTTCCAGGCTCTGGCTGGACTTGAGTTGGCCCCACATGGGAACCTAGTACTCCCTGCTCTAGCCAGGAGTCTGTGCTCTTTTGGTGGGGAGCACTTCCGTCTCACAGAGAACCACAGCGGGTGGCACCTCCTGAGAAGGCGAGGAGAGTGGTTGTTGCCAGCTAAGCCCTCGAACCAAGGCAGCCTCCAGAGCCAGCCTGGGACTCCCAGTGAACTTACACTTGGCCTGTGCAGTGCAGTACAGGCAAAACACGCATGGGCGCCAGGCACTGGTGGCATCGTAGAAGAGATGTGGCAAAGTGCTGTACCCTTCTACCTCCTAGAGGTGGGCAGCTGGGCCCCACCTACTTGTGAGTGAAGGGACATACCACTGCCCTGCCTGCCCGCTTAGCCGTCCATGGCACCAGCCCCCTGGATGGGCATTGGGCTGACACCTACCATGCTGCTTTCTGGCACAGTTGTCTATTCTGAGCTTTGAGAGAAAAAGTACCCCTTAAGGGTTGACAGCAGCAGTCTGAACCCTTGTGCTTGGTGGGGGTCGTGGCCTTCCCCTTTTCCCTGGCTGTGGAGGCCTAAGGCTACCCCGTTCCCTGTCAAAAGCCAAGATGAGATTCACCAGCACAGGGGCCCCAGACCTGCCTGGGGCTGTGCAGCAGCCCAGCTTCCTGGCTTATTTTTCAGGTAGACCCTCGTCCTGCCAGCTGCCCTCCTCATCCCCTCGTCCTGTCCCAGAGGTTATCTGCCTGGCACAGCTCCCCAGGAGTCACCTGCAAGCCCCATGGCCCGGGGGCAGTGACTGGCAGGTGCAGATGGACTGTTTCCTGTCCTGGATCCCAGCAGGCTGGGTAGGGTGGGGTGGCCCAGAGCAGCCTGATGGCCAAAGGGGTGGACGCAATTGTGGGACGTCCTCTTTACTCCCTTCCTGGCCTCACTGGCTGGGGCAGAAGGGCGGCCGCTAGGAGAGACTAAGAGAAGCAGCTAGGACTGAGGAGTGGGTTTTATTGTCCTTCAGAGCTCTTCAAGCTGTCCCCTCTGTCATCACTCCCCGGATGTGTGGGGCATGGTTCCTTGCCTGGGAAGGCCGAGTTCAGTTCTGTTTTTTATTCTCTGGGAACACGTCACAGCTGCAGCTGGGCCCCATGCTCTGCCCCAAGCCCCCAACCCCGCGGGGCTCCGGTGGCTTCCTGTCCACTCTCAGGGCCCTTAGGGCCTGGCTTGCTCCAGGGTCTTGGGCTACTGGCAGCTCCTCTCCTTGGGCTCCTGGCTGCCAGGCGTTGGTGCCACTTCTTAAAGGCCTGGAACCAGGGAGGGGAGGAAATGCTATTGTTGTGGGCTCTCTCCAGGGTCTGTGCTGTGCCTGCTAGAGCAACCCCTGTGCCCAGCTCCTTTTGTCCCCAGGGCCCCTCCCTCTGCCCCAAGCAGCCAGCCAATCTTGCCCAGGCCAAATGCACAAGCTCAGAATAGATCCGATGGTGATCTCGGAAGCTGTACTCAGAGCAGAGCAAATGAAGGAGGGGGTGCTCAGGACCTAGGCCCTCCATGGGCTAGTGTGAGCGGCAGCCATACTTCATGCCACGCCTTCCCAAACTGAGGGACTGGGTGGGCCTGGCCTGAGCTGGGGCCACAAATCAAATCAAGGGCTCCAGCATCCAGCCTGTGTGTTCTGTAATGGAACTGATCCCCTCCCCTGAAAACAAAGGGGCCCTGGGGCTGGCAAGCAGGGAAACCTCAGATCCGCGGTGTGCAGCTGTGGCACAGGCTTCTGGAAGGCTGGCTGGGTGGAGTGCAGGGAAGAGTGTAGTACCTGGGAAAGGACCCAGCCATCTTCCTGCTGCTTTAACTGCTGAGCCACTCGCAGTCGCAGGATCCGCTGCCACCATGTCCGCCAGGCTGATCTCAGGTGCCACTCTCTGAGCTTTGGGGACAGTTGGCAGAGGAGGCCTCTTGCGCTCATGCTCCCCCGCAGTCGCCAGCCCTTCTGCCCTTCTCCCCCCACACCTCTGCGGCACCAGAGTGAAAGGGCTATGGCAAGGGGGTGTCATCTGAGTATTAACAATGCAGATTCCTGGGCCTGTCCCCCAAGGTTTTGGAGTCAGTAGGTCCAAGGGCCATACTTTTGAGAGGGGTTAGGGTTGAGTATGAGGTGAAATGGGAGATGGTCAGTATGGAGAGGGGCTGCGCCCACTCACCAGGGTCCGTGCCAGCTGTTCTGCCCCTTGGGCATCCACCCAGTGCTGCCATGCTGCTGCCAGGCACCTGGCCTGCTGGGAACCCCGCAGCCCATGAAGCAGTGCCTTAAGGCACCGGCGCTGCAGGTACTTCCTCCTGATGGCCAAGAGCATCGTGACCCTTCAGGGCCGGAAGGAGGGCAGAGCCATGGGCCTGGGCCTGCTTTTCCAGGATCCTACATGAAAGAGCACTGGCCAGAGAGGGCCCAGCTCTAGCCATGGCTCAGGCGAGCCCCTCGGCCCCTGCCCCCATCCCTCGGACCCCCCAAACTGCACACACAGCTCCTCTCACCCCAGCCTCCTTTTATGGGCCTCGCTTTGGGCTTTGAGGGCCCTGGGCTCAGGGCTGGAGTGTCCTCTTGGTCCCTGGTCCCTCATCCACAGGGGCAGGCCTGGGACCCAGCTACTCTGTCCAGGCCACTGCGGCCAGAGCTGGAAGGCAGGGCAGAGGGAATGTTCTCTGCACCCTGGAAAGGAGAGTTGAGTCAGAAGAGCTTAATGTGGGTCCAAGAAGGCAGCTGCTCTTAGTGCCCGCCTAGGAGTTGAGTACAGTGAGGAGCGTGGAGGAAGGTGCTGAGCTCAGCCTTGTGCCCTGCCCCCCATCTCCCCAGGCCTCTAGCCGCTCTGGGCTGCTGCCCAAAGAGAAATCACAGGGGCGGGACAGGAACACAAAGTTTTCTCAGAACACCTGAAACATTCCTAAGAGGGAATGGATGGGGAGAATGGTCAGTACACATAACACCGTGTCCCAAGGAGCTCATTTCCAGGCCCCTGAGGACTGGAGACCACTTTACCCCTGCACTTCAGACACTGTTTGTCCTCTGGGGCAAGGTCTCCTTACTCTGAGCCCAGGTCATTCCCCTTGGCTTCCTCTGTCCACCCAGGCTGCACTGCAGCGATGGCGCGGGCGGCACCAGCCCTGTGGCCTGTGTCCAGCAGCTGCGGGTCTGAAGGAACAACCAGAAAGGAGCACCTGAACCCCATGGGCTTGGACCTCCTGGGGCCCCACTGGGATTTCTTGGCTGGCAGGACACATCCCTGCTTCTTCCACCCATTCCCCCAGGTGGCCAAAGACATTCCAACAGTGGGGTGGGCCCCTAGAAGTTACCCCTCAGTGCCTGGGAGCACAGCCCTGGGAGGTGGCTGTTTCTCTCCCCACTTAAAACTTGTCAAAGCTGAGTTACTTGTCTGAGGCCTCATACTTCGGAAGTGGTCTGACTCCAGAGTCCAAGCCCCCGGCTAGTACTCTCTACAGAGAGGGGCTCTCTAAAGGGGCTGCTGGGGCATGTGTGCCTGTGGCAGAAAAGAGGGGGCCCTGGAATTAAGCACCCTAGGTGCCATTCCCAGCGTTTAGTTTCTAGAGGCCTCGGATTCTCCATCAGTATATGGGATCCTTGTCTTGAATAGAAATGTAAAAGTACTCTGAGAAGCAATTGCCCTGTAGCTTATTTAGAAAGAAGAGACCCTGAGACCCTAGAACCTGCTGTTGCCATAGCCCCGTATGTGTGAATTCTGCAACTAGCCAAGGCTAGTTCCTTTCAATTCCATTTAAAAAACAAAAACCGGGAGGCACGGTGGCTCATGGCGCAATGGGCCTGCCCAGCGGTTGGGGAGGCCAAGGCAGGCAGATCGCTTGAGCCCAGGAGTTCGAGACAAGCCCTGGCAACACAGTGAGACCCCATTTCTACAAAAAAAATAAAATTAGCCGGGTGTGTTGGCACACGCCCGTAGTCTCAGCTACTCACGCGGCTGAGGTGGAAGGATCGTTTGAGCCCTGGAGGTTGAGGCTGCAGTGAGCTGTGATCGCACCACTGCATTCCGGCCTGGGCAACAGAGTGAGACACTGTCTGAAAACAAAAAACGATGACCCAAAAAAGTCACCTTAGCTTTTTCTCTTAGAACCTTCTCTAAAATGTATTCTTTGTGGCATTCTGAAATAAGATTCCTGATGATGCCTGTTGATCTTAGGGACACTACCTCACCTGCCAGTATCTTTGGGGCTGTGTCCTTCAAGGACATGTCCCCAGACTGCTGTGTAGTGTCATTTTCTGTTTGGTTTTGTGGTGGCTTCTTGCCTCTTGCTAGGCCATCAACCTCTTATCACCATTTGTTGGTGTCAGAACTAACTGCTTCTGGTCTGGAGAGGGACTGACCAATGCCGTTGGGTAGAGAGAATTATGAAAGAGATTTTGGTATTTTTCTACTTTATATTTTCTGACTTTTCTGTAATGAGCACATTTCACTTTTCCAATAAGGAAAAAAAAAAAAAAAAAAAAAAACTTGACCTGGTGCAGTGGCTCACACCTGTAATCCCAGCACTTTGGGAAGTCGAGGTGGGAGGATCACTTGAATTCAGGAGTTCGAGACCAGCTTGGGCAATATGGTGAAACCCCGTCTCTACTAAAAATACAAAAATTAGCCAGGTGTGGTGGCACGCACCCGTAGTCCCAGCTACTCAGGAGGCTGAGGTGGGAGGATCGCTTGAACCTGGGAGGTGGAGGTTGCAGTGAGTTGAGATCACACCTCTGCTTCAGGCTGGACAATTGAACCAGACTCTGTCTCAAAAATAAAAAAAACAAAAAAAAAATGCTACTGTTCCGTGTACCTATCCTGATCTTCAGCTGCACCGTGAGAAAGCATGCATTTCAGTGTCTCCCTAACAGGCTGTGACCTAACACGCTGGTCTTTGTGTCCAGACCTGCAGTGGCTTTGGTCTTTGTGTCCAGACCTGCAGTGGGCTGGCACTCGAGAGGTGCTGGGTTCATCTTTGCTGATGGATTCAGAGTTGCTTGTCAGAGGCTGACTGAGAACCGGGGAGAGGTGGTGTGTACAAGGCTGCTGGGCCCCTGGGGAGGCATCCAGCCATGTTGCCGCCATGGGCCGGATCAAGCTGATTCTAAGGCCGGTGGTCCGAGGGTCATTTTTGGACCTCCCGTCCTGCCTAGGCTCCCCTCACCTGCTTCCAAGGGGCTGGGGCGTCCAGCAGCAGGCTCCCCCTGCTGGCCATCCGGGGCCAGAGCGTGAGGTCAGCCTGGGGCTTGGGGCGGACCTTGCCGGCCCCTGGGGCCTTGGCCCGCAGTCCAAGCCGCACCCTGAGCTGCGCCATCTGCAGGAAGCGTCTGAGCCCAGCCTGCCGGAGCTGGGTACGATGGAGCTGGGTGACGATGGCTCGTTGGACACCGCCGCAAGCCCCCGACTGCGTCGAGGCCTCTAGGACCCTGCGGGAGAGGAAGGAGTCTGCAGCCAGGGCCATCAGGGCCAGGACTCTCCGCAGGGAGCACTTCCAGTGCCCTGCGGGAGGGGGCCCTCCAGGCCAAGCCCCAGCCACCTCCCACTCCCTCTTCTGGAGGGAGAGTCTGGGTAAACAGGATGGAGAGCGACCTGGAAGGAGAAAATCGCAGACAGGGACAAACATCCTGTTTAGGGGCAGAGAGGGAACAGTCCTGCCAGTGCCACTTTGCCTCCCCTTCCCTGGCGTTTATGGCGCTTGCTGAGTGGCTGGCTGTGCTGGTGACTGCCAGGCAGGACCATCAGAGACTTCCCCAAGGAGGGGACACACAGCAAGAGGTAGTGCCAGGATGTGGTCCAGGACGGGGTGACAGGGAGATGGCTACGGCGGCCTCTCCCTGTCACCCCCAATCACCCTCGAGCCTTTGCCCTGCCACCCAGCCACGAATTACACTCTACCCCTGCCAAAAACAGGCTCGAGGCCTGAGCTGTAAGCACAGAGTGGGGCTGCGCTTAGACCACGGCACTCACCAGGCTCGCAGCTTCCAGGAAGCATGGGCTTGGCTGACCTGGCCCCGACAGCTGGGCGCCCACAGTGCCCAGCACCGAGTCCAGCACCGAGTCCAGCACCGGGCTGCCTGGGCCCCAGCACTCTCTCCTTCCTGCTGCTGGGCCTCACGGTGCACGTCCGGGGCCACTGACCATGCTGGGAAGGCCTGCGGGGCCCGGGCCTTCTTCGGCTGCCCATCTTCCTGGCCTTGCTGCCCGCAGATTCTCCAGTGGGCAAGGGAGGCCTGGGCCACACGCTGTTCCTGTGCCCCAGCTGCAGCTGCCTGGGCTTCCCGCCATGTGGCAAACACGGCCCCCAGTGCCCTTCTCCTCAGGTCATCCTGAAAGGCTTGACGCTGGGCCCGGAGCAACCCTGTGTCTCTTACAACCTCACAACAGGCCTGGAAGTAGCTGCAAAACAGACGCATGGGGCCAGGTGTGGTGGCTCATGCTTGTAATCCCAGCACTTTGGGAGGCCAAGGTGAGTGGATCACCTGAGGTCAGTTTGAGACCGGCCTGACCAACATGGTGAAACCCCGTCTCTACTAAAAATACAAAAATTAGCCATGTATGGCGATGGGCACCTGTAATCCCAGCTACTTGGGAATTTTAGAAGAATTGCTTGAACCCGGGAGGCAGAGGTTGCAGTAAGCTGAGATCGCGCCACCGCATTCCAGCTTGGGTGACAAGAGTGAAACTCCATCTCAAAAAAACAAAACAAACCAAAAACAGATGCATGGGAGGGCTTGTCTCGTTCTCAGAGTCAAAAGTCACATTTATTCAATGTTACACCAGCAAAGCTCCCACAAAACACTAAAGGACTAGGAACGGGTGAAAGCACTGGCTTTCCATCTTGGAATCTCAGCCTCAGAGGGCAGGGCCTGCCCTGCAAAGGCATGGGAACCAGCAGTATGGGTTCAAGTCCCACACCAGCCACGTCCTGCCTCCCATCACATGCCCAGGTGGTTGGTGAGGGAGAGGAACACCATCTCCCACTCACTGAGAAGCCAAGAAAAAAAAACATTTACAGCCGGGTGCAGTGGCTCACGCCTGTAATCCTAGCACTTTGGGAGGCAGAGGAGGGGCAGATCACCTGAGGTTGGGAGTTCGAGACCAGCTTGATGAACATGGAGAAACCCCGTCTCTACTAAAAATACAAAATTAGCCGGGCGTGGTGCCACATGCCTGTAATCCCAGCTACTCAGGAGGCTGAGGCAGGAGAATTGCTTGAACCTGGGAGGCAGAGGCTGCGGTGAGCCGAGATCGCGCCATTGCACTCCAGCCTGGGCAACAAGAGCGAGACTCCATCTCAAAAAAAACAACCCATCTACACCCTCAGGTGCAAAAGCACAGACGTCAGCCATTCTGTAGCCAACAGTTCACTGCCCCTATGGGGACACTGAACATTCACATTTGTACTGAACTGTGGGAGGAGCCATTCTGCGTCCCTCTGCTTGGTTTTACAATGTGCATTCATAAACTGTATACATGTTCCACCAGAACATCTTTACTTCAATGAAGATTGCACTGTCTTCTCTTAGCAACGGTGTACAGCAGACACCTCCTTGCTGTGACTCCTCACAATGGGCATTATGGTAGATTTCTGAGGAGTGGATTTCTCCTTTTTTTTTTTTTGAGACGGAGTCTTGCTTAGTCACCCAGGCTGGAGTGCAGTGGCACAATCTCGGCTCACCGCAACCTCCACCTCCTGGATTCAAGTGATTTGCCTGCCTGAGTGTCCTGAGTAGCTGAGACTACAGGCACCTGCCACCATGCCTGGCTATTTTTCATATTTTTAGTAGAGATGGGGTTTCACCATGTTGGCCAGGCTGGTCTTGAACTCCTGACCTCAAGTGATCCACCTGCCTTGGCCTCCCAAAATGCTGGGATTATAGGCGTCAGCCACTGTTCCCAGCTGATTTCTCCCATGTTAATCATATCCTCTAAAACCAAAGAACTGACCTGGCCAGGAGCTGGGCTCCCAGGGCTTGTTGGGGCCACAGGTTAGGGTTGGGGTTTGCCACCACTCCCAAAATAGATAAGGTATCAGTGGTCATGACCCTCTGTCTCCGGGCTAGGGTCTCCCTGCATGCCTCTTTTTCCCCAGGCCATAGGCCTCCTATCTGGGCCACCCTCTGAGCTTCCCACCCCCTGGGTGCTCTTCTTGCTATTCCTTAGGTGGGGAGGACCAACACCCTCCCACCCCCAGGCCCACCCACCTCTGCAGTAGCAGTTGCTCTGGCCGGGTCACTGTGCATCTCTGACGCGCTGCTGCCTGCTGCCAGCTCCACAACACAGCCCTCTGCAGGCCCTGGAGGTGGCCCTGCACCCATGTCTGGCACTTTTCATGCAGGAACTGCTGTCCTGGGGCCAGAGAGATGCTGAAGAGCCACTGGGTGCTCACCCCAGCCTCTCCCCATGGGTCTCTGCTTAGCCAGCCCTTCACCCCCTACCAGGTGGGAACAGACGAGGCTGCCCTGACTGTCTGGGTTAAAAAGCCTCTATTACAGGTATCCTGCTGGTGACCAGGCCAGCCCAGCTCATAGCGTTGTTGGGTTTGTTTTTGTTTGTTAATTTTGCCACAATGTTTTCCAATCGGGAGAATTCCGGTAAAAATCTAATTGTCTTTTTTTTTTTCCTTTGAGACAGAGTCTCACTCTGACGCCCAGGCTGAAGTGCAGTGGCCCAATCTCAGCTCACTGCAACCTCTGCCTCCCGGGTTCATGCCATTCTCCTACCTCAGCCTCCCGAGTAGCTGGGACTACAGGCGCCCACCACCTCGCCCGGCTAGGTTTTTGTATTTTTAGTAGAGACAGGGTTTCACCGTGTTAGCCAGGATGGTCTTGATCTCCTGACATCGTGATCTGCCCACCTTGGCCTCCCAAAGTGCTGGGATTACAGGCGTGAGCCACTGTGCCCGGCCCAAAAATCCAATTTTCAATTTTTCTATAAAAACTGGAAGTTCTGGAAACACTGGTTCAGTGTTCCCGCTGGGGAATGACTGGGCTGCGTAAGCAACTGTCCCCAGCGGACAGGACATAACTTTCCAGAACAACCACAGCCCTGCCTGCCAGCATTAACGCGATGTGTTGGTGTAGTGGGCAGCCTCCAAGACAGCATCCTGTGTTCCTGTCCCGGGCAATGCCCCGCCTTGAATACGGGCAGGGTTTATTAATTTGCTTCTAACAGACAGAATTTGGCAGAAGCAATGGGATGTCATTTCTGATATCAGGTTATAAAAAGATTGCTTGGGGCCAGGTGCGGTGGCTCACGCTTGTAATCCCAGCACTTTGGAAGGTGGAGGTGGGTTGATCACTTGAGGGCAGGAATTTGAGACCAGCCCGGTAACATGGTGAAACCCTGTCTCTACTGAAAATACAAAAATTAGCCAGGCATGGTGGCAGGCGCCTGTAATCCCACCTACTAGGGGAGCTGAGGCAGGAGAATTGCTTGAACCCAGGGGGCAGAGGTTGCAGTGAGCCCAGATTGCACCACTGCATGCATGGGCAACAGAGTGAGACCGTCTTGGAAAAAAAAAAAAAAAAAAAAAGAAATAATGACTGGTTGGGCCATGCAACGGCTCTTTTTGCCCAGAGGTGGAGACCCAGACAGCAAGCCTGCCTTGGGACTATCCCTCCTCCCTTGGGACTATCCCTCCTCCCTTCACTGGTCACATTCCTTAGGGCTTCTAACACACTGCACCCTCAGCCAGCTCTGCAAATCCAGTCCTTCCCACTGCCCTATTTTGCTGAACCCTTCCCACACCTCAACTTCTCTCTCCATTGCTCTGCCTGCTGAGCCCTCCTTACCTCCTCCTGGGACCCTCTCTGACTAACTCTACTGGCCTCTAAGGGCACCATGACTCTGCCCACTTCTCCCCCAGCTCAGGGCTCAGACCAGTGACTCCTAAAGGCCAGGTAAGGATAAGGATGAATATTAAGGTGATGAGGTAGGGACTACATTATCCCCATTTTACAGATGTGTAAGCTGAGACTCAGAGAGGTTAAGTAGGTTGTTTAAAGTTCACACAACCAGGGTATGGAAGAGCAGGGATTCAAACTCAAGACTACAGAGTCCAAGCCCCCAGGTTCTGCTCAGCCACCCGACTCCTGGGTGTAGCCTGTGGGGATCTCATCACCAGACTTTGCTAGGGGATGGGAGGGTATGGGGGATGGTGAGGCACTCTGCAGAGTCACTGTTCCTCTAGGAAATTTCACAGCTGAGGTCCATTCATTTACTCATACGTAGCACAATGTGTAAGAATTGGTCAGCCTGTTTTCTTTGAATCCAGCTAAGTCAGTGTCACAGCTCAGCGGACCTCTCTGATCAACTGCATTTGTTATCTATGGCTGTATAACAAATTACCCAAGTACTTATTAGTTTTAAACCACAGATGTTTGTTATCTCACAGTTTCTATGGGTCAGGAGTCCAGATGTAGCTTAGCCTCTGCCTCAAGGCCTCCCATGAGGTTACAGTCAAGTTGTTGGCCAGGGCTGCAATCGGTCTCAGACAGCCCCTGGCCCTGCCCTCACCTGCAGTGCCCCCAACCCCGTCTCCACTCACCCTGCCAAGAGGAGTGCCAGTGGCATAGGGCATCTCGTGCCAGTCGCCAGCCCCGCTCCTGGGCCCACCTCTCCACCAGCTGCAACTGCAGCAGCCGCCGACGCCACAGGCCCAGCACAGCCCTGCAGCTCCGATCCCAGGCCCAGTGGGAAGCCAGCTCTCTCCAGGCCCCTTGGGCTATTGCCCAGCGGCTCCAGCTGAGGAAGATGCTGGGAAAGGGAGGGTCCACCCTGAGGATGGCCACTGTCCCCCAAATCCCAGGCCAGCCCTGCCCCGCCCTCCTCTCTCTTCTCTCCAGCAGTGGGGGGCTCTGGGTGACTCTTCTGTTTCCATTATGGGAGGGTGGGTTGCTGAGGACTGGAGGGGCCAAGCACCTCTCCAAGGGTCATGATGACTAGTGGGAGGGATACGGTGGGACTCTAGACCCCCACTGCCAAGTCCTGTGCTCAACCACTAGCCATAAACATTGCTATGGACTGAGCACTCACAACGTGCCACACACGGCACTGGGAAATGTTTGTGCCCTGCCTCGCCACTGCCCCACTGGAGCGAGTACTATTAACCCCATTTTACAGATAGGCAAATAGAGGCACAGAGAAGTTATGCAACTTGCCCAAGATCACACAGCCAGTGAGGGGCAAAGCTGGGATTAGAACCCAGGGAGACCAACTCTTATGCATTGTGCTATAAATGAATGAACCTCGGCTGTGAAATCTCCAAGAGGAACAGTGACTCTGTAGAGTGCCTCACCGCTCCCTGACACCCTCTCAGTAGGACAGGGCAGGAAGACAGGAGGAACTGAAGGCCCCTGAGGTGCAGACCCCAAGGGGCTGCTTCTGTGAAGGCCAAGGGTGGATGGGAGAAGGGGCTGGGAAACAGTAAGTCCATAGAGTGGCAGGCGGATGGGGAGGGGTCCCTACCGCCTCTGGAGGGTATGCTGGTACCACCTGGCTGTGCCCTGGAACTGCCAGGCCCGTGCCCGCCAGAGCCGAAAGCACTGCCCCTGCTGCCGCTGCCCAGCTGCCCACAGAAGGCTCCCCTGGAGAGTCTCCGGGAGGGCAGGGGCCCTGGGAACCTGGGAAAGGAGGTGTGGAGTCCTGGGTCCCCCGCCTTGTCCCCTTCCCACAATCTCCACCCACCCACCCCTACCTGCCCCAGCCCCTCCCCACCCACCTACCTCTCACCTTCTCCAGAGAGCCTTGGGATGTGCTGCTGCCCATTGGCTCCGGAGCCGAGGGGGTCTTGGTGCAGCTTGATGTGGCATCTGGGCCCAATGCCCTCATGTGCCACCATCTCAGGCTGCGCTGCAGCATCCGCTGCTGCAGGCCCTGGAGGAAGGAGCTAGAGAAGGGGCAGGTGAGTGCCCAGCCCAGCCTCACCCCCAGGCTGGGCAGGGTGGCCAAGCAAGGGCTACCCCACCCCAGCCGCTGTGAAAGAGGTGGGCTGGAAGGGTGCTCACCACAGGCCAGACACTGGGCTAGCATTCCACGCTGCCGCCCCCCACAGCGGCTGCATGCTGGGATCGCTGGGGTCTTCAAGAGATACTGATGCCCACCAGGGTCCCATCCCTGGATTCTGCCTTAATGGTCAGGGTACAGCCTGGGCTTCCAGACTTTTCTAGAGTTCTCTGAGTGACCTCAGTGAACAGCTGAGACTGGGCTGACTGGGCTAATGCTTTTTTTTTTTTTTTTTTTTAAGACAGGGTCTGACTCTGTGGCCCAGGCTTTACTGCAACCCCTGCTTCCTGGGCTCAAGTGATCCTCCCGCCTCAGCCTCCCGAGTAGCTGGGATTACAGGTGCGTGCCACCACGTCTGGCTAATAGAGCTAATGCTCCACCTGCATTACTGGCTGGCCTCATCATGCTCCCGGGGCGGGCTGGGAGCCCACGCAGCTGATCAGAGATGGAGCTGAGCCCCAGGCCCAGGGACCCCAGATGCCAGGGCCCACCCCCACAACCACACCAGTACTTCTGCCTCCACTCACTTATAAAAATAAGAAAGCTGAGCCTGGGGGAAAGTCATTTCCCCAAACTCCGGATAGCAGTAGACCTGGGATTCATCTAGGCCCTGGAGGGTGCCCCGGGAGAGCTGCCAGGAGATATCAACTGTGCCCTGAGGTCCAAAGGCCAGAGGATGGGCTGGAGAGGGAGGGCCTGGGGGCTGTGGGGCAGGCATGTGAGTAATGAGTAGTACCCTCACATTCTGAAAGGTCACGGTGAATTGAATTCTCCTGGACTTGCAGGGGTACACTGAAAGAGGCTGAGGGTCCAAGTGGACCATGTGGGTATGTGGCTTTCAAGGACAGAATTCTTTTTTTTTTTTGAGACGGAGTCTTACTCTGTCACCTGGCTAGAGTGCAGTGGCATGATCTTGGCTCACTGCAATCTCTGCCTCCTGGGTTCAAGTCATTCTTCTGTCTTAGCCTCCCAAGTAGCTGGGATTACAGGTGCTTGCCACCACGCCTGGCTAACTTTTGTATTTTTAGTAGAGACGGGGTTTTGCCATGTTGACCAGGCTGGTCTCGAACTCCTGACCTCAGGTGATCCACTGGCCTTGGCCTCTTAAAGTGCTGGGATTACAGGCGTGAGCCACCGTGCCCAGCCAAGGACAGAATTCTTTTTTTTTTTTTTTTTTTTTTTTTGAGACGGAGTCTCGCTCTGTCGCCCAGGCTGGAGTACAGTGGCCGGATCTCAGCTCACTGCAAGCTCCGCCTCCCGGGTTTACACCATTCTCCTGCCTCAGCCTCCCGAGTAGCTGGGACTACAGGCGCCCGCCACCTCGCCCGGCTAGTTTTCTGTATTTTTTTAGTAGAGACGGGGTTTCACCATGTTAGCCAGGATGGTCTCGATCTCCTGACCTCGTGATCCGCCCATCTCGGCCTCCCAAAGTGCTGGGATTACAGGTTTGAGCCACCGCGCCCGGCCAAGGACAGAATTCTTAACCCTGCAACTGCTGGCCTCCATTCCTCCTGACATTCCCTCAGGGAAGCTGGCTGCTCCTGATTGCCACCCTCCCCTCACCCACAGCCTTTGTCTGGGCTGAACTCCAGCAGTGATCATCTTGTGTGGGGGCAGCAACAAGGTCTCACCACAGGACCTTCTTGCTCCTGACTCCCACTGGGATTTAGAGCAACCTGCTCCGGCCCTCTGCTCACTTTCTCTAGTTGTGTAATGAGGCCAATGGGGGAGGAGATAAGAGCTTGATCCCTGGCTCCTGCCCTTGTTCCTTTACAGTATTTATTCTGTGCCTGCAACATGCCAGGCACCTGCAGGGAGCTGGGAGCCAGCAACGACAGCCACACAGACATGGTCCCTGCCACCACAGGACTTGCACTTGGCAGGGAGACGGGCATTCACTAGGGCTCCGGCCACCCCTGTAGAGCTCTATGTCTGTGTCTCTGGCAGCCCCCTGGCCCCCAGTGGACCTCTGCTCAATCATTGTTCCAGTGTCCCTAGGCCACCTCCCAGGGCCTGACATCGGCTGGGCACCACAGTGTGCCAGGGCCTGTGCAGGGCCACGGGGAGGAGTGGGATGCAGTTACTGCCCTATGGGACACTCCTCCTGTATTCCTCCTGGTGCTGAGCACTGCTCACGTGCCCATACCACAGTCCCCAGGCCCAACCCCAGGTCACAAGCTTGGGGACACCTACTTGGCCCACTGGCACTGGAAAAGCCGCGTCTTCCACAGCAGCAGCACCCGGCAGAGGGCCAGTGTCCGGCAAGCATCCTGCAGAGAGCCCCGGCCTTGCTCCTGCAGCCCTTGGGCCTGGCCCACTGTACCCAGGCCACAGGCTGCAGGGCCTGCAGTGTGGAGAGCCTCACGTCCTGAAAAATCGTCAAGAGGCCAGTCAGCTGCCCCCCCACTGACCTCACTCTGCCCACAGCCATTGATAGCTGCTGCCTCGGGCCCCTCTTGGGAGCTCTCGTCTCTTGTCCCCTCCCAGCGCTTCCAAGCCCTCCCCTCCAGGTTGCCTCAAAGATCCCATCTTCCCCAGTTAAGTGCTTTTTTTTTTTTTGAGACAGAGTTTTGCTCTTGTTGCCCAGGCTAGAGTGCAATGGCGTGATCTCAGCTCACTGTAACCTCCGCCTTCTGGGTTCAAGCGATCCTTGTGCCTCAGCCTCCCGAGTAGCTAGAATTACAGGTGTGCTACCACACTTGGCTAAGTTTTGTATTTTTAGTAGACACAGGGTTTCACCAGGTTGGCCAGGCTGGTCTCAAACTCGTGACCTCGGGTGATCCACTCTCCTCGGCTTCCCAAAGTGCTGGGATTATAGACGCGAGCCACTACACTGGGCTCCCAGTTAAGTTTTGGGGTAGAGATTAGGGCTGTGTGTCCCCCATCACACCAGGAGCTTCCCAAGAGCGGGTCCTACATCCCTTCCGGGCGGGATCTGGGATAACCAGCACCGAGGGAGCCTGCAGTGGGAGGAGCAGAACCAAGTGTCTCACCCACAGCAGCTCGCGATGGGACACAGGGATGTGGCTCAGCCGGGGCCTGCCCACTTTGGGACCCCTCCTGCCCCCTCCCAGGACTACACGCTGCCCTCCTAGAAAGCCCCAGTTCTACCACCTCCCACAAGAATTCACGTATTCAACTAGGGCCCACTGAAGGAGGGGATTAAGTGACATGGTTTGCTGGGGCAGAAGCCAACACTAGCTCACCTGCTTTCTGCCGGCAGAGGGACAGCTGGGTCACCTTTGCCCCATCTGAGTCCCGGAGCTGTTTCATCCGCACCCACTGTTCCAGGCATTTCCTCAGGGTCCCCGTCCGGCGGTCAGCCAGGTGGTCTCGGTACCGGGACCCTCTTTGCACGAACTGCTGCCAGGCCCCAAAGCACCTGGGAGAACAGAGGGAAAATACCCATGTCAATTGCAAGGTCTGATGACTGCGGTTCCAGCTGCCTACCTTTGCCAGACACACTACCCAGGCCTTGGGCAAGCCGCTTCATTGCTCTGAGCCTCCATATTTTGTTGTTGTTGCTGTTGTTGCGGTTGTTGTTTGTAGACAGAGTTCCGCTCTTTTGCCCAGGCTGATGTGCAATGGTGTGATCTCTGGTCACTGCAACCTCTGTCTCCTGGCTTCAAGCGATTCTCCTGCATCAGCCTCCAGAGTAGCTGGGATTACAAGCATGCACCACCATGCCCGGCTAATTTTTTTTTTTTTTTTTTTTTGTATTTTGTATTTTTAGTAGAGATGGGGTTTCTCTGTGTTGGCCAGGCTGGTCTCGAACTCCTGACCTCAAGTGATCCAGGTGCCTTGGCCTCCCAAAGTGCTAGAATTACAGGCTTGAGCCACCGTGCCCGGCCAAATCTCTGTTTTCTCATCTGTAAAACGGGGCTGCTTTGAAGATGCATCGCACGTCACCTGCTCAGGCCATGACACTGTCACCTCTGGCAGCGCGGTGGCCTCAGCAGCCTCTGACCTGGCCTCCCTGCATCCACTCTCAGCCTCCTCCAGTCATTTCCTATTCCGTAACCCAGTGGTGTTTTTCCAATCTCAAATCAAATCATCATAGTCGCCTGCTAATCCTCCAGTGGTAGCCTCCTTGCTCGACCATCAAATTTCAACCCCTCCCCATGGCCAACAAGGCCCCCACAGATTTTTCCAATCTCATCTTCAACTACCCTCAGCCCCCCTACCCTGTACTAACAAGGCTCCAATTCGGCTCTGCTACACCTCGGGATCTTACCCTCCTGGCCAGAGGCCTCTGAACACTCTACCCTTCTCTGATCTCCCTCCACCAGGCAACTCTTCATCCTTCACACCAACACCGAACCTTGGTCTAGGTCAGCTTCCTGTGCTAAAAGTTCTCACGGAAAACTACACTGGGGGATGTAGTCAGCAAAATGCAGAGAGTGAGAAACTAGCAGGTAAGCAAATTGGTTTCTTCAACAAATAACATGCAATGAAAAAAAAAAATGAAGGGGACCCTATAGTTTATAAAGATTTTAACAGGCTGGGCGTGGTGGCTCACACCTGTAATCCCAGCACTCAGGGAAGCCGAGGTGGGAGGATTGCTTGAGCTCACGCTGGAGTGCAGTGGTGCGATCATGGCTCACCAGTGGGACTCTGTCTCTACCAAAAATTTTAAAAATTTGCCAGTCATGGTAGCTCACACCTGTAATCTCAGCACTTTGGGAGGCCAAGGTGGGTGAATTGCTTGAGTCCAGGAGTTCGAGGCCAGCCTGGGCAACATGGCAAAAAATTAAATCTCTACAAAAAATTTAAAAATTAGCCAGGTGTGGTGGTACGCACCTATAGTCCCAGCTACTTGGAAGCAGAGATGAGAAGATCCCTTGAGCCTAGGAATTTGAGGCTACAGTGAGCCATGATTGCACCACGGTACTCCAGCCTGGATGACAGAGTAAGATCCTGTCTCTAAAATTTTTTTTTTTTTAGATGGAGTCTCGCTCTGTCACCCAGGCTGGAGTGCAGTGGCTGGATCTCAGCTCACTGCAATCTCCGCCTCCTGGGTTTACGCCATTCTCCTGCCTCAGCCTCACGAGTAGCTGGGACTACAGGTGCCCGCCACCATGCCCAGCTAGTTTTTTGTATTTTTTTTTTAGTAGAGACGGGGTTTCATTGTGTTAGCCAGGATGGTCTTGATCTCCTGACCTCGTGATCTGCCCATCTCAGCCTCCCAAAGTGCTGGGATTACAGGCTTGAGCCATTGCGCCCGGCTAAAATTTTTTTTTTTTAATTAAAAATTAAAAGACTCGAATGACTTATCAACCAACTGCCATACGTGGACCTTATTGCAAACTCTAACACAATATATACTTGCAAAACAATTGGAAATGTGAATACTGGCCAGATATTCGTGAGTATTAAGGAATAGCTGTTTCATTATTTTTCAGGTGTGAGAGTGGTATCGTGGTTATGTATGTATTTATTTATTTATTTCTGAGATGGAGTCTCACTCTGTCGCCTAGGCTGGAGTGCAGTGGCATGATCTCAGCTCACTGCAACCTCTACCTCCTGGGTTCAAGCAATTCTCGTGCCTCAGCTTCCCGAGTAGCTGGGATTACAGGTGTTCACCATTACGCTCGACAAATTTTTGTATTTTTAGTAGAGACGAGGGTTTCACCATGTTGGTCAGGCTGGTTTCGAACTCCTGACCTCAAGTAATCCACCTGCCTCGGCCTCCCGAAGTGCTGGGATTACAGGCATGAGCCACTGCGCCCGGCCAGTGGTTGTGTTTCTAAAGAGTCCTTATCTTTTAGAGAGGCATGCAAAAGTATTTATGGATGAAATGGTATAATGCATGGGATTTGCCTCAAAATAATTTGGAGCGGGGGATGTATTTGGAGTACACATGAAACAAGCGTCAAGAGAGGCTGATTTTGTTGAAGCTGGGTAATTGGTGCGCTGGGGTTTATTATCCTATCTGCTCTACTTTTGAGTAAGATAAAAATGCCCCACAGTATTCACATTTCCAATTGTTTTGCAAGTATATATTGTGTTAGAGTTTGCAATAAGGTCCACGTATGGCAGTTGGTTGATAAGTCATTCGAGTCTTTTAATTTTTAATTAAAAAAAAAATTTTAGCCAGGCATAATGGCTCAAGCCTGTAATCCCAGCACTTTGGGAGGCTGAGACAGGCGGATCACCAGGTCAGGAGATCGAGACCATCCTGGCTAACACAGTGAAACCCCGTCTCTACTAAAAAATACAAAAAACTAGCCGGGCGAGGTGGCGGGCGCCTGTAGTCCCAGCTACTCAGGAGGCTGAGGCAGGAGAATGGCGTAAACCCAGGAGGCGGAGCTTGCAGTGAGCTGAGATCCGCCACTACACTCCAGCCTGGGTGACAGAGCGAGACTCCGTCTCAAAAAAAAAAAAAAAAAAAAAAATGCCCCACAGGCCGGGCGTGGTGGCTCATGCCTGTAATCCCAGCACTTTGGGAGGCTGAGGTGGGTGGATCACCTGAGGTCAGTAGTTCGAAACCAGCCTAATATGGTGAAACCACGACTCTGCTAAAAATACAAAAAAAAATTAGCTGGGCATGGTGGCATGTGCCTGTAATCCCAGCTACTTATGAGGTGAGGCAGGAGAATCGCTTGAACCCGGGAGGTGGAGGTTGCAGTGAGCCGAGATCGTGCCACTGCACTCCAGCCTGGGTGACAGAGCGAGGCTCTGTCTCAAATAATAATAATAATAATGCCCCATAATAAAAAGTTAACCACCAGGAGGCCGGGCGCGGTGGCTCAAGCCTGTAATCCCAGCACTTTGGGAGGCCGAGACGGGCGGATCAGGAGGTCAGGAGATCGAGACCATCCTGGCTAACACAGTGAAACCCCGTCTCTACTAAAAATACAAAAACTTAGCCAGGCGAGGTGGCAGGCGCCTGTAGTCCCAGCTACTCGGGAGGCTGAGGCAGGAGAATGGCGTGAACCCGGGAGGCGGAGCTTGCAGTGAGCTGAAATCCGGCCACTGCACTCCAGCCTGGGTGACAGAGCGAGACTCCGTCTCAAAAAAAAAAAAAAAGTTAACCACCAGGAAGCAAAAAAAGAAACTCACAGATCTATGTTCCTTCTCTTCACAACACTTAAGCCAGGTGGTACTCACATACACCCTTGGGACTGCCAGTTTCCTGTCTGTTCCCCCACCAGCCATGGGTTCCACTGTGATGATGGGAAGAGGTGGGAAGCTGGGACTAAGCTTTGCTTATAACCAAATCCCAGCCAGTGGGGCCGGCTAGCATGTTCTAGGCATGCTCAGTCGATGGCTGCTTTCACTTCCCATTTGCATCCTTGCCTCTCAATACTAGGAGTTAAGAGCTGACTTAAAGGGAAGTGGGGGCCAGGCACGCTGGCTCACGCCTGGATTCCCAGCACTTTGGGAGGCCAAGGTGGGCAGATCACTTGAGGTCAGGAGTTCGAGACCAGCCTGGGCAACATGGTGGAACCCTGTCTCTACTAAAAATACAAAAAATTAGCTGGGCATGGTGGCGCGTGCCTATGGTCCCAGCTACTTGGGAAGCTGAGGTGGGAGGATCGCTTGAGCCAGGGAGGTGGAGGGTGCAGTGAGCAAGATGGTGCCACTGTACTCCAGCCTACGTGACAGAGTGAGACCCCATCTCAAAAAAAAAGGGAAGGGTGTCCTACCTGCACAGCCAAGCTCTCTGGTGCTGGGGGCTCAGTGGCGCCACCCAGGCTGTACCTGCAGCAGTAAAGTGCCAGGCATGGGGGAAGCTCCCTGTCGTCTGTGTGGCCCTGGTGGCCTTCTGCAGACTCTCCCTCTCCTGTCTGGCCCGTTCCTTCTGTTGGCACCACAGGAAGAAGACTAAGGAGACAGGGAGGAGGGAGAGAAAAGAGAGAGTAAGCAGACGGGAGGATCCGAGCCAGGAGGGGCCCCTGACACGTGGGGGCCTGTCTCCCCCATCTCTGAGTAAGTTAAATCTAGCTCCAATACTCTAGCCTCCGGTGTGGGCCTGCATCTGCGTATCAGCCCAGAAATGCAGGCTGTGCTCCTCTCATGCTGTGTGTCCTCAAACTAGTTGCTTAACTTCTCTATGCCTCAGTTTCCCATCCGTAAAATGGGCATAATTCCTCTTGGGGGTCACTGTGAGGCTCAAATGAGATTGTCTCTGGGAATGTGCCAAAGCAGATGCACAATAAACGTTCACTCAAACTGGGTCCCCCGCCCCTGCCCAGTGCGGAGCTCAGGCCCTGCATGTCCAGGCTCCACCTCCCTACTTTCCCAGCACCCCACATCTCACCCGCCAGTTGCAGGGCCTCCAGTATCTGGACTCTCTCATCTCTGCTGTCTGTTCTCTGCCCAGGACGTGACAGAAGCCACTGAGCTCTCTCCTCCTCCCTCAGACTTCCTGGACTAAAAGTGAAGTTGCCCAGAGAGAAGCCGATGACCCGGGAGGGAGGGCACACGGTCCCAACCTGTCCACCCCACCCCAGGCAGATGCGGTCTGCCCTTGGGAGCAGAGGGCGCTGAGTCCCCCTATCCTCTTCTGGACAGTTCATTTTATGTCAGATTTAAAAGCTATTGCTGGGGGGAGGTTCTGCTCTTGATTTATTCTCTTTAATACTATTTGGATTTTTTTTAAACAACAAACATGTATTAAAATAAATATCATTTAAATGATTATTTAAATACATTTGTTCAATTTAAAAACAAGAACATGGCCAGGTGTGGTAGCTCACACCTGTAATCCCAGGACTTTAGGAGGCTGAGGCGGGCAGATCACTTGAAGCCAGGAGTTTGAGACCAGCCTGGCTAACATAGCGAAACCCATCTCTACTACAAAAAAAAAAAAAAGATTTTACATATATATATATAAAAACACACGCACACACACAAATTAGCCAGTGCGGTGGCACACACTCGTAGTCCCAGCTACTCGGGAGGCTGAGGCATGAGAATTGCTTGAGCCTGGGTGGCACAGGTGGTAGTGAGCAGAGATCGCACTACTGTACTACAGCCTGGGTGACAGAGCAATGCTGTGTTTAAAAAAAAAAATGGCCAGGCGCGGTGGCTCAAGCTTGTAATCCCAGCACTTTGGGAGGCCGAGACAGGCGGATCACGAGGTCAGGAGATCGAGACCATCCTGGCTAACACGGTGAAACCCCGTCTCTACTAAAAAATACAAAAAACTAGCTGGGCGAGGTGGCGGGCACCTGTAGTCCCAGCTACTCGGGAGGTTGAGGCAGGAGAATGGCATAAACCCAGGAGGCAGAGCTTGCAGTGAGCTGACATCCGGCCACTGCACTCCAGCCCGGGCGACAGAGCAACACTCTGTCTCAAAAAAAAAAAAAAAAAAAAAAAAAAAAATACCCAACTGTAGTAGAAAATTGGGGAAATAAAGAAAAATATAACCAGAGGCCAGGTGCAGTGGCTCAAACCTGTAATCCCAGCGCTTTGGGAGGCTGAGGCAGGCAGATCACTTGAGGCCAGGAGTTTGAGACCAGTCTGACCAACATGGCGAAACCCTATCTCTACTAAAAAAATACAAAAAAAAAAAAAAAAAAGAAAAAAAAAAATCAGCTGGGCGTGGTGGTGTGTGCCTGTAATCCCAGCTATGTAGGAGGCTGAGGTGGAAGAATTGCTTGAACCCAGATGGAGGTTGCAGTAAGCAAGATTGTTCCACTGCACTCCAGCCTGGGCAAAAAAAGAAAAGAAAAGAAAAGAAAAAAATAACCGACTTTAATCCCACTGCTCCAGAGATAAGCATAGTTTCCATTTTAGCATTTTTCAATGAAATATTTATTTTTCACTCCTTAATTGTGGTAAAATACATGTCAGAAAGTTTACCATTGTGGCCGGGCGCGGTGGCTCAAGCCTGTAATCCCAGCACTTTGGGAGGCCGAGACGGGCGGATCACGAGGTCAGGAGATCGAGACCATCCTGGCTAACACGGTGAAACCCCGTCTCTACTAAAAAATACAAAAAACTAGCGGGGCGAGGTGGCGGGCGCCTGTAGTCCCAGCTACTCGGGAGGCTGAGGCAGGAGAATCGCGTAAACCCGGGAGGCGGAGCTTGCAGTGAGCCGAGATCTGGCCACTGCACTCCAGCTCGGGCTACAGAGCGAGACTCCGTCTCAAAAAAAAAAAAAATACAACAAGAAAAATTATCCTATTACCTTTTTTTTTTTTTTTTTTGAGACAGAGTCTCGCTGTGTGGCCCAGGCTGGAGTGTGGTGGTGAGATCTTGGCTCACTGCAAGCTCCACCTCCTTAAGTGTACGGTTCAGCAGTGTTAGGCTTCACATTGCACATTTTCGGTTTTTTTTTTTCCTTCTGGTCCTTTTTCTATGCACTGTGTGGTTTCTATGCAACTATGTGGTTGGGAAAAATATTTTTGATACATTTTTATGCTCCTTTAAGAAAAATTTAACATTGCCACACCATTTTCCCTTGTTTTTAAAAATGCTATGCAAATATTCTTTTTTAAAATTTTTTTTAATTATTTTTTATTTTTTGCAAATATTCATAAAAATACTTCCAGGGAGGGGGCTATGAGAGGATGAAGCTTTCAAGTTAATTAATATACTTCAACTATTTGGAATATTTTTCAAATTGAGCATGCATTACTGCTATGATTGGAAACAAAACCAATAAAAAATCTTCCTAAACATCATATTGGATGGTTGCTAATCGTTCATTACATGGTCAAACCATCATTTCCTCACTCACTGTTGAGCATTCAGGCTGCTTTTCAGCTTATTTTTTTGAGACAGGATCTTGCCCTGTTGCCCAGGCTGGAGTGCAGTGGTATGATCATAGCTCACTGCAGTCTTGATTTCCTGGCCTCAAGTGATCCTCCTGCCTCAGCCTCTAGAGTGGCTGGGACTACAAGCACGCCCCCACGCCTGGCTAAATGTTTACATTTTTTTGCTAGAGACGGGGTCTCGCTATGTTGCCCAGGCTGCTGTCTAACTCCTGGCCGAGGCCTCCCAGAGTGTTGGGATTACAGGCGTGAGCCACCATGCCTGGCTGTTTTGAAGTTTTTACAATTATAAATGATGCCGTGATGGACATCTTTTTTGCATCAATCTTTGCCCACATCTGCTTATTTCATTCCCATTCTTTTGTGGGGATGAGGAAGTAGTGGGGGTAAGGCAGGAAGTGGGGGAAGGAAGGCCACCAGCTTCCCAGGCCACCCTGACCAACCTGATGTGTTCCAGCCTGCTTCTCTGGGAGAGGTCCGCCACTGTGCTTCTTCCCAAGGAGGGGCCTTGGCCCTGGGCTCTCCTGGAGGGCGGGGACCCTGGCCCAGCCTGCATGTGGGGCTGTACTTGTTTCTGCTGTAAAGCCAGGTTTCTCCACTGGCTCAAGAGAGAAGGGGAAAGGAGATGTTGGCCTTGAATCTGCCTCCCAAGGAAACACCAGGCAGGGGAGGGGACAGGAGTAACACACGCCTATCAGATTCCACAGCCTGTGGTCTTAACCATTACTCTGCCTATTCGTTCCTTCTTTGGGCATGAAGGAATGAATGAATGAACAAATACAGAGAGATGCATCCCAAGAGGCAACACTTTCCTTAGAAGACGAAAGCTGGGACTGGACCCCTCTCAGAGCACCCCTTTCCCAAGGAGGGAAGGACACAGATGCTCCCTCCCAGCCCTGGCTGGCAAACCACTAATAAAAAATAGCAGCCACTTATCTACTAGCTTGCTGTATGCTAGGCAGTGTTCTGAGTCTCTTATTAATTTACTCTCACAATGACCCTGAGAGAGGTATGTACTATTATTATCATCATCCCATTTTAGAGAGAAAGAGACTGGGGCACAGAGAGGTTAGGTAACTTGCCCAAGGTCACACAGCTAGCAAGTGGTAGAGGGGGCAGGATTTGAACTTAGGCAGAGCTGATTCAGGTGTGTGGACTCACAACTACACGATCTACTGCTGATCATTCATGAGGTGCAACCTATGCCCAGTGGGTGCCCTCTCCATAGACTGAGTCTCCTCCCCAGACACACTAGTGCTTCACACAGCCCCCTGGCCCAACCTGGGGACTCCTGACCTCTTGGAAGCTCCAGGCCAGCAGAATCTTTGTGTACCGCCCGCATGCTGCCTCCAGCTGAGCCTCCTGGAGCCACAGGGCCTGAAGGCCCTTTCGCAACAGCTGCCAGCGGCCCAGTGCCACTGCCGCCACCACTGGATCCAACTGCCTCTTCACCAAGTGCCTCCAGGATCGAAAACATCTGGACAACAGCTGCCAGCTGGGAGCAGACCAGGGCTGATCAGGGGTGGACTGCCCTCCTATCCCCAGGGAGAGCCCAGTGGCTGGATACCCTCCGAGATGCCTTTCCTGCAATCAGTCAGGTGGTGACCCACACCACAATACAAGTAACACACTGTAGACTGGAAGAACTTCCCTCTTACTGATGGCTGGACTTGGAAACCCCACACAAGCAAGGCCCTGAGGGTCGGAGAATGCCATCTTTATTTCTTTTACATAATATATATATTATTTTGAGACAGAGTCTTGCTCTGTCACCCAGGCTGAAGTGCAGTGGCATGATAATGGCTCACTACAGCCTCAACCTCCTGGGCTCAAGCGATCCTCCCACCTCAGCCTCCCGCGTGCACCTACAGACGTGCACCACCACACCCGGCTGATTTTTGTAAATTTTTTTTTTTTTTTTTTTTTTTTCTAGAGACAGGGTTTTGCCATGTTGCTCAGGCTGGTCTTGAACTCCTGAGCTCAAGCAATCCGCCTGCCTCAGTCTCCCAAAGTGTTGAGATTACAGGCATGAGCCACCGCATCCAGCCAGAGATTGCCCTCTTTGCCAAAAACCCAGGGTGGCCTCGGAAGTTCAGGACACTCAGTGCCCCAAACCCACAAGCATCCCTTCATTCTCGTCCCTGGAGCCCTGGAGGCTCCCTTCATTCCCCAGCAGGGACAGGAAATAAGTTCCTCTTCCTTGAAACCCTGCCTCATCTCCATCAGGCCCTCATCTCCATTCGCACAGGCAAATGGAAGCACAGTCCTGAGCATGTGTCCCCCCCCACCCCCGCTCCAACCCCTGTCCCCACCCAGCCATGGCCTCACCAGGTTGCCTCAGACTCCGGGGCTACAATGTTTTGTGCCTTGTTCTGGGAAAGCAAGAGTACATAACACAGTTCTCAGGCCAAGCAGCAGGC
This sequence comes from Theropithecus gelada, assembly GCF_003255815.1. Lineage (NCBI taxonomy): Eukaryota > Metazoa > Chordata > Mammalia > Primates > Cercopithecidae > Theropithecus > Theropithecus gelada. Next base: position 40,454,391 of record NC_037668.1, on the reverse strand, counting down.
AGGCAGGACAAGGCACCCCCTGCCGAGCCTCCCTGCCCCGGAGCAACGCCCCCTGCCCCCACCCCACCTCCAGCCTCCCCCAGCCTCTACCTTCCAGGCATTGCTCGCTGGGATTGTGTCTGGCAGATGGAACGCTGTCCTCTCCTCCTCCCTGTGGACCCGCTCCCTCGGGGCCCCCTCCTCTCCTTTCTGCTTGGGTGGGACTCCCCAGGCTGTGTTGGAGAAGGCTGAGGAACAGGAGCTGGCCTCCCTGCTTCCCACCCCTTGAGGGAGACTGGGGTCACCCTTCTGTGCCCTGCCATCTGGAGACGCGGGGGAGCAGCTGTCCCCTGACCCCAGGGGGTGAGCGGGAGGGAGCCCCTGCTCGGGATTAAGGGAATCCCCAGTCAGTGTCCCCAGAGTGGTCTCAGGTGACATTAGCTTGCTTTGTGCCCAAGAGTCTGAGAGACTAGCCGGGGTCTTCAAGAGAGCTGCAGTTTCCCTTTGGCCTCGAAGGCATCTCCGCCTCTCATCCCAGGAAGCAAGGAGAGGCTGGTGGGCGGAGAGTGGCTGACCACCGCTGGTCCAGAGGTCCTGCTGCACAGCACGGGGGGGTTCCTGGGGTGCCTGGCACCTGAGTCTGGCTGCCTCCTGCGCCAGGCAACGTACAGAGGCCAGCAGCTGCTGGATGGCAGCATGGGATGGGGCCCGAGTCTGGTTCTGACTGGGGATAGCCAGGTCCTCCAGGGTGAGAGGCTCCCCCACCAGCCTGGACCTCCAGCTCCCCAGGCCACCCCAGAATCTGAGGCCTGGCCGTGTGTGCTCATCAAGAGGGGCAAAGGCTTCAGTGGGCCTGAAGTCCCCGCTAGGGGTGCCTGGGGCCGGCAGCCTGGACTGCCTCAGACAGGGAGATGGGCGGGCCAGTGGCTCCTGGGATAGGAGACGACCCCAGGGCAGCTTGTGGGGCCCAAAGCTCCCCCCAGGCTCTGGGCAGAGGTGGGGGCTGCTGGTCTCCCTGCTGCTCAGGTTGCTCTGCTGAATGGCGAACTCTCGAGCCTTCCCTTGGCACCTCCGGGCTGGAGGCTGCAGGTTGCTCTGTTGCCAGACGCTTGAATTTACCAGTCGGCCAGTCGTGTCCTTCAGGGCTAGGCCCAGGCGGGGACCAGGGCTGGCCAGGTTGGTCTGGACTCGGCAGGGCTCCTGGTCTAGCACCGCCCCTGGGGAGGGTGTGGCAGCACGCCCTCCCCTCTCCACCTGGCACCCGGGCACCCACTGGTCATGTCTACTGCTCAGGCTGATGCCCAGGCTCCTCCGGAATCTTCGTTGCTCTAAAGAGAGGAGAGACAGTCATGCCTTGGGGGAGGACTTGGGTGGCCGGCACTCAGGTGGGACAGGTGGAGCTGTCCAGGCCTCAGAGCCAGGGAGGGGACGGGGCCCTAGCAGCAGGAGGGAGCTAAGACTTCCGGGGTCTGCTGCCAGCTCTGTCTCCCTGGGTGAAGCGATGGGTAGTCCCTGGGGCTCTTGGAGTGGGGGTTCTTGGAGCTGGACAGAGGGAAGCAGAGAGATATTTAGGAGGTAGTTGAGGGGGTCCCAGGAGAGAGATGATGGTGGCTGGGATCGGGGGTAGCAGGTGGGTAAAGAGAAGATTCAGACAAGCTTCAGAGGTGCAGCCAGTAGGCTTGGGGGAGTCAGGTAAAGGGGAAAAAAGAAAGAATCAAGGGGGACTCCTTGATTTCTGGCTTGAGCAAAGAGGTGGTGGGGGCAGTGGTCTGGGGTGAAAGCAAGACCCCACAGAGCAGTGGGTAAAGGTGAGCTGCTCTGGGAACACAGAGAAGGGCCTTGGAGGCCCTTCCCAGCCCCTAAGCCCACTCCACAGGCACAGAGTCCTCGTGCGGATGGATGAGGTCCCGGGAGGCTCTGGGCGAGGGGCCTGGCAGGCAGAGTGGGCCATAAAAGTTGCTGCCTTTGTGGATGGGAACTAAAGCTCAGAGAGGTCAAGCAACTTGCCTCATGGTCACACAGCTGGAACACGAAGAAACTGGGATGTGAATTCAAGAATCCACATTTGTTCTTGGGCTGCTCCCCTTCTTGGCTGGCCCAGCTGTGTGGCTTCCTTTTTTTTTGAGAGGGAGTCTTGCTCTGTCGCCCAGTACAACCTCCGCCTCCCAGGTTCAAGTGATTCTCCCACCTCAGCCTCCCAAGTAGCTGGGATTACAGGCACCCACCATCATGCCCAGCTAACTTTTGTATTTTTGTAGAGACGGGGTTTCACCATGTTGGCCAGGCTGGTCTTGAACCCTTGACCTCAGGTGATCCACCTGCCTCGGCCTCCCAAAGTTCTGGGATTACAGGCATGAGCCACCACTCCCGGCTCTCTGTGACTTTCTTAAAGCCTCAGCAGCCTGAGCAGGGATGTCCCCAGCCCACCGCCCCTGGTACTGGCTGACCTGTGGGGGCCCCATCTTAGCCAGGGGCACCAACCAGGCCTACTCCTGGTCCCCTCTCTTCCTGACCTTACTTTCCCAAGACCCCTGCTCCTTAGGCCCCAGGCTGGGAAAACTGTTCTATGTGCCGCCGACCATGGTGGCTGATCTGTGGAATTAGCCAGGCCCTATAGGCTGGCCTGCCTGGGAGGGGGGTTCTGGGCCGATACCGAGACGGGCCCTGCTCCTGTAACCTCCCATCCAGGCCCTCTAAGCCTCTTGCCTGGCTTCAGGAGCACTGCAGGCTTTGGGGACACATTCTCCTTGTGGCTGGCATCAGACCTTAGCTCCATGGGCTCAGGGACAGGGGTGTCCTTGGTCCACCCCACAGTGAGTGGCCTGGTCTGTTTAATAAGATGGGCCCTGCGGGGAGAGGACAGGTTGCCCTGGCTCTCATTCAACCCCACCCCATTCTGATCCCTACCCCTTCCCTTTAACAGTACTCCTGGCTACTCTTGGCCTGGTCCCAGCTGCCTGGGGCTTGCCCCTCACTGTTCTGGTCTCTCAGGGGCTCCTCTCCCTGCCCTACTTATCACCCCTCTTTCCATGGTAAGTGTCCAGGTCAAATGCTGCCCCATCCTGCCCCCTAGACCTCTCGGCTGATCTGCACACAGATCTAACCATGCAGGTCCAGTGACCTCCTCCACGCCTACCCAGATGTCTAACAGGCATCTCGTGAGGTGAGCGGCCCTCACCTGCCACCTCCCAACTGGTCACCCTTATTCTGCCCTCGTCCTCACACCCGACAGCCTCCTCTTCATGCAGTGGCAGGGTGATCCTGTGAACACTGAAATCAGATCATGCCCTGCCTCAACTCTAATGCCACAGAGGCTCTCCAGCCCACTCAATGCCCCTGCGAGCCTTCAAGGCTGTAGGCGAGGGGTTAGCAATTACTGCCTGGGCTAGTGGTCCGTTATGTGAATAAAGTTATATTGGAACAAAGCCCATTTGTTTACAGACTGTCTGCTTTCCAGCTGCAATGGCTCAATAGCTGCAAGATACCTTAGGCTGCAAAACTTTTTTTTTCTGAGACAGAGTCTCACTTTGTCGCCCAGACTGGTACAATGGCGTGATCCTGGCTCACTGCAACCTCTGCCTGCCTCCCTGGGTTCAAGGGATCCTCCCGCCTCAGCCTCTAAGAAGCTGGAACCACAGGCGCATGCCACCATGCCTAATTGTTGTATTTTTTGGTAGAGATAGGGTTTCGCCATGATGGCCCGGCTGATCTCGAACTCCTGACCTCAGCTGATCGGCCCGCCTCGGCCTCCCAAAGTGTTGGGAGTACAGGCGTGAGTCACCACACCCAGCCCCGCAAAGTCTTTAAAATCCGGCTCCCAGTGACGGTCCTCCCAGAGTCTTCTTCCCCTTGCCCACTGTCCTCCACACACACCAGCCCCCTGGCTGCTCCTCCAAATGGCACACATGCCCTCACTGCAGGGCCTTTGTGCTGCTGTCCCTTCTGCCTTCAAGTCTTGCCTCCCACATCACAGTGAGCCCTCCCAGCCCACTGTCTCTCCAACTGCAGCGACCTGGCCTCTCCTCACTTTGCCCTGCACTTGCGGCCACCTAATATAGTGACGACATTAGTGAATTTCTTCCTCCATTGGCCTAGGAGCCACACGAGGGCAGGCTGGTCTTGTTTTTGTTTTTTTTTTTTCCCTGCTGGATTTGCAGCCCATAGAACAATGCCTGACCCCCAGCAGGGGCTTGTAAATGTGCATTGAATAAATGACAACCGTGCTAGGCACCGTGCAGCCTTCAGCAGGCGTCCTGCCATTTAATCTGCACCGCAGCCCTGGGACTTAGGTTCCCTGTTTTAGAAATGAGGACGTGAGCTTAGAAGGGCTGCCTGCCCCGCCCAGGGCCTCAGAGGGGTGCCCCAGGGCTGGCGCCACAGCGCAGGCTCTAACCAGGACCACCCCACCATCCCCTCTTGCCCAAGTTGACTTGAGGCTGCTCAATCCACAGGAGACCTTCCTGCACCCCCACCCCTCACGCCGGGCTCTTCTGTCCATTTCTCTGCTCCTCGTCCCCCTCCCTCAGACTCCCCCCTCCCACTCCACCCCCACCCCTGTCCACTTAAGGGGGCTCACAGCCTCCCTCTTCTTCCCACCAGAAGAGCCTGAGGTCAGTTTCCTGTCCTCATGGACCTGCCCTCACGTGCGTGGGTCCTCCTCGGGTCCTCCTTCACCCAGTCGGATTTGAATCTAGAGGGGGCTCGGGCTGGCACCGCTAACGACCCCCGCAGGTCGTGGGCGGGAGAGCAGAGCGTGCTGCCCCGCGCTTGGCCCCGCCCAGCCCTGAGCCGTGGGCGTGGCCACCGACTTCCGGCACAGGTTTTGCTGGGTCCTCCGCAGGCAAGGCACGTGGTCTCAGGGCAACTTTTGCACGTGCAAGATAAGCGACTTTCTCTTGGCCATCAGGTCCCTGGGAACTTCCTCCACCCTCTGCCCTGAATCCTGTGGCAGCATCATTGGGGTCTGGGCTTCCTCCACCAGGCGTGCCTCCTCCTGGCTCCTTCCCACACCTAAGGCTGCCTCCTGGAGCCCCCGCCCCACACCTGGGATACCCCTAGCCATGCCCCCACCACCTGTGCCTCCTGAGGCTGCAGGACATGCCCCCGGCTCCCATTGGCAGGAACCCCAGGGGCAGGACATCCAGGTCATGGACACTCGCATCCTCACCCATTCCCAATAGGTGCGATGCCCCGTCCAGGGATCTCAGATACGGCTGGCACACCATGGCCCTCATGGCTGAGGACACCCCCGTGATGGGCCCCCAGGATCTGGGGGGCAGCCCCCACCCTGATCACGACCTGGAATGCCTCATCCTGGACGTCCTTCAATGAGCATGTGCCCCAGGGGGCCTCAGTCTGGCTCTCCCATGGGTCACCCAGGTACTATGCCTCCACAGTATGCGTGGACCTCCTCCACTGATGCCGCCTCATGGATACACTGGCTCTCCCCAACCCCTACCCTATGGCTTCCAGCAGAGGCCTCTCCCTCCACCCAGGCCCACTCCCTAGCCTCCAGTTCCCCCTCAACGCCCACTTCGGGGCCCTCTCCCTCAGTAAATTCACATTCTTCTTCCTCCTGTTATATCTTCCCAATATCTTTTTGATTCCTTGGACCAGAGATGCTGCAGCTCCTTGCAACTAAGGCACTAACCCTTTTCAGCCTTCCCATCTTCATTTATTTTTTCCCCATAGAAGGTATTTCTTTCTCATGTTGGTCTAAGTATTTTGCAAATGCAGAGGAAAATAAAACTATAACAAATTCCTTGTTTAAAAAAAGAAAGAAAGGAAAGAAGGAAGGAAAAGAAAAAGGGAGGAAGGAAGGAAGAAAAAGAAAGAAAGAAAGAAAGAGAAAGAAAGAAAGAAAGAAAGAAAGAAAGAAAGAAAGAAAGAAAGAGAAAGAAAAGGCCAGGCACAGTGGCTCACACCTGTAATCCCAGCACTTTGGGAGGCCGAAGTGGATGGATCACAAGGTCAGAAGTTCAAGACCAGCCTGGCCAACATGGTGAAACCCTGTCTCTACTAAAAATACAAAAATTAGCTGGGCGTGGTGGTGGGCACCTGTAATCCCAGCTACTCGGGAGGCTGAGGCAGGAGAATCGCTTGAACCCAGGAGGCAAGGGTTGCAGTGAGCCGAGATCCTGCCATTGCACTCCAGCCTGAGCAACAGACCAAGACTCCATCTCAAAACAAAAAAAAAAAAAAAAAAGAAAGAAAAGAAAAGAAAAAAAAGAAAAGGCTGGATGCGGTGGCTTATGCCTATAATCCCAGCACTTTGGGAGGCCAAGGTGAGTGGATCACTTGAGATCAGGAGTTCTAGACCAGCCTGGCCAACATGGCAAAACCCCGTCTATACTAAAAATATAAAAATTAGCTGGGTGGTGGTGGCGTGTGCCTGTAGTCCCAGCTACTGGGGAGGCTGAGGTAGGAGAATCTCTTGAACCCGGCAGGCAGAGGTTGCAGTGAGCCAAGATTGCGCCACTGCACTCCAGCCTGGGTGACAAGAGCAAAACTCCGTCTCAAAAAAAAAAAAGGGTCGCGGGCTGGTAACACTTACCTCCCCTACCTCTCTGGCTTGATGTGAGGGTCAGATGTTTAACAAATAAATGCCAAAGGGCTTTTTAAACGCTAAAGCAACTCTTGAAGAGGAAGAGGTGATTACTGCTCCCTTCATAGGTCTGTGTGTCTAATCTTTCCTCCTAAACCTGGTGGATGGAAGCTTTTGTTCTTTAGGTTTATTTGTTTGTTTGTTTGTTTTTTGAAAAGAAGTTTCACTCTTGCCACCCAGGCTGGAGTGCAGTGGTACAACCTTGGTTCACTGGAACCTCCGCCTCCTGGATTCAAGAGAGTTTCCTGCCTCAGCCTCTGGAGTAGCTGGGATTACAGGCGTGTGCCACCACATCTAGCTAATTTTTTTGTATTTTTAGTAGAGACAGGTTTCACTATGTTGGCCAGGCTGGTCTTGAACTCCTGACCCCAGGTGATCCACCCACCTCAGCCTCCCAGAGTGCTGGGATTACAGGCGTGAGCCACCACACTCAGCTTGTTCTTTAGGTTTTGACTGTCTTTTATCTCTAGTAATACCTTTTGCCTTAAAGTCAAATTAACTCCACCAGTTCCACTTTGGTCCCTACTTGCCTGGTATAACTTTTTCATCCTTCTACCTTCAGCCTTCCCACGTCCATAATCTTAGGTTTGTTATTTGTAAGCATAATATAGCTGGTATTTAAAAAAATCTGATCTGGCCAGGCGCGGTGGCTCAAGCCTGTAATCCCAGCACTTTGGGAGGCCGAGGCGGGCGGATCACGAGGTCAGGAGATCGAGACCATCCTGGCTAACCCAGTGAAACCCCGTCTCTACTAAAAAATACAAAAAAAAAAAAACTAGCCGGGCGAGGTGGCGGGCGCCTGCAGTCCCAGCTGCTCGGGAGGCTGAGGCAGGAGAATGGCGTGAACCCGGGAAGCGGAGCTTGCAGTGAGGTGAGATCCGGCCACTGCACTCCAGCCTGGGCGACAGAGCGAGACTCCGTCTCAAAAAAAAAAAAAAAAATCTGATCTGAGAATCCTGTATCTCGAGTTTAATTCACTTACAAATGTATGATTTTGACATATTTATTTTAACCATCTTATTTTTGTGCTTGCTAGTAGCCAAATGTTTCATCTTTCTCCTTTCTTGCAGTTTTAAGAATTGATCAAGGTTTTCTTTTTCTTCAGGTCCTCCCCGGCTCTTCACTGGCTTGGAAACTGCACATTTCATATCTTTTCTTTCTGTGGTTATCCTATACACACACACACACACACACACACATTTAGAGACAGAGTCTTGCTCTATCCCCCAGGCTGGAGTGCAGTGGTGCAATCTTGTCTCACCGCAACTTCCACCTCCTGGGTTCAAGCAATTTTCATGCCTCAATCTCCCTAGTAGCTGGGATTACAGGTGCCTGCCACCATGCCCGGCTAATTTTTACACTTTTAGTAGAAATCGGGCTTACCAAGTTGCTCAGGCTGGTCTGGAACTCCTGACCTCAGGTGATCTGCCCACCTCAGTCTCCCAAAGTGCTGGGATTACAGGCATGAGCCACCGCGCCCGGCTTCAAGATATTTTAAAATGTATATTTAACAAAATCTAAAGTTGCCAGTATTTAATCTCCTTCTAGGTCAAAATAAAGGGCTTCAGCACACTCTGTTTCTGGTCAGATCGTCCTGAATTACACATTATTGTCTGGGAGACTAAACCATGTTTACTATTTCCTTTGTGCAGCTCAGATCTTCCTTCTGAAAAAAATTCCATGTGCCATCAAAAGATTCTTCAGATGTTTCTATATCAAAGATTTATGGGTGATAAACTCAACTGTCATTTTTCTTAGTATCTTTATTTTACCCTCACCCCTGAAAGATAACTCACTGGTGCATAATTTTAGGTTGACAGTTATTTTTCTCACCACTTTGAATATATCATTCCACTGTCTTCTGACTTCTATTTTGCTGTTTAGACATCAGCTGCCAGTAATTGTCAATCTTTTTGAGACAATATCTTTTCTGTCTGGCTGCTTTTGGGAGCTTAATTTTTGTCTTTGGTGTTCTGAAGTATTCATTCATTCTACAACTTTGATAAAGCATTAACTGGGTGCCATGGGTGCCAACACTGTTCTAGGTGGTGAAGGTATAGAAGTGATTGAACCATGTTCTGTTAGAATGACTCTCTGTCATCCAGGCTGGCTGGGGTGCAGTGGCGCCATCATGGCTCACTGCAGTCTCGAACTCCCTGGGCTCAGGTGATCCTCCCACCTCAGCCTCCTGAGTAGCTGGGCCTACAGGCACCACTCCAGGCTAATTTTTGTGTCTTTTGTAGAGATGGGGTTTCAGCATGTTGCCCAGGTTGGTCTCCAACTCCTGGGCTCAAGTGATCCACCCACCTTGGCCTCCCAAAGTGCTGGGATTACAGGTGTGAGCCACTGCGCCCAGCCTCTTTTTATTTATCCTGTTTGGGAATTGTTTAGCTTCTTGAACCTGAGCTTTGTTGTCTTTCCATTTTGGAAAATATTCTGACTTATCTCTCTGAATGTTGCTTCTCTTCCATCATCTCCTTCAGGAACTCTGGCTATATTTCTATCGTTCCTTCTCACTCTATCCTTTGTGTCTTTTTTTTTTTCCAAGATGGAATCTTGCTCTGTCACCCAGGCTGGAGTACAGTGGCATGATCTTGGCTCACTGCAACCTCTGCCTCTCATGTTCAAGTGATTCTCCCACCTTAGCCTCCCAAGTAGCTAGGATCAGGCACGAGCCACCACGCCTGGCTAGTCTTTGTATTTTAGTAGAGACGTGGTTTTGCCATGTTGACCAGGCTGGTCTCGAACTCCTGACCCCAGGTGATTCTCCTGCTTCCCAAAGTGCTGGGATTACAGGCGTAAGCCACTGTGCCTGGCCTTGAAATAAAGTATTTTTAAAACCACTGAGCTAGGCGAGGTCTAAGTTTCCTTCAAGTTCAAATTTGTGATACTGAATTGTCATCTTAGATATGACAATATTTTATGACAACCTGTTGACTCTGTAGATAGTTTCTGGACTTAGAGGTGTGTACAAAAGCACCTGACCACCTGTAGAACTGGGTCCTGAGTTCTGTTGCTAGTGAGGAAAATCTGTTTTACTTCCTGAAAAATTTTCCAATCTTTTGAGAACTTGTAGAAAGCACTCAAGAAATGTTCATAGAATTGGGTCAAAGAGATGAATTGACTTGCCCGAGATCACACAGCTCAAAGCTGATGATGCTGGGATCCATGCCTAGGCAGCCGAGCCCAAAGCCAGGCTCCAGGCCACTGTGCCATGGGCTTCCCCATGGAAGCTGAGCAGAAGGACACCAGCCTTGGGCCCACGCAGTCCTCTCCAGCTCCCCTCCCAGGCACGAGGGCACCACATTACTTCATCCAGACAGCCTCGGGGGCTGGGGCTGGGTCCCAGGCAAGGCTGTAGGGCCCCAAGTGCCCCACACTCCTCACGCCCATCCCCTCCTCTGTACATTCATCCTGGGACCTTGACCAAGTCCCAAGGGCTGCAGGCCTCAGCTTCCTTGTCTGTCCAATGGGAGAAACGTTCTGGTGCCCCTCACCTGGGGGCAGGTCCGGCAGCAATGAGGTCAGCCAGGGTGGGAGGCCCCAGGCCACTCCTGCCCTCAACCAGCTAGTACCAGTCACAGGCCACCTGGACTCCTTCCCTCTCTAAATGATTACACAGTCGTACAGATAATGAGATCTAACATTTATTAAACACTTATGTCACACCATTTTCTGTCCTCACTAATACCCGAGTCAGGCACTATTATTGTTCCCATTTGCAGATGAGGAAGCTGAGGCACAGTGAAGTTAAGAGACAGTGTCTCTTACACAGCCAGTTACAGAGTGCATAGGGGATTTAATCCAAGGCTCACTGACTCCAGAGCCCGTTTAGAGACACAGTGTGAGAGTTGGCATTTCCAGGCCATTCTGGAGACTCTCAGAACCAGCCTGAGGTGGGGCCCTGCCTGGTCCAGAACTGCCGCTCTGGTCCAGTTCTGGTCAACTGGAGAAGGCAGTGACCTCCTGTGGGGCAGTTTCTCTGGCTTCTTCATGTGGAAGGCTCAGCTTTGTGAAAACAAGAAATAAATTTGCAAACTGGACAAGTGTGACTTCAGTCCTGATAATGGTTTGGCTGTGTCCCCACCCAAATCTCACCTTGAATTGTAATAATCCCCATGTGTCAAGACTGGGGCCACGTAGAGATACTAAAATCATGGGGTTGGTCCCCCATACTGTTCTGGTGATGGTGAATAAGTCTCATGAGATCTGATGGTTTTATAAATGGGAGTTCCCCTGCACAGGCTCTATCTCTTGCCTGCCGCCATGGAAGAAGTGACTTTGCTCCTCATTTGCCTTCCACCTTAGTAATGGTGAGGTCTTCCCAGCCATGTGGAACTTTGAGTCCATTAAACCTCTTTCCTTTATAGATTACCCAGTCTAGGATATGTCTTTATTAGCAGCATGAGAACAGATTAATACAAGCCCTCTCCAGCAGGAAACCAGAGGCAAGAGGAATTTGCCTCCTGTGGTTGACAGTCTCTAGAAAGTCAGACACTATATAAACCTGCACGGTGCCCTACTTCCAAGTCCCTACAGACATGGGCCTTTTAAAAGCTGCATGGTGTTGAGAATGTCTGGTTGGAAAGCCTCGTTAGCACAGTGCAGCCCATCCATGGCTGAAGTCCTGGCCTTATCCTGGACCTGCCCTCCCATGTCCTCCCTCCTGGCTAATGGAAGCTCCAGCCTGCCAGTGAGGCCCACACCTCGCAGTCCCAGGCTCGTCTCTGCCTCCTCCATCCAGCCCATCACAGGTCCTGTTGCTCTTCCTTCAGAGAGTGCCCAAGAGTTGACCACTTGTCACCACCCCCACCTCTATCCCCATCCAAGGCACCAAGGTGGTCCTTTTAGAATGCAGGCCAGGCCCAGTGGCTCATGACTGTAATCCCAGAACTTTGGGAGGCTGAGGCAGGCGGATCACCTGAGGCCAAGAGTTCAAGAGCAGCCTGGCCAACATGGTGAACCCCGTCTCTACTAAAAATACAAAAATTAGCCGGGCGTGGTGGTAGGCACTTATTATCCCAGCTATTTGGAAGGTCGAGGCAGAAGAATTGCTTGAACCCGGTTGCAGTGAGCCAAGATCACACCATTGCACTCCAGCCTGGGCAACAAGAGCATAACTGTGTCTCAAAACAAAACAAAACAAAACAAAAAGCTGGCTGCGGTGGCTCACGCCTGTAATCCCAGCACTTTGGGAGGCCGAGGTGGGTGGATTATGAGGTCAGGAGATGGAGACCTTCCTGGCTAACACGGTGAAACCCCGTCTCTACCAAATATACAAAAAATTTGCTGAGCGTGGTGGCGGGCGCCTATAGTCCTAGCTACTTGGGAGGCTGAGGCAGGAGAATGGCGTGAACCCGGGAGGTGGAGCTTGCAGTGAGTTGAGATTGCGCCACTGCACTCCAGCCTGGGCGATAGAGCGAGACTCCGACTCGAAAAAAAAAGAAATAGAATGTAAGGCAGATCTTGCCTGGCTCTGCCCAACACCCTCCAGGGGCTCCCATCTCATTCAGTCAGAGCTGGAGTCCTCAGAATGACTTGCTAAGCCTGCACATCTGACCCCAGCCACCTTCTGACCTCATTGTCTTCTCTCCCCCTCCCACCCTCTGCTCACCCACTCTCTGCCTCGGGCCTTGTTAGCTGTCATACTGCCTAGAACTTCTCATGCTAAATGGAATGCCCCTGGTGACTTTTCCCGCCCCCTGGCATCCCCTGCCTCTGGAACATGGCCTCACACACAGTGGGCTCTGGGGCGTTTGTTGTTTGTTAGAAGCTCTCCCTGCGGAGCCCACTGTGTGGAAGGAGCAGCCACACGGGTGCCTCCTCCACTGTTTCTGTCTGCCTCTGATGGCCCTCTGGCTTCTGACTGCCCGCACAGTCAGGGGGACACAGTGCCTGCAAATCTAAGCCACCCTCTCCCGCTCCCTGAGCAGCTCCTGGCCAATGACCGGAAAGCCCAGCTCCCTTGCTTTCATCGCAGACTCTGCTTCTGGGGCACACCCCGAGACAGGAGCTTCCCTCTGTCCTCTCCCGCAGAGCCGGTTCGACCTGGGGGCCTGGGACGATGAGGAACCAAGGTCTCTGGATACACTCCCCTGTGCGCGGCCCAGGTTCCATCATCAGCCCCCATTGCCTGGGCCAAGCCCCCGCCCTGGCTTTTCATTCCCTTTGGGAATCTGACACATCATGATGCAGGCACACAAGCCCTCCCAGGGCCAGGACACCGTATACGCAAGAGAAATAGACTTGGGTCTTAGTCCCATTCCCCCTGGGTCACGCCCCTCCTCCACCCAGGGCGGCTACAGTCATGAACCTGACAGGTGTTCTTCTAGTCCAGGCTTTTTACCTTGACTATTTGACCACACATAAACCCAGGAACAACATATGGCATTGCTGTGAGGTTTGAAAATTCATCCCGATGTCATTCTGCAATCTGCTTTGTTCACATTTGCAGGGGACCAACGTTGGTAGAAGGTCTGGTTTATCGGCTGTAACTGCTGCACCGTGCTCCATACGATGAATGGACCGTGGCTTACTGGTCCACTCCCTATAATGAATACTCCCTATAATCAATGGACTGTGGCTCACTGCACCGTACTCCATACGATGAATGGACCGTGGCTTACTGGTCCACTCCCTATAATGAAGTCCGTCTCCTGACAGCGAGGCTGTTTCCAGTTTCTTACAACCGCAGCTGCTCAGCAGCCCTCTGCCCGGAGCACAGCCCCTTCCCCACAGCAGCCTTCCTCCCTGGCCCAGAGGCCTGTGTCCCCTTCTTTCAGAGCTCTTGCCTCTGTCTGTAATCCTCCAGGTGATAAGACTGTTAGGCTGAGAGAGCAGGCTCCCAAGGTCACCACTGAAGCCCCGTCTGCTCGGCACCAGGCAGATACTAAGCCTCTTTTGATTGACAGATGGACACAAGAGAATGGTGGGGGTTGTGCACTAGGCCTTGACCCTGTGCCAGAGACAAGCCAGGATGGCCTGGGAAAGCCCTGGCACTTCGGGCCCAGGGGCAGAAGAGCAAGCTGTGAACAGCCAGACCTGTCCGCGGGGTGGGCCCGGGCCCTGCGGAACTTCTGGATGTGTCAGCCCAAGTCAGTGGTGACCAGACACAAGGGCCACCAGGAAGAGGTCGCCCCTGCCTCCTAACCTAGCATTGTCACTGGCCCGAGGAGCAAGTCCACTGCTAACAACTTCACCATCACTGAGGGAGCCCTCCTCACGCCAGGCACCTTACACCTGGAGCAGGCACCAACCCTTTCTAGAAGACACTGAAGGCATGCAGCTAGTAAGTGGCGGAGCAGGATTCAAAACAGTGCCTGCGTCATCTGGTTCAGAGAAACGGATGCCCACACGCCACACCCACCAGTTGCTCTCTCTGCTGTGGCCTCTGCTAGGCCAGAGTCAGGAACAAGCCCAGCTCAGCCAACACGCATGTCCGTTTCCTCCCGCCATGACAGACTGGGGCAGCCTAGTGCAGGCTCCACCTGGGAATTGGCAGGAGAAATTTTCCCAGGAACAAGGCCAGGCCCCAGCCCAGCCAGGAGACTGAAAGTGGCTCAAAACACAGCCCATCTATAGAATTCCCCAAACTTTAATGCTGTGGCTCTGAAAAGGGAGGCTGGAGGCTGTGATGGGTCACAGTGTGGCTGACGCCTCTGACCTCCAGCCCTGCATCCCTAGCCACCACGTGACCAGGCAGTGAGAAGCACGGGGCCTCACTCCCATGCCAGACCGCTCCTGGAGCTGAGCAGGACCTGAAGCTCTCAGGGCTTCCACTGAAGCCTGACAAACTCGGGGGAGGCCTCAGGGGGCATCAGTGGTCCTTAAAGGCCTGAGCCTGCCACACTCAGGCGGGACTCAGCTGGGGGCCTCTGTGGTGCGGTAGGAGGTGAAGAGAGACCATGGGTCCAGCCTGGGAACCAGTGGGTGCCCTGAAGGGAGGGGAAGACTCAGGGAGGTTGGGACAGGAGTGTGCAAGGCACTGGGTGGCCCATGGGGGCTCCTGGCCTCTCAGGGCACTTGGTTCAGGCAATCCCTGAGCTGGGGACACATTCCATCTTAGGTCCAAGAGACGGAGGTCAGGAGCATCCCTAGAACGACCTCCCAGGCACAAGGAAGGCCCGGGGCGGGGCCGGGCACAGTGTGGCTGGCTTCAGTACCCTCGGGCATCTTGACTTCTGCCCTCTGGGACTGCAAAGGGATCTGCGGGTGCCTCTGCTGAGTCAATCGTCTGATAGGCACCACGGTCCTGAGAAGGTCCAAGGAAACCTGGGTGGCAGGGGACATGGCAGGAAAGAAAAATGAAGGGTGAGAACTCGGAATGTTTGGCTAAGTCCAACCCAAGACCCACCCCCGCCACCCTTGGGCTGGGCATCCTGACATCATGCACAGAGACAGAGGCAGCAGCCCCAGGCACTCAACCTTTAGCATGTATTATTCATTCAATCCTGCCGTATCCCCGTGCAGCGGGTATTTTTATTGTCCCCACTTTACAGATGGGGAAACTGTGGGTCAAAGAGATTAACTGACTTGCCCAAGATCACACAGCTCGAAGCTGATGATGCTGGGATCCACGCCTAGGCAGCCGATCCAAAGCCAGGCAGCGAGTGCCATGGGCTTCCCCAGGCAGCGAGTGCTCAGGAACCTGGGCAGAGGGACGCCAGCCCCGGGCCCACGCAGTCCTCTCCAGCTCCCCTCCCAGGTACAAGGACACCACATTACCATATCCAGATGGCCTCCGAGGCTGGGGCTGGGTCCAAGGCAGGGCCGTAGGGCTCCGAGTACCCCAATGCCTCACTCCCATCCCCTACTCTGTACATTCATCCTGAGACCCTGAACAAGTCCCAAGGGATGTGGGCCTCAGTTTCCTCATCTGTCTAATGGGAGAAACATTCTGGCCCCCCTCACCTGAGGCAGGCCCAGGCAGTGCTGACGTCAGCCACTGTGGGCAGCCCCAGGCCATTCCTACCCTCGACCAGCTGGTGGCACTCACAGGCCACCTAGGGCATCTCTTCTCAGGAGTGAAAGGCAGAAGGCCACACCCCACCACCTCCCTCCACTCCTCTCAAAGAGAGAGAGAAAGGAAGAGAGAGGTGTCAGAGAGCAGGCAAATGGCTCGGCCACCAGGAGAAGGGGTTCAGGAGTTCAGAGAGGGCGTGGGAGAGGGCAGGTGTAAGGCTGGGCGAGTGGGGAGGGGCCAGTGGGCAGGGAAAGTACTCCCTGTTCAGGGCTGTCCTCGCTGAGGCTCCCATAGCCTACACTGGTGCGGGCTCTCCCTTGGCCACCTAGCACAGTCTCTGCCTCAAGAGAGCGAAGACTCCACATGGCAGGAAATGGGGTTCCAGTGATGGGCCCCCGTGGGAACAGAAAGGAGACCTGTAGGTGCCTGTGGCTCTCAGGATGGAGACAGCCCAGGGCTGCCCCTGGGAACTAAATGATACCCCAAGCTGTGCCTGTGCTCTGGGCTGAGAGAAGGGCCCAGCCTCAGCTTCACAGCAGGAGAAGGTCTCGGCAGACCAGGACAGCCAGAGGACCCCTGGGCTCCTGCAGCAGACACTAGGAGCTTGGACCTGTCCAGCCTGGTACAGAGCGCCCATGCCACGTTCTCCCTGCACCTTGAGCCCTGGCCCCATGGGGCAAGGCGGGCTCACTGAGGGAGAGGCTGGGGGCCAGGCAAGGGAGAGACAAGAGTGGGGAGCTGGCTGGAGGTAGTGGCCTCACCAGTGTGGACCAGGAGCTCACCCCCGCGCTCCCGGTACATGTGGTAGACGAAGCAGCACGAGAGCGGCTTGAGCAGCAAGCTGAGGATGGCCATGCCCGCGCCAAAGCGGCCCGTGTCCGTGAGGCTGGCCCGCGGGTAGAAGATGCTGATGTGCACGATGTCCAGGAAGATGGTGGCCAGCAAGCCACCCAGAAACTGCAAGACACACCACACTGATGAGCACAGCACCCCCGCCGCGCCCCGTGGCTCCCCCACCATATACCTGATGGGAAGCTGTTTCGTGCCCTACTGTGTTCTTGAGTTTTGTTGGAAAACAGATCAAGCAAGCAGGCAGGACCCCGTTGGGGAGCCGCTGGCTGAGACTGCAGTCTGGGGGCAGGGATGCCGGGGGTCCAGGTCTCGGTTCCACCAGAGCCTCCCTCCCCACCCATTTCCCGTCACCTCCAAGGCCATGACGGGCACAAGACTTGGTTCTAGAACCGCCACAGAGGAAGGTTCCTTGGAGTTCACCCAGTCTGTCTCCAACACAAAGAAAATCCCTTTTCAGTCATCCTGAGGCCCTGGCCTCGGCTTGAAGAGCCCGTGCGGGAGCGCTCACTGCCCCACGGGGCTGGGTGGGTGCTGAGAAGCTCCCCCTGTGGGAGGTTTTGGTGGGGCAGGGTCACCTCTACTTCCTAAAGTGTGGAGTGCCCCCTTGGCCGGGTCTCCCAGCCACAGCCCCTCCCCTAAAAGAGAGTCCCAGGGGCAGGTTACAGGGGATGGGGATGTTCTGCTGCTCTGGCAAAGTGGCTAATCTGAAGCACCAGTGGGACCCACCCCATGGCTTTCCTCGGGAGGATAATGGCAGACTTGGGGTTCTCTAAGCCAGACAAGAGCAGCAGGCTGGGCTCCTGAAGACAGGCATGGGCCGGAGCCCAGGAGGCTGACGAACAAGGCTTTAGACAATGGGAAGTGGCAGCCCAAGGAAAAGGGAGAATATTGGGACGGGACAGGGTGGCAGAGCCAGGCTGTGCTTCACCCTGTGCTGCAGCCCCCCACCCTGCCACCTCTCCCCGACCCTGCCGCCTCTCCCCCACCCTGCCGCCTCTCCCCCATCCTGCCGCCTCTCCCCCACCCTGCCGCCTCTCCCCCACCCTGGCTCACCATGCTTATAGCGTCGATGGAGTCCCGCTGAGCTACAGCCCACACGCCCAAGGCCAGGACGGTGAAGTTGGCCCAGGCATAGGGGCCTGAGAATACAATGCAGCCCCTGTAGGAAGAGGTAGCTCAGTCCTGTCAGGCGACCACCACCCCACAGGTCACCTCCCTCCTGCTCCGGGGTCTCACGGCCTCCTCCCAGAACACACCAGTCTTCGAGGCCACTTGGCTGTGTGCCAGCAAATCCTATGGGCTCTGCCTCCCACCCAGACCCTGGATCTGGCTGTGTCCCTGTAGATCCAAAGCACCTCCCTCTCCTGCCA
Source organism: Theropithecus gelada (assembly GCF_003255815.1). Classification (NCBI taxonomy): domain Eukaryota; kingdom Metazoa; phylum Chordata; class Mammalia; order Primates; family Cercopithecidae; genus Theropithecus; species Theropithecus gelada. Next base: position 40,436,624 of record NC_037668.1, on the reverse strand, counting down.
GACGACAGCCGCAGCCACCCTGTGCCAGTGTCCTGACTGCCACTCTGTTCTCTAAACAGCAACCCATAATGTAGTCAGATGCTGTCACTCCTCTGCTAAAAATCCTCCAACAGTTTTCTGTCCCATTTAGAATAAAATGCAGACTCTTCACCAGGCCTTAAGGGGCCCGTGGGATCCCGGACACAGCTCCGCCCTTGCTGACCTCCCAGCCACTGCCCTGTGTGGTGGGCACCCTCTACCCTGACACCTGGCCCTCCTTTTGTCATTCAGTGGCAACTTGAATGTTTACCCTGAGACTCCTTCCCTCACCCACCAGTGCTAAGTACAACCTTGCCATTTTCCTAACACAAGCCCCGCCCTAGTATCTTTTTTAGGGTATTGACATTGTTGACTTACTTGTTTGCTTGTCAATCCAATCAAAATCATAGTGAACACAGATCACTTGCTAGTACCTGGCATGGTTCTAAGTGCTTTAAATTAACTCATTTATGTGCATTTATATTAACAACCCTAGGAAGGCAGTATTACTGTTATCCTTACTTTAGAGATAAGGAAACTAAGGCACAGAGAGGTTAAGTAACTTGCCCAAGGTCACACAGCTGCTGAGCAGTGGGGCTGGGATTTGGAGTCTGGCTGGAGAGGCCATGCTCTTGCTCACCCTGCTGTGCTGCAAAGACGATGCAGGAGGACAGGCACCAAGTCTACCTCATTTATTACCAATGCTTCCTAGATTTATAGGACATTCACTGCAGTGTAACATGCAGAAGACATGTACAAGGCAGGTGTGAAGTGCCATTTGGTTCAATACGTCTTTGAATAAACCATCTCATCTTTTGCTTTTAAGAAAGCAGGTGCCTGGGTCCCAGCCCAGAATCACCAACTCAGAATCTTGGGGAAGTGTGACTAAGAAATCTGTATTTTGGCCCTGCTTCTCAAGGTCGTGAACCATGATGGCTACTGTTCATATTACTCACAGCCGTTGCCCTGTGCGCTGCACTGCGAAGTTTACAAAGTGCACATGTGAGCTCGGGGGTTTCCAGTCTTGGTTTGGCAGAGAAATGTCTCCAGAAGCTCAACAGATTAAAAGAGATGGTAAAGGTGAAAATCAAGCCGCAATGCTGAGGCCTCACTGCGGGGCAGGCCCTGGGGAGCTCTGATGAGCACTGTTCCTCGTCTCCCTCCCAGCTCCTGCAGGGTGTGCAATCCTTATGCCTATTGTACAGATGACCTGAGAGGCACAGCTGTTTGGCCCAAAGTGACCCGGCTAAAACATGGCAGAGCCAGGACCTGACCCGGCTGACACAGACCCTGAGACCGCAGGAGACACAGAGATACCCACAGAGTCACTTACCAGGTTGTCAGCAGCCAGTGACCTAGGAGAATCACCTGTGGTACGACAAGAGGGGGAGAAGAGGTCTGTGAACATGACCACCACAGGGGCAGGAAAGCATCAGGTGCAGAAAACACAGGAGGCCCCCGCACCCGGCACCTCTGAGGGCCTCAGAAATGTCTGTTGAAAAGACAAACCAGCAACTGCAGGTGGCCCAGGAGTGAAGGAGGAGGAAGAAAGCAGGCCAGGTCAGGGAGGGGCCGCTTCATGCCTTCACTGACACCCACGCCCCTTCCAAGAGTCAGAGGCGTTTGAACCAGAGCAACTCCATCTTGAATAGGAGCTGGGTAAAATAAGGCTGAGACCTAGTGGGCTGCGTTCCCAGACGGTTAAGGCATTCTAAGTCACAGGATGAGATAGGAGGTCAGCACAAGGTAAGGGTCATAAAGACCTTGCTGACAAAACAGGTTACAGTAAAGAAGCTGGCTAAAACCCACCCAAATCAAGATGGCCACAAGAGTAAACTCTGGTCGTCCTCACTGCTACACTTCCACCAGCGTCGTGACAGTTTACAACTGCCATGGCAACGTCACAAAGTTACCCCTTATGGTCTAAAAAGGGGAGGCATGAATAATCTACCCCTAGGTTAGCGTATTATCAAGAAATAACTGGCCGGGCGCAGTGGCTCACGCCTGTAATCCCAGCACTTTGGGAGGCTGAGGCGGGTGGATCACCTGAGGTCAAGAGTTCAGGACCAGCCCGGCCAACATGGTGAAACCCTGTCTCTACTAAAAAATACAAAAATTTGCCGGGCGCGGTGGCTCAAGCCTGTAATCCCAGCACTTTGGGAGGCCGAGATAGGCGGATCACGAGGTCAGGAGATCGAGACCATCCTGGCTAACACGGTGAAACCCTGTCTCTACTAAAAAATACAAAAAACTAGCCGGGCGAGGTGGCGGGCGCCTGTAGTCCCAGCTACTCGGGAGGCTGAGGCAGGAGAATGGCGTGAACCCGGGAGGCGGAGCTTGCAGTGAGCTGAGATCCGGCCATTGCACTCCAGCCTGGGCAACAGAGGGAGACTCCGTCTCAAAATAAATAAATAAATAAATAAATAAAAAATACAAAAATTAGCCAGGCATGGTGGTGTGCGCCTGTAATCCCAGCTACTCAGGAGGCTGAGACAGGAGAATTGCTTGAACCTGGGAGGTGGAGGTTGCAGTGAGCCGGTATCGTGCCATTGCACTCCAGCCTGGGGGACAAGAGCGAAACTCCATCTCAAAGATAAACAAACAAACAAATTAATTAAAAAAATAAAAGGGCAAGCAGCAGCCCTCAGGGATGCTCTGCCTATGGAGTAGCCATTCTTTTATTCTTTTATTTTATTAATAAACTTGCTTTCACTTTACTCTATGGACTCGCCCTGAATTCTTTCTTGTGCGAGATCCAAGAACCCTCTCTTGGGGTCTGGATCAGGACCCCCTTCCTGTAACACAAGGGCGGGAGGCTCCTTTGTGGAGTGCAGGGAATCTGCTCTGAAATCAGAAGAGGCAGAGTGGTGGGGTGGGGGCTCACATGAGGGTGATTTCTTGGGACACTGGAGCTGGGGCACTGTGTGGGGGCAGAGGGGAAAGCAGCTGTTGTGGCTGGAGAAAGCCAGCAAAGGGAGGGTGGCTGGGGACAGGTAGGGGGGGCCTGAGGGCCTTGGGAAGGAGTGTGGGCTTCATGCCAAGTGCAGTGAGGGACGCCACTGAGACTTTTCTACAGGGAGACAGCTTGGTATGTCTTATGGTAACAAAAACAACAACAACAAAAATCCCTCTGGCTATTCTTCTGGATTTCTGCAATATTCTACTTTCTTCTTTTTTAATTTTGAGACAGGGTCTTGCTCTGTGGGTCAGGCTGGAGTTCAGTGGCACCATCACAGCTCACTGCAGCCTTGAACTCCTGGGCTTAAGTGATCCTCCTGCTTCGGCCTCCCCAGTAGCTGGGACTACAGGTGTGTACCACCAGGCCCAGCTATTTTTTTTTTTTTTTTTTTGTAGAGATGAGGTCTCCCTATGTTAACTAGGCTAGTCTCAAATTCCTGGGCTCGAGCAATCCACCCACCTTGGTCTCCCAAAGTGCTCGGATTATAGGCAGGAGCCACTGCACCTGACTACAATATTTTACCCTTTTTAATGCCCTCTATGTCCTTAAAATAACGGCCTCCTCTCCTGGAACTGGTCTCTACTCCAGGACATCAACAAGGCCCTGACTGGAAAGCACATAAAAAAAGGGCAGATGGGCCTGGGCTAGTGGCTCATGCCTGTAATCCCAGCACTTTGGGAGGCCAAGGCAGGCAGATCACTTGAGGTCAGGAGTTCGAGACCAGCCTGGCCAACATGGTAAAACCCCATCTCTACTAAAAATACAGAAATTAGCTAGGCGTGGTGGTGGGCACCTGTAATCCCAGCTACTCCAGAAGTTGAGGCATGAAAATTGCTTGAATCTGGGAGGCAGAGGTTGCAGGGAGCCCAGATCAGGCCACTGCATTCCAGCCTGGGCAACGGAGTGAGGCTCCATCTCAAAAAAAAAAAAAAAAAAAAAAAAAGCAGATGCTTCAGGAGGGCAGGCAGCTGCAGCAAGAGCTTCCAAAGAGAAGGGACCCGGGTTGAGCACAAAGTAATAAGCGGGGCTCAGCCAAGCAAAGGTGGGGCCAAGCCCCAGGCCCTGCGTGGGTGGCGGTGAGCGTGGAGATGGTTGAGGTGGAGGTGGGGTGGCACAGAGATTTTGGGGAGGCCGGAAGCCCCAAATTGGAAGCTTCAACAGGCCTGGTGGTCAATGAAGGCCCTAGGAGAAGTTTACTCAAGGGATCGAGGGGGCAGGCTGGAAGGGAGAGACGCCACATGCCTGAGGCAGAGGCAGCGTGCTGGCACAGAAACAGGCAAGGTTTGCAAAGAAGGCCGGGGTTTCCGGCCTGGGTGAAAAGGCAGAAGGAGCCCTCACCACCTGCGAAAAAGAACTCTGGGCCGGGTCCGGTGGCTCACGCCTGTAATCCCAACACGCTAGGAGGTTGAGGGGGAAGACCGCTTGAGCCCAGGAGTTCGAGAACAACCTGGCCAACAAAGTAAGACCTCATCTCCACAAAAAATCAAAAAATTAGCCAGGCATGGTGGAGTACGCCTATAGTCCCAGCTACTTGGGAGGCTGAGGTGGGAGAATCACTTGAGCCAGTGAGGTCGAGTATGCAGTGAGTGAAGATCGCGCCACTGCACTACAGCCTGGGGGACAGAGGGAAGGAGGGAAGGGGGGAAGGGGGGAAGGGGGAAGGGAGAAGGGGGGAAGGGAAGGAGTGAGGGTGGGAGGAAGGGTGGGAGGAAGGGAGGGAGGAAGGAAGGAAGGAAGGAAGGAAGGAAGGGAGGGAGGGAGGGGGGAAGGGGAAGGAGAAGGCGAAGAGGATAGGGAAAGGGAAGGGGAAGGGAAAGGAAGGAAAGAAGGGAAAGAAAGGAAAGAGGGAAAGAAAGAAAAGAAAGAAAGACAAACTCGCTCTGGCAGAGGAGAAAAAACATTTCTAGAAGAGTTACTTTTGACCACACACCAACTATGTGCCAGGCCCTATGCCAACCGTCTCACATGACCTTATCTGGACCTCACAGCAGCCTCTGGAACAGATACTATTATTCCCATTTCACAGATGAGAAAACAAGATTCAAAGATAAATTATGTTGATCAAGACTCCACAGGTAGCAAGTGGCAAAACTGGAATTAAATTTCAAACCCGCCTCCCAACCCAGTGCACCCAACCTCCCCGCTGGGGACGCGGGCCTTCAGCTGGGAACTGTTTGGGCTTGTGAGAAAGGTTCACACACGGGGCAGATGGAATCCAGAGCTGAAGGCTGAGATACTTCACCTTTACCTCCAGGACCGGGGGCCAGAGTGAACCACAAGGGGCCTGGCTCTGTGACCCAAAATAAATTCCTCTCCCAGCTCCAAAAGACTAGGAAAATAATTCTGTAAGGACCGATGCACAAAACTTTAAGAAGATCTCGGCCGGGCGCGGTGGCTCAAGCCTGTAATCCCGGCACTTTGGGAGGCCGAGACGGGCGGATCACGAGGTCAGGAGATCGAGACCATCCTGGCTAACCTGGTGAAACCTCGTCTCTACTAAAAAAAAAATACAAAAAACTAGCCGGGCGAGGTGGCGGGCGCCTGTAGTCCCAGCTACTCGGGAGGCTGAGGCAGGAGAATGGCGTGAACCTGGGAAGCGGAGCTTGCAGTGAGCTGAGATCCAGCCACTGCACTCCAGCCTGGGCGACAGAGCAAGACTCCGTCTCAAAAAAAAAAAGATCTCGAGACTCTGACCAGGCTGAGTAGTGTGTTTACAGAAGGCGAGCTCTAGAAGGAATCTTTGCCATCACCTCACCTACCTTCATCTACTATTGGGCACTCCCTACGTGCTAGGTGCCATTCTAAGTGCTTTCTGTATATAAAAGCACTAAATCCTCACAATCCTCTGAGGTCTTATTATCCCCATTTTACAGCTGAGAAAACTGAGTTTCAGAAGGAAGTCACAGAGCAGGCCAATGGCAGAGCCAGGACTCAGACCCAGGCTGTGTTGTCCAGCCATCAGGCCTCTCCCCATTACAAAGATGGGGAAACTGAGGTGGGGAGGTATAGTTTTCCATGGATTTCAATTCCCAGGGGCTTGAAGTGATCAAATGGTGTTAAGTTTCTCAAACATTTAGTGTCACCCAGCATCACTGGCACCTGCTTTTCATCCACCCTGGGGAGTCAGAGGTGTGCAGAGCAGATTTGGAGCTGCGCTCTCAGGACTGACATCGCTAACCAGGTACTCTGCCCTAGCAATGGAGGTGCAGTGAACCCTCATCCTGAAGGAAAGCTATAGCAAGCTAAAGGGCACCTAATTGAACAGCGGGGAGGTTGGGAGGGTGGGGAGGTCAGGGGCTTCTCTGAGGAAGGGATGGGGGAGGCAGAAGGGGAAGAAGAGCATTTTGAGCAGGAGGGACGGCACCCACAAAGGCTCTGTGGCTGAAGGGGGGCATGGAACTTTCTAGAAACTGAACAGAAGCCAGTGTGGCTGGAGTGGAAGGTGAGTGGAAGGAAGAGGAGAGAGGGACAGGAAGTTGGGGGCAGGCAGGGTTGGGCGTGAGGATGATTCTGATCTTTATCTTCAGAGCTAACCGCTGTCTCCTCTGTCTGATAGTAAACCCTGGACCATAGACAGAAAGGAACTCGCTCAGGGCCACACCGCACAGTCAGCCACAGTGGTCCCAACATCTAGCTTTTAGACTTAAAGAAGACACCGAAGAAAGAGACAGAGGGGAGGTGGCTCCCATCACCCCTTTCCTCCCCAAAATCGACACCTAACTCTTCCCACTCTGGGCTTGTTTTGGAAATGATCTTCATTTTCAATGCTCTGGCTCCTATGCCTAGACTGTGCGCACAAAAGGTCTTTAATAAATGGGCCCTGCAGAGCCCTGGATTATTCTGGAGAGAATGCAGTTAGCATGAAAGGCTGAGTCCCACGGGGGCCGCTGATCTGCAGGGCACCCCAAGGGTCACGCTTACAACCTGTGAGATAAAGACCTCGTAGCGCTGGAAGGGCCTGTAGCACACAGTGGGCACCCAGCTGGGTCCACACCTCTGTCATCTCTGTTAGGGAAGAAAACAATGTAACCTGGAAATACTGCAGATCCTTAGAACATACACAGTCCCTTCTGCGTGACGTCACTTTGGTTTGATAAACATGAAGAAAGTTAGCACCATGTGCTTCTCTTAAGTCCCTGGGAAAAGAAATGTCCAGAAGCCTAAGCCTCCCCTGCCTCAGTTTCCTCATCTTTGTAACAGAAGGACACCCAGAGAGGCCTTAATGTGCAGGAAGGCTCCAGGGAGAAACTGAGCCAAACGGGCCCTGCCCTTCCTGGCAGCCCAGGGAGAGGGGCCAGTAACTGTCGGGACAAAAGCACTGTCTGCTCGCCCTGGGGGAGCTTCCTGATAGCCAAAGAGACACAGGATTCTCAGGTACTGCCTGAAAGAGGAGCTGGAAGCAGGGGAGGGACCTGAGCTAAATGGGTGGCAGGGCCAGGACCTTTCCCAGCTGGGCAGGAAAGATGGACCTCAGCCCCTGGACTCTCACTACAGTGCTCAGCCCAGGGGAGGCCGCCCAGCTCTTTCCCAGACAGGGGTCAATGGGCCAAGGCAGCAGAGGGTCCCAGGATGCTATGTTGGAACAGAAGACCTGGGTGCTGGTCCAGGCACCAAGGCCTCAGGCTCCCTTCTGCGAAACGGAGGCAGTACCCGTTTGTCCCACAGGGTGCCTCAACTGCCAGAGACAAGCATCTGTCTGGACGGTCACTGTAAGTATCCGTTTACTAACTGTTAAATACCTATGTGGGACAGGGATCCTGTATCGTCAACAAGAGCAGCAACTCCTGCTACTGACAAGCACCTGCCTGCCATGCGTCTAACCTGCACTGCACCTAACTCATGTCATCCGTGTAACTGTATGGGGTAGAACTGAGGCTCTGAGAGATTAAGTGGTCCATATTCATAAAGCTTACAAACAACAGAGCCCAGACACAAATGTCAGAATTGATGTATCCAGCCGGAGGTTTGTCTGTTTTATGAAACAGAGTCTTGCTCTGTCGCCCAGGCTGGAGTGCAGTGGTGCGATCTCAACTCACTGCAACCTCTGCCTCCCAGGTTCAAGTGATCTTCAGTGCCTCAGCCTCCTGAGTAGCTGGGACTACAGGCGAGCACCACCACACCCGACTAATTTTTGTATTTTTAGTAGAGGTGGGGTTACATCATGTTGGCCAGGCTGGTCTCGAACTCCTGACCTCAAGTGATCCACCTGCCTGGGCCTCTCAAAGTGCTAGGATTACAGGCGTGAGCCACCACGCCTGGCCCAGCCTGAATTTGTAACCCTAATTCTAGACTACCTCCTGGACCATGGGATCCATCATCCTAGGAGGTAGGGATTGTATTTATCTTCTTTTTACAAGGAAGAAATTGATACTGAGAAACCTACTCAAGACCTTGAATGCAGACCTGCCTGCCCACAAAGCCTGTGCTCTGTCCACTGTGCTACACTGTCAGGATCTCGAAGAGCCGTAGAGGGCGGATGGAAATGAGGAAGTCTAACCTGGAGAAGGAAAGGTTGAAGAGAAACCAACGGGGCATGAAGACCAAGACTTCAACCCTTTGTTTGCCACTAGAGGACCCATGGTGGGGTAGGACTTCCCAGAAATGGAATATACTCCTATCAGTCCTGTGCAAACACTTGGTGGCCCGTCACATGTGCTAGTGAGATCCCCCAGGGTGGCTGGGGCCCTGGGACACCAGTCAGGGCTGCCACAGATGGGAGGCAGAGTCGTGTAGCGGTTAACTTTGTGGGTGCTGGAGGCAAACAGGTGGATCTGATCCTAGCACCATGACTTTAGAACCTAATGACCTTGGGCAAGTCACCTGACCTCTCAGAACAGCTGTTTGCTCTTCTGTAAAGCAGGGCAATAATGCCTTATTCAGTGTTGTTGTGTGGATCCAGTGGTACAGGGAGGTGAAGAGGTGTGGAAAGCACTCCACACAGTGCCTGTCAGGAAGTCAGCCCTGCATCCCTCATTACTGAGTTCATTATTGAGTTTTTTTTTTTTTTTTTGAGACGGAGTCTCGCTCTGTCGCCCAGGCTGGAGTGCAGTGGCGCGATCTCAGCTCACTGCAAGCTCCGCCTCCTGGGTTCACGCCATTCTCCTGCCTCAGCCTCCTGAGTAACTGGGACTACAGGCGCCCGCCACCGTGCCCGGCTAATTTTTTGTATTTTTAGTAGAGACGGGGTTTCACCGTGGTCTCGATCTCCTCACCTTGTGATCCGCCCGCCTCGGCCTCCCAAAGTGCTGGGATTACAGGCGTGAGCCACCGCGTGAGTTCTTAACCCTAATGCTACACTATGCACTAGACCAACGGATCCTCCTCCCAAGGTCCTCTTCCCACAAGACCTCTGAACCCAAGTCCAGTCCTTTCTAAGCTCATCACAATGTCATTCTTTTTCTTTCTTTTTTTTTTTTTTGAGACAGAATCTCGCTCTGTCGCCCAGGCTGGAGTGTAGTGGCGCAATCTCAGCTTGCTGCAAGCTATGCCTCCTGGGTTCGTGCCATTCTCCCACCTCAGCCCGAGTAGCTGGGACTACAGGTGCCCACCACCACGCTGGGCTCATTTTGTTTTTGTATTTTCAGTAGAGACGGGGTTTCACCGTGTTAGCCAGGATGGTCTTGATCTCCTGACCTCGTGATCCACCCACCTTGGCCTCCCAAAGTGCTGGGATTACAGGAGTGAGCCACTGCACCTGGCCAACAATGTCATTCTTGCATGGACAGGGCTTAGTCACCACACCTGGCCCACAATGTCATTCTTACATGGACAAGGCTCAGTCAGGGGCTGCCCTTTGTGCAAAGGGCCTGGGGCAGCTGTTTCTTCTCACCTGGCACCACTGCCCACTCTGGTTGAGCTAGGCAGAAGCGGGCACTCAGCCCTTGCCCAAGGAATATACAAAATGAGGGAGCGCAGGCCGCAGGGAGCAGTTCCCCACCTCCTGAAGGGCTCTGATCTCAGAACATCCCCTAAGTGCCTGCAAGCAAGGAGTCAACGGCTGCTCTCCACAGGATGGCCAGGTTCAGCAAACAAAACTACAGAACACCCAGTTAATTCCCAATACGAGATCATGAATAATTTGTTAATATGTTCCACATACTGCCTGAGACTTACTCATACTAAAAAACTGTTCGTTGTTGACCTGAAATTCAAATTCACCTGGATCTCCTGTACCTGACCCGGCAACCCTGACCCCTCAGGGCCACCCAGCACTTAGTTGTCTCTGACTGGTAGCGGCTAACACCCTTGGAGATGGGGGATCTTGTTTGCCAAGTCAAGGGGAGGACCAGCCTTTTCATCCTGGCTGAGCTGCCCAGCATAGCTCATACTTGTGGATGCGCTTAGCCTGTCGGGCCTAAAAAGTTGCTCAAAAAAGCCCCTAAGAGACTAAGCCCTCCCAAAAGACAGAAACAGCCAAGGTTAAAGTCAGCCCTAACTAAGCTGGTACCCCAGAAAGGACCTGGCCCTGGAGTCTGAGCCCTATGGGTTCAAATCCTGATACTGCCACTTACTGCCTGTGGGACCTTGGCAACTTACCCAGTCTAAGCTGAAGTTTGGTCATCTGTAAAAAGATGACATCAGCTTTCTCATAAGGTTGCCTTGATTATATAACCTGGCATACCACAGAAGCCCATAAATGAGAGCTCTATCCCTCCCACCGCCCTCACCTGATCCTCTCTCAGCAATTATTTTAAGCAAATCCCTCATCAGAGAAAAGGCAGTTGGTGTTAACCCCACGTTGCCTGGAATAGAGTGGGTACTGATACCAACAAACTTCGGTTGCTGTCACGTAAATTTCTTCCCAGCTGAATGTTCCACCCAAGCCCATGTCCCTGCTCCAGCCATGTCTCCCCACCACCGTTGACTGGAAGCTTCAGGAAGGTTTGCTGAAGTATGATTAAGAAGGGAAACGGGCCCATGGCAAGTCAGCACAGATGTTGTGTAATAATAAAGTGTATTAAGCCATTGTTTTGTAACCATCTATCTCTCAGGTTCCTTTACTGCCAGAAACCAACAGGGAGCTAAATGCTTCGTCACTTATGAGTAAGAGGACATTCCTAGATATTGCCTCAAAGGAGGATGCGCTAAGACCCAAAATGTCCGGTTTGGTCCAAGGTCCACACCTTCCTGACCAAAGCTAAAGCCCCTGGCCCCTCTCATGCATACGGAGCCCAGACACGCGGGCGACGGTGCTGGGTGGGGAGAAAAAGAAGAACAGCCGCTGGCACCCAGACCCGGACTGAGCTCACCACAGGAAGCCCTGCAACGTTTTCCCCAGTGCACAAAGTTGGGGTTTTCTGCTTTTAAGTAATTTCCGTGGGAGTTTGTGCTTCTTCATTATGAAATAAGGGCGCTGGACGTGTAAACTTTACAAAACCAATTGCTTGGGAACATCAGATTTCCTGAACCCGACTTAGCAAACAAGGAGGTCCTGGGACGGTGCTGGGACCCGGGGGCAGGCCCAGTCCCTGACCCCGCGCGGGGGAGGTGAGCCGCCTCCAAGCCCCTCCCGCGCGCCTTCCTCCTCCTCCAGGGGAATTCTGGGCGTGCGGGCAACAGCAATCCTGGGACCAGCGCTGCCTGCTGGAGGGTCTGAGTCCGGGAAGGGGCGGCCCTTGCCCTCCCCTGCCACCTCCAACGGCCCCTCTGCGTCGCCCTGCTGGCCTGTGCCTGACTCACTCTCCCTGCTGTGGCCTGCCTGCCCACCTCCTTCTCGCATGGGGTCTGTACCTTCCCTTCCTCCCTCCCATCCCTCTTTCCCCCAAACTCCCGGTCCTCCCACCTTCCTGGAAAATGCAAATGTCCCACCTCCTCCCGCAAAGGGGACACCCCCATCCCCAGCCCGTTGCCACCTTCAGGTTCACAGCAGGCAGCTCCATCTCGACCCAGGCCGAGGGCACCTGCGCGGCAGCCGCGGGGGCTCCTGGGCTCTGAACTCGGGGAACAAACTTGCCCGGCCCCGCCCCGCCCTTTGCGGCTACTCCAACCCCAGCGCCGCTCCGGACCACGTGAAGCGGGCTAGAGCGGGTCACGTGACCGCCGCTCGGTTGCTAGGAGACGGCGTCGGCAGGCGCGCCTTCCGCCAAGCTCCAGGCTCCCGCCACCGCCCAGGCAGTACCTGGGGGCCTCTGGCAAAAGTCGGAGTTTCTGTCGCCCAGGGCGTATCCTGCCTGGCTAATACTCCAGGAAGCGGGCTGTGGGGACTGCCTGCAGCCAGGACAACTGGGGGACCGTCCAGGCGCAAAGTGCTGATGTGGCAACAGCTTGCGTCTCGTCCTTGGGGGCACCCTCTCTCCTTCCCACTTCCCTGTGTAAATGGGCTATTTAGGATACCTACCTCATATGATCCTTGTGAGAGTAAATGAGCTAACCGCTGTTGCTAAAGAAAACGTTATTGGGACAGTTGTTAAACCAGTACTGTTCAAGACTTGCTGTAGGGTTATTGCCATGGAGTGAGAGTTTGGGCTCAACACTGAATACAACAAGGACCCAGGAGGGATTTATAGCTAAAGTGCAGAGTGAGGGAGCCAGGGATGGAAGATTCCTGGGAGGAGACATCAAGGAAGGAGGAGTTCTTGCTAACTTAGCAGGACTCTTGCTGAAACTGGTTTATGCAGGCTCAGGCCCAGCAAGGACAGGAAGACACAGAGGTCCAAAGTCAAGGCCTAGTCAAGCTGAGGACTCAGAGGAGCCTAACTACCGTTTGGTCTAGGAGAGAACAGTGCCTGGCACTTAGTAAATGGGCAGGACACACAAGCTATTGTTATTATCAACATAAGAGGAGGCTGGGCGCAGTGGCTTACCCCTGTTATCCCAGCACTTTGGGAGGCCAAGGCGGGTGGATCACTTGAACTCAGGAGTTCGAGACCAGCGTGGCCAACATGGTGAAACCCCATCTCTACTAAAAATACCAAAATTAACAGGGTATGGTGGTGCATACCTGTAGTCCCAGCTACTCAGGAGGCTGGGGCACGAGAATTGCTTGAACCGCGGAGGCTGCACGACACTGCACTCCAGCCTGCGCGACAGGGTGAGACCTTGTCTGGGAAAAACAAACAAACAAACAAAAAACAACACCTGAGGAGCCAAATTAGTGGGAGCCCACTTTAATCAGCATACCAAAAGTTTTAGAAAACTCTAGTTGAAAAACCATAAGAAATTCCTCCCCCGCCGGGCGCGGTGGCTCATGCCTGTAATCCCAGCACTTGGGGAGGCTGAGATGGGCGGATCACGAGGTCAGGAGATCGAGACCATCCTGGCTAACACACTGAAACCCCGTCTCTACTAAAAATACAAAAAAAAAAAAAAAATAGCCAGGCGTGGTGGTGGGCACCTGTAGTCCCAGCTACACGGGAGGCTGAGGCAGGAGAATGGCGTGAACCCAGGGGGATGGAGCTTGTAGTGAGCTGAGGTCACGCCACTGCACTCCAGCCTGGGCGACAGAGCGAGACTCCGTCTCAAAAAAATTAAAAAAAAAAAAAAAAAAGAAATTCCTCCCCCAATTGTGCATGAGGAAAGAAAGGGTTGTCTCCTGCCTCGCCTGGCACCTCTCTTAAAGATTGTTGACCACAGCATCCCCCCACCCCAACAAGAACATTAATCCACACTACCTCCAGGTCCCTTCCTAACATCTACTTTCCTTTAGAGAACACCAGCTTTTGTTTAGTGTCACCTAGGTATGGACACCTTCAGGGTACACCTGAGCACTTGGTCTTGTTCCTAGGATGGGGGAAACCAGGTGAGAACCTACAAAACTGCCTGGGTGAGTCCTTAGATAATATCAAGTCCCATAGTCTCTCCAAATGCAAAGAAAGGGTTTCTCTGGATGGATGAGGAGAGTTTTGCAGGGCTGCAGGGCCCATAGCCCTAACTTAATGCCCTCTTAGGAGGCACAGATGCCCCCAGTCTAGGGGGAAGGGCCATCCAACATCTGCCGTTGTAATGAGTGGGTAAATTAGAGATCAGCCAAATGGCTACATCCAGTTTGATTTAGGACTGGTTGCTATTATTATTAGTTCATTATTGGTAATTAATCATTGTTATCAGTAAAGTACTTAGAAGAGAGTAATTTCTCAGTAAGTGATCAATATTAGAATATTATGTTATTATTACTTTTTTTTGAGATGGAGTCTCGCTGTGTCACCGAGGCTGGAGTGCAGCGGTGTGAGCTCAGCTCACTGCAACCTCTGTCTCCCAGGTTCAAGCTTTTCTCCTGCCTCAGCCTCCTGAGTAGCTGGGATTACAGGCAAGTGCCACCATGCTCAGATGATTTTTGTATTTTTAGTAGAGATGGGGTTTTGCCATGTTGGCCAGGCTGATCTCAAACTTCTGACTTCAGGTGATCCGCCTGCCTCGGCCTCCCAAAGTGCTGGGATTTCAAGCATGAGCCACAGTGCCTGACCTGATCAATTTCCTTCTAAAAAATATTTCTCATACACTCCAGATTCTAGAGGGATTTAATCCAAGCCTTTAGGTATATAATAAAATTGTGATCACTTTGTAAGGAGAAAATGAAAAACAGGCCGCACGCAGTGGCTCACGCCTGTAATCCTAACACTTTGGGAGGCTGAGGCCAGTGGATCACTTAAGGTCAGGAGTTCGAGATCATCCTGGCCAACAATGATGAAACCCTGTCTCTACTAAAAACACAAAAATTAGCTGGGTATGGGGGCGTGCACCTGTAGTCCCAGCTACTCGGAAGGCTGAGGCAGGAGAATTGCTTGAACCTGGGAGGTGGAGGTTGGAGTGAGCCAAGATCATGCCACTGCACTCCAGCCTGGGCAACAGAGTGAGACTCCATGTCAAAAAAAAAAAAAAAAAAAAGCAAAACAACTCCTAGGATTAGAGCTGACATTTCTAAGTACTGTAGGGGTGGAAGGGTGTGATACCTTTCCTCACCCATCATAAAGGTCACAGCTGACATGCCTGTAAAAAAAAAAAAAACTGCTTAACAAGAAAAAAGCATACCAAGTTTAGTTAAGCAAAGCTTTATGTGACATGGGAGGCTTCAGAGATGAAGACTCAAAGTCCCAGGGAAATCTGTCTGTTTTTGTGCTTAGTTTCAAGGAAGAATGAACAGCTCTGAGGCCGGGCGCGGTGGCTCACGCCTGTCATCCCAGCACTTTGGGAGCCCGAGGCAGGTGGATCACGAGGTCAGGAGATCGAGACCATCCTGGCTAACATGGTGAAACCCTGTCTCTACTAAAAATACAAAAAAATTAGCCGGGCGTGGTGGTGGGCGCCTGTAGTCCCAGCTACTCGGGAGGCTGAGGCAGTAGAATGGTGTGAACCCGGGAGGTTGAACTTGCAGTGAGCTGAGATCATGCCACTGCACTCCAGCCTGGGTGGCAAAGTGAGACTCTGGCTCAAAAAAAAAAAAATTTTTTTAAATAAAATAAAAATAAAAATAAATAAAATTAAAATAAAATTAAAATAAAAAAATAAAAAGAAAAAAATAAAAAGAATGAACAGCCCTGTAGCAATGCAGTTGGGTAAAAAAAGAATGAACAAGGCTTGTCCAGAGTCTTCCTAGCCTCTCCATGCAGCATTCCTTCCTCCTGGTTACGGGGTAGAACCTCTCTGTAATGAGGTCTTCAAGGAGAGAAGGGAGAAAGCCACCTTTCTAGGTTTTATGGCTACTTTGGAGACACAGGTTCCAGTTTCTGTTACCCACCTTGGAGAAGAAGGATTTTTTTTTTTTTTTCCTTGAGACATGGTCTTGCTCTTGTTACCCAGGCTGGAGTGCAATGGTGTTATCATGGCTCACTGCAGCCTCAACCTCCTGGGCTCGGGTGATCCTCCCACTTCAGCCTCCTGAATAGCTGGGATTAGAGGCACGTACCACCATGACTGGCTAGTTTTTGTATTTTTTATTTTTATTTTTATTTTTTTTTGAGACGGAGTCTCGCTGTGTCTCCCAGGCTGGAGTGCAGTGGCGTGATCTCGGCTCACTGCAAGCTCCGCCTCCCGGGTTCACGCCATTCTCCGGCCTCAGCCTCCCAAGTAGCTGGGACTACAGGCGCCCGCCACCACGCCCGGCTAGTTTTTTGTATTTTTAGTAGAGACGGGGTTTCACTATGTTAGCCAGGATAGTCTCGATCTCCTGACCTCGTGATCCACCCGCCTCGGCCTCCCAAAGTGCTGGGATTACAGGCTTGAGCCACCGTGCCCGGCCGTTTTTGTATTTTTTATACAGACAGGGTTTGCCATGTTGCCCAGGCTGGTCTCAAACTCCTGGGCTCAAGTGATGCACCTGCCTCGGCTTCCCAAAGTGCTGGGATTAAAGACTTGAGCCACCCCAGCCAAAGGAGGAATTATTGTTCTGTGACTGCCTCAGGGGAGAAGGAGGGGCTGGAGACAGGAGGTCAGGAGGCGGTCACAGAGACCTTGCTTTTGAGGCCTCCAGTCTTCTTTAGTATACAGTACTTAGTATGCCAATGTGCCAGATATTGGGGTGACATTTTCTAAGCCCCAACCCTAGTTGTTGTGTGGCAGACAGTGTGAAAGGGCTTCACAGTGGGCTGGGCACGGTGGCTCACGCCTCTAATCCCAGCACTTTGGGAGGCCAAGGCGGGTGGATCACCTGAGGTCAGGAGTTTGAGACAAGCCTGGCCAACATAGTGAAACCCTGCCTCTATTAAAAATACAAAAATTAGCCGGGCATGATAGTGGGTGCCTGTAATCCCAGCTACTCGGGAGGCTGAGGCATGAGAATCGCTTGAACCCAGGAGGTGGAGGTTGCAGTGAGCTGAGATTGCGCCTCTGCACTCTATCCTGGGAGATGGAGCGAGACCCTGTCTCAAAAATAAAAAAAAGAAGAAAGTGCTTCATAGTAAATGCTCACAGCGACACTATGGCATGTGCTGTTCTTATTCCTGTTTACACTAAGGCAGCTGAAATAAAAAGAAACAAACAACTTGCCACAGGCGCAGCACTAATTGCTGCTGGAACTGGGGTGGGACCCAGGAGGTCTGGCTCCAGGACCCTGACGTGTAACCACACAGCAGGAAAATCCAGCCAGGGCTGAAATGAGAAAGATAGAGCGAAGTAAGGCGGGGAAGACAAGGATCAGAAGGCAGCACAAGGCTGGACCTTGGAATATCCCTGTGGCTCAGACACTGACACTGTATTCATCTCGACCAGCTGGGGCCAGAGACGGAGAGAGGAGGGCACGAGAAGACCCTGCTGGCTGGGCGGGCTTGGCAGGCTGGTGGGGTGGGGAGGATGGGGGAGGATGGAGAAACAAAAGAAAGTGAAACTGTCGGTATCCTCAAAGGAACCGGAGTTCCTGCTAGACCTATTCTTGGCTATGGAAGGACATAATAGACCCCCACGTGGCATTCCACAAGGCTTGGGGTCATATATTGAGTGAGTACAGACACTCCCCAACTTAACAATGGTCTGACATGATTTTTCTACTTTCCAACCGTGTGAAAGCGATCTGTGTTCAGTAGAAACCGTATTTCCAGTCCCCAGTATAACCGTTCTGTTTTTCACTTGCAGTATAGTGTTCAATAAATTCCTTAGGGTTTTCAGCACTTTATTATGACATAGGCTTGTTTTTCATGATTTTGCACAACTATAGGCTAATGTAAGTGTTCTGAGCGTGTTTAAAGTAGGCTAGACTAAGCTATGATGTTCAGTAGATTAGGTGGATTAAATGCATTTTATTTTCTTTTTTTGAGACAAGGTCCTGCTGTGTTACCCAGACTGGAGTACACTGATGCAACCTTGGCTCACTGCAGCCTCCAACTCCTGGGCTCAAGTGATCCTCCCACCTCAGCCTCCCAAGTAGCTGGTATTACAGGCTCACACCACTATGCTCAGCTAATTTTGCTTTTTTTTTTTTTTTTTTTTTTGAGACAAAGTCTCACACTGTTGCCCTGGTTAGTATGCAGCAGGGCGATCTCGGCTCGTTGCAGCCTCCACCTCCTGGGTTCAAGCGATTCTCCTGCCTCAGCCTCCCAAGTAGCTGGGACTACAGCCGCGCGCCACCACACCCTGCTAATTTTTGTATTTTTAGTAGAGACGGGGTTTTACTATGTTGGCCAGGCTGGTTTCGATCTCCTGTCCTCGTGATCTGCCCGACTTGGCCTCCCAAAGTGCTGGGATTACAGGCATAAGCTGCCGCGCCTGGCCTAATTTTGCTTTTTTAAAAAGTTTTTTGTGGAGATGAGTTCTCACTATGTTGCTCAGGCTGGTCTCAAACATCTGGGCTCAAGCAATACCCTCTTCTCCTCGGCCTCCCAAAGTGCTGGGATTACAGGCATGAGCCACCTCACCTGACCTGAGTGCATTTTGGATTTATGATATTTTCAATTTAGGATGGGTTTATGAGGAAGCAATCCCACTGTAAGTTGGGGAGCACCTGTACACTTTTGGAATTCAAGTTTAAATTTTTCGTGTCCCTTTGCCAACCTGTCTGAGTCAAGTTTGATATTTGTACCTTCAATAAAGAAACTGACATGTAGGATAGATTCATTCATTCATTCATTCATTCATTCAGCAAATAGTTATTGAACACTACCTGGGCAAATACCTAGAAGCGAAAAAGCCACACACCCCTGCTAGAAAGCAGAGCCCTCAGGCCTGGTGTAGTGGCTCATGCCTATAATCCCAGCACTTTGGGAGGCCAAGGTGGGTGGATCACCTGAGGTCAGGAGTTCGAGACTAGCCTGGCCAACATGGCGAAACCCCATCTCTACTAATAATACAAAAATTAGCCAGCTGCAGTGGCACACACCTGTAATCCCAGCTACTAGGGAGGCTGAGGCAGGAGAATTGCTTGAACCCAGGAGGCGGAGGTTGCAGTGAGCCGAGATCGTGCCATTGCACTCCAGCCTGGGCAACAAGAGTGAAACTCCATCTCAAAAAAATAAATAAAATAAAAAATAAAAATAAGAGAGCAGAGCCCTCCACAAGAAGCACACCAGAGAAGGGCCCTTTCGTGGCATAGGAATTGCCAATGGGATTCTATCTGGAGCCCCTTCCTGTGATATTTCCATTCAGCTCGTCACAAACACACTGGCTGTGTGTTTCTGGCCTGAGGTCTGCCAGAGCTGGGGAAGGCCTGCGTGTTTTGTTGGGCAGTGTTGTTCTTTGTGTCTGTGGACATGTTCTCTCGTGCACTGAGGGCCAGCTACCATGAGCGGCAAGGCAGGAGAAAGAGGGAGGCAGAAGGGGAAGGAAGCCAATGGAACCCTGTAGGATTGGAGTCGGGTGGCTTGGTGGCTCTGCTGACCTCCCAGACCTCATCTCCTGCCCTTCTGCCCAATCTCTGGTTGATGCCAAGATTCTCAAAGCATCAAACACCATTTTGACTTGTTAGCACCATCGGCCATGTCCTCACCCCACTCGCTCACAGCTAGGAGGGAAGAGTCCTGGGGGGATGTGGGCACAGAGGGAGTCAGCGTGGTTGGTTCTTTTATTTCCTTCTTCGTGTGTTTTCCAGAGGAGCCTGGACACTGCTGGGAGGTGTGAGACCCCCACTTCCCGCTTCAGAGGAGACATTTGTTTCTGTGACTACTTAAAACTAATGAGGGCTGACTCTGAACGATTTGTCCCAATGGCACAGAATTCACACTTACGGCGGCATCCCTTGCTGACACTTATGGACCCCAGCCAGGCTCCATAAATACTCCTCCTTGAGCTTTAAAACACAGGAAATCATGCCTAATGTTCCGACTGCTTTGTTACCTCATCAGAGTCCTATGAAAATTACTGCCGGTTAAGAATGATCCCCACCAAGCCTTCCCAAACACGTGGCAATAGTGCCCTGTCCCTCCAGAGACCCTAGTCTCACAGAACTCATCAGAACGCTCTATGGAACCCTTGGCGATTGTGGAAAAGGCAGAAAAGGAAATTGCCTGTGCCCTGTTGGAGTCCAGGAAGCTGCAGTTGTTGAGAAACCACCCAGAACGAAAGCGGAAGTAAGAGGCTATTGTCCAAGAGGAAGGAGAGCGCACTCCAGCTACTCTCGAATTCTCTGACCTATGGTATTTCCTTCAACCTCTGCTGCATACAGCAGCAATCCTCTTATTTTATCGTGCGTGTGTGTGCACATATGCGGGTGCATGTGTGTGTGTGCATGTGTATAGGGTTGCATGTGCGTGTGTGTGGGTGTGCATGTGTGGAGGTGCGTGTGTCTGTGTGTGTGTGCATGTGCGAGTGCATGCGTCTGTGCTTGCGTGTGTGTGTGCATGTGCGAGTGCGTGTGTCTGTGGGTGCGTGTGTGTGTGCATGTGTGAGTGCGTGTGTCTGTGCGTGTGTGTGTGTGCATGTGTGTGCGGGTGTGTGTGCATGTCTGTGCTTGTGTGTGTGTGCATGTGTGTGAGAGTGTGTGTGCGTGCGCGGGTGCATGTGTGTGCATGTGCATGTGCATGCTCACGTGCTTTCCTCAACTCTGAGCATCTTGTTTAGAGCTCAACTTCAGCCCCTGGCCCAGGCCCTGCACGGAGCGATCCTCAATGTGTGCTGCCTGCCTCCCGCCTCCCATGGCCTGTCCTGGTTGTGTCATAACTTCGGGCTGCTTCCTCCTTCTCTCTGTTCGTTCTCCCATATTTCCATGTGGATGCTGCTGAAATTCCAAGGGAGGCATTGGAGGGCTCTGGCTGCATCTGAGTGATGGCTCAGATACCCACATGAGGCCTGTTGTGGCCGCTGAGCCCTGAGACGCCTATCTGCCGTGGGTTTATCTTTGGTGTTTGCTTTCACTGCTTTCAGGCTTCACTGGCGGTGGCTTCACGTCTGACTCTGCTGCAGGCTCTTCGAGGTCTCATCTTCCTTGCAGGGGGCAGTGGCCACAGGGAGAGAGAAGAGAAGAACAAGGAAGTGGGTGGGGGAGGGCCGGGTGCTTCCACTGCCTCTCTAGGAGGAATCCAGCCCCCTTCCTCCCTGGGAGGCCGGCCTGAAGGTGAATCCAACTTCGGTCCTGGCAGCCCCCTGCCTGACAGCAGCCTCGGTGGTCCTAAATGAGTGGCACAGTGCAGGGATGGACACCAGGCCCTTAGGGTGCCCCACCTTTGGGGTCACCACGGCACCCAGGGGTGTCTGGGCTCCACCTTGGCTTTAGGATCAAGGCCACGGGGAGACATAACAGCCTGCCCGAGGAAGCCCCGGTCAGCAGAGCTGGGTGGCATTGGCTGGAACTGCCACCATGATAAGAGATGTCCTTCCTGGTGCCAAGCCAGGCCACCCCCTCACCAGTTCACACCCTTTCCCAAGATGGCATCAGACCCTGCCCTAGCCCTGGCTTCCATTAAGCTGCCTTGTCCTTTCTTATCTTGCAGGAGTCCTGCGTCTGCTCTTCTCTGCACTCAGCCACCTTGGCTCGGAAGGAAGCTGCTGGGGACCAGCCTGCTGCAACCCACCTCAGCATCTCTTTAGGACCCCGGCTGCCCCAACCCTAAAATGGGAAGGGAGATAAAAATCTGGGACTCTGGCCAGGTGCGGTGGCTCACGCCTGTAATCCCAGCACTTTGGGAGGCCGAGGTGGGTGGATCATTTGAGGTCAGGAGTTTGAGACCAGCCTGGCCAACACGGTGAAATCCCGTCTCTACTAAAAATACAAAAAGTAGCCTGGCATGGTGGCGCACATTTGTAATCCAGCTACTCGGGAGGCTGAGGCACGAGAATTGCTTGAACCTGGGGGTTGGAGGTTGCAGTGAGCTGAGATCGTGCCACTGTACTCCAGTCTGGGTGACAGAGCAAGATTCTGTCTCTAAAAAAAAGGAAACAAAAAAATCTGGGACTCGCAGTCAAGAGGTCTGGCTGAGGGATTATGATGAGGACCAGGCGAGGGCAGGGACCCTGTCTGCCTTGTTTGCTGCTTAGCTTGGGGCAAATGCTCAATCCAGTGTGTTGAGAAGTCGTAGGTGGAACACCAGGCTTAGGGTCCCCTCCAAATGCCCGTATGGAGCTCACTACCAGCACAGGCAAACCATCTCCTGGAGGAACAAAGAGAGACGCCAGGTGGGCTTTTAAAATCTCTTTATTTACAGCCCAAGAGCACATGCAATATGACATCATGGGACTACAAGGGTGTGGCACCTCCCCCTCCCCCTGCCGCTTCTGAACTTTAAAGAGGAACTACAGCACCCTAGGAAATTGCCTAAGAGTCAGAAAACCCTACACTGAGGGTCCCAGGCCGAGGTGCTCCATTCATTTACCCCAAAAAGTAAAGACCAGTTGCAGCCCAGGAGGCTGGGCCTCAGAGCCTGGGAGTTTGCTATTGCTAGTAATTAGCTAGGCAAAACAGGTCTCAGATTTGCCAACTCACACCTGAATACAAATACCCCGAATTATCCGAATGTCCCTGACCACTCCACATTTCTGTTTTCCCTGTCGCATCCTAGACTTGTGATTCTCAAACTTGATCGTGCCCAAGAATGACCCGGAGAACTTGTGAAAAGCCAAATGGCTGGGCCCCATCCCCAGAGATTCTGGCTCAGTAGGCGTGGGGTGGTGGGGCCCAAGATTCTGCATCTCTTTTTGTTTTTTGTCGTTTATTGAGACAGGGTCTCACTCTATTGCCCAAGCTGGAGTGCAGTGGCGCGATCATGGCTCACTGCAGCCTCGACCTCTTGGGCTTGAGTGATCCTCCCACCTCAACCTGGAGAATAGCTGGGACTACAGGTGTGCACCACCGTGCCCGGATAATTTTGTTATTTTTTGCTGAGACGAGGTCTCCCTATGTTGCCCAGGCTAAGATTCTGTATTTCTACCAAGCTCCCAGGTGCTGTTGCCAGCCCGGGACCATCATCTGAGTGTCTAAGGTCTAGAAAGCCTTTTGCACCCAGAAGTGACCCGGCCATGGATCCTGTATGAGACCACTTGTTCTGACTTACAATTCAGAAAATACACTCCCTGCAATATAAACCCCTGGTTCTGCAAACCGCCCTTCCCAGGAACGGTGACCTTCCCTGCCGACCTCCTCCCCAGGAAACACACACAGTCACCATTGCCTGTGAAAGTGAAGACTATCACAGAGGTGACAGGGCTCAGTCCAACCCCAGAAACCCCCAGTGAGGAGCCACAGTGGTTTGCTTCTCTGGCCTCTCCACTGTCTGTCCCAGCACTGTTTTCCTGGCTGTTCTGTTGTTTTATAAACCTTGTCTCTGCAGCTGTGAGTGAACCGCACTGCAGGGGCCGTGCGCCCACCACCTCAATGTTAGGTTTTGTTGGGTGGGTTGAATGTGGCTTAAAATAGGACCCACCTCCAGCAGCTCAGTGGTAGAAGGGGTTGTGGCTTTAGGATTTACTTTGTGGCTTGGTCACTCCTCAAGGGGCTGTGAAGCTGTCATTTTCCCACAAGCCTTGGCCGTCATGTCATTGCACGCTCAGCCTATTCCCAGCAGACATGGAAACCACTCTTGGTGTCTCCAGACAAACCATGGGATGGCAGCCCTGTGGGAACAGCAGGGATTCCTGGGATCCGCGGTGAGACTCCAGCGGGAGGAGTGCAGGAGGGCTCAGGCCACAGGCCCAGCGGCTACTGGTTGCCACATGGCCTCCTGCTCAGCTCCCCCAGTCCACCCAGGGTGTCTTTTTAGACTCCTGCACCTATCTTATTGCAAAGTCACTTACTCCTCCAGCCCTGCCTCGGTGCCTGGAATCTGTACATGCTGCCAAGGGCTGAGGCCAGCACAGTTTTCCAAACCTCTTTGACCACAGAAGCCGTACCTTGCCCCTTTCTAATGGAGCATCGCATGGTCCCAGTGTTCTATGGAACACACTTTGGGGAAGGAGCTTGAATAGTGACTTGAATAGAATAGAGCTTGAATAGAAATGATCTCAGAGTATGTGATGGGTCAGAGTATGTGATGGGTCATTGTCAAAGAACCAAACATCTCCTAAAATTCTCCTAGAATAACAAATTAGCTAACACTGGAGGTTTATTAGGTGGTAGGCACTGTTCTAAACACCTTATAAGAATTCTGCATTCACAGGCCAGGCACGCTGGCTCACGCCTAGTAATCCCAGCGCTTTGGGAGGCTGAGACAGGTGGATCACCTGAGGTCAGGAGTTTGAGACCCGCCTGGCCAACATGGTGAAACCCCATCTCTCCTAAAAATACAAAAATTAACCGGGCATGGTGGTGCTTGCCTGTAATCCCAGGTACTTGAGAGGTTGAGGCAGGAGAATCACTTGTACCTGGGAGGCAGAGGTCGCAGTGAGCCAAGATTGCGCCACTGCACTCCAGCCTGGGCAACAGGAGTGAAACTCTGTCGCAAAAGAAAAAAAAATCAAAACGAAGTATGCATTCAGTACTCACAACAACCCTATGAACGGAGAGTTATCCCCATTTTACAGATGAAAAAATCAAGGCACAGAGACCTTAAGAAACTTTCCTAAGGTTGCCAAGGCGGTGAGAGGTGGAATAGGTGGATTTATCACCAGCTGCACTGCTACAGATGGAAGGGGAGAGCGGAGGCTCTCAGCCCCAGCTGCACCTGGAGTTACCTGGGGAAAAAGCTATGAAGCCCAGACCAAACAAAGCGGAAGCCTTGTGGGTGGGTCCCAGGCCTTTTAATGTTCCCAGATTGTTGCAACGTGCAGCCAAGGTTGAGAGCGAGCAGGCTTGAGCAGGGGTTGGCAAACTGTGGTCCTCAGGCCAAATCTGTCCCACTGCCTGTTTTTGTGTAGTTGGCCTGCTAAGAGCAGTTTTTGCACTTTTAAATGGTTTTAGAAAATTAAACTAATAATATTTTGTGGCCATCTGTGGTGGCTCACACCTGTAATCCCAGCATTTTGGGAGGCTGAGGCGGGCGGATCACCTGAGGTCAGGAGTTCGAGACCAGCCTGGCCAATATGGTAAAATCCCATCTCTACTAAAAATACAAAAATTAACCAGGTGTGGTGGCACATGCCTGTAATCACAGCTATTTGGGAGGCTGAGGCAGGCGAATTGTTTGAACCTGGGATGCAGAGGTTGCAGTGAGCTGAGATTAAGCCACTGTATTCTAGCCTGGGCAGCAGAGCAAAACTCCATTTCCAAAAAAAAAAAGAAAGAGAATAATATTTTGTGACATGTGAAAATTATATGGAATTCACATGTGTGTCCATAAATAGTTTTTCTGGAGCATAGCCATGGATTCATTCACACACTGTCTGTGGCTGCTTCAAGTTATGGCAGAGCTAAGTAGCTGGTGGAGATTGGATGGCTTGCAAAGCCTAAAATATTTATTTGGTCCTTCACAGTAAAGGTTTTCTAAATCCTGGATTAGAGGAAATTGGCTTCTGTATGAGCAAAATAAATGTAAGATAGACCTAAGGAAGAACTTCCTGGCAGAGAGGTTGGTTAGACACTTGACAGGGCTTTGGGATTCCCAGCTCTGGAGTTAAGAGGTTCCATCCACCCATGCCTCTTTGGAAATGTCAAATAGAGATAGCTAGGGCAAAGAGATGGGCCTGGAATTTCCAACCATGGAACTGCCCTGGCAACCAGTGACAGTTCTGTGAGCCTTTTAGCTTTGTCCTGACCCTCTGTGTTCTCCATGGCTGATGTCCTAGGACCGTCTAACAGCTGTCCCCTAGCCATAGTCATGCTGGGCTTTCTTCCTGCGGTACTCCTTAGGGTTCTAGCCCCACAGAGCCAGCACGGTCCCCAGTCACCACTTAATGTGAGGCACACACAGCATGTGGGTTGTCTGGTCTCAAGTACGAAGCTGCTGGCAGATCTGTCCTTTTAATTTTTTAAGTGTTTTGTATTTTTGGAGTCTCACTCTGTCGCCCAGACTGGAGTGCAATGGTGTGATCTTGGCTCACCGCAACCTCCACCTCCTGGGTTCAAGTGATTCTCCTGCCTCAGCCTCCTGAGTAGCTGGGATTACAGGCACCTGCCACCATGCCTGGCTAATTTTTGTATTTTTAGTAGAGATGGAGTTTCACCATGTTGGTCAGGCTGGTCTTGAACTCCTGACCTCAAGTGATCTGCCTACCTGGGCCTCCCAGAGTGCTGGGATTTCAGGCATGAGCCCTCGTGCCCGGTCTTAATTTTTGTATATTTGGTAGAGACAGGGTTGTGCCATGTTGGCCAGGCTGATCTTGAACTCCTGACCTCAACTGGTCCACCCACTTCAGCCTCCCAAAGTGCTGGGATTACAGGCATGAGCCATTGTGCCCAGCCATATCTGCCTTTCAGCTAGCCTGCTTTGATCTCCCAGTTCCCCTGCCCTCTCTGCTCCCTCCCCACAAGGTTTCCATGCCCACCAAACTTGGATAGGGAGAGAACAAGCATATTTAGTTTCTTCTAGATCTGCCTGCTTGCCTTGGTGCCTGACCCCTGACCCCCACTGATTTTCCCAGCGCAGTAAACATCTCTGGCATCTTATGGGCGTGATCCAGGCCAGTGAGGAATTTGGCCAGGAAAGTCTTTTGTCATTTGCAACCTGGTTCGCCCTGGAACAGAGGGTTGGCCAGCAGTGAGATGCCAAGTGGGGGGATTTTAATGGTTTTTCTGAAGTGACCCCTGAAGCCAGATCTACTGGGACAGATGTTCTGGGTGGGCATTGAGAGTCTGGCCTGTTGGGGGCAGTTAGCTTCAGATAGCACCTCAATTTCAGAGGAGCCTCAACTTCCCAGCGGGCTCTGCTGCAAAAATGTGGGGTGGGGTCCAGGGATGGTTTTGTGGTCCTGGAAATCACTAAACAGTATGCAAAGTGGGCAAATGTGGGCAATATGTGTGGGGTTTTTTTTGAGTCCGTGCTCGCATCAGAACCCCTGGGGTGGAAGCTCTCCAGAAAGCTGTAAAGTGCCTATCCAGGACTGGATGAGCAGGACCATAGGGACATAAAGGCCAACGTGATTCTTTTCCCCAAACACTTCGTATCCCAGGATATCAGCTACCAGACCACAGGGATCAACCTGCCCAACTCATTCCTGCAAGCAAGTATGTGCTTAAGTTGTATTTTGTTTTGTTTTTAAACATGATACATCTTTGTCCAGGGAAGGCAGAGAACAGTCAAACTATTTCAGCCGCAGAGAAAGGGACTACCAGGGTGTGAGCCTCTCTTGCCAAAAGCCTTGGAGTATCTGGAAGAAATTCTTGGTTGTGGGGTCGCAAGAACGTGGGCCTTGGAGCTGGACAGCCTTGGCCCAGGTTCAGGTCCTTGCTCTGCCATGTACTTCCCAGGACCTCTCAGTGGGGTCCCTAGGCCAGCAGCATCGCATTCCGTGGGAGCTTGTTAGAGCACAGAGCCCAGTGAGCCGGATGTGCTTTTTTTTTTTTGAGATGGAGTTTCACTCTTGTCCCCCAGGCTGGAGTGCAGTGGCATGATCTCTGCTCACTGCAACCTCTGCCTCCCAAGTTCAAGTGATTCTGGTGCCTCAGCCTCCGAGTAGCTGGGATTATAGGCCTGTGCCACCACGCCTGGCCTAACTTTTGTATTTTTAATAGAGACAGAGTTTCCCCATGTTGGCCTGGCTGGTCTCGAACTCCCGACCTCAAGTGATCCACCTGCCTTGGCCTCCCAAAGTGCTGGGATTACAAGCGTGAGCCGCCGCGCCCAGCCAGATATACATTTTTAACTGGACCTCCAGGTGACTCTTAGCATGTTCAGGTTTGAGGAGCATTGACCCTGGGCAAGTCAGGTTAAATAACTCCAGTGTGCCTCAGGGTCCTCAACCTGTCGCATGGTGATAATGCCTACTTGAGAAGGTCGTTGTGATAATTCAGTGAGATAATGTATTTCAGCACTTAGCACAGTGCCTGGTATCCATATTCATCTCCTGCCAGTGGACTTTCTTTCGGGAAGTTTAAATTTCTTTTCCACTCTCAAAAACGCCACTTGGTTTTGAACTTGAAGCTGTTGCAGTGCTGGAGTTGAACAGCAGAGGGCACTCTCGGCATTGCCATCGCGGAGAGCAAGACACGCGGGATGGAGGTTGCGTGGGACCGGACTGTGGGTGTGCAGGTGCTGCGGACCGGCTCCTGGGCACCCACCCAGCTCATTCGTCGAGCGGCTCCCCTCCTGGGGTCGAGTGTACTGGGCCTGAGCCTGCAGCCTCAGTCATCTGTTCCCCCACTTGATCTCCCACTGCTAGTTATAAACAAATCGCCCGGCTTGTGCAAACCTCCCGGGCTCAGTCCCCAGTCCCGCGGGGCCGCTAGACGTTGATGAAGGATCCCTGGTCGCCGTTGGCCGTCTCGGGCTCCACGCAGCGCCCTTTCCTCCGTGTAACCCTGCGGTTCCGGTGGAATTTGGCATAGCAGCGCAGCCCTGGGCGAGGGGAGGCAAGGGGGTCAGAGGCGCCAAGGGCCGGTGCCCTCCCCTTCTTTCCCCTGCATGCTCGGGCCGGCCAGCTCTCTCCCGCCTTCTTTATTCTGCCCCGCAACCCAGCCTCCTCCCGGCAGCCCCAGTGAGCTTGAAAGACACGAATCCGGGCCGGGCGCGGTGGCTCACGCCTGTAATCCCAGCACTTTGGAGGCCGAGGCGGGTGGATCACGAGGTCAGGAGACCGAGATCATCCTGGCTAACATGGTGAAACCCCGTCTCTACTAAAAATACACAAAAATTAGCTGGGCGTGGTGGCGGGCGACTGTAGTCCCAGCTATTCGGCAGGCTGAGGCAGGAGAATGGTGTGAACCTGGGAGGCGGAGCTTGCAGTGAGCCGAGATTGCGCCACTGCACTCCAGCCTGGGTAACAGAGCAAGACTCCTTCTCAAAAAAAAAAAAAAAAAAAAAAAAAAAGACACAAATCCGGGGGAGGGGGAGAATGAACACGGAAGGAGCACAGAGAAGATTCAGAGCGGTAAAAATATTCTGTGTAACACGTAATGGTGAGACATGGCATGCATTTGTCCAAACCCATAGAACGAACTGCACAGTGAACTATAACTTACACTATGACTTCAGTTCGCAATAATAATACATCATTATTGGTTTGTCAAGCAACAAATGTACCGTGAGAGCCCGGGCACCGTGGCTCACGCCTACAATCCCAGTCCTTTGGAAGGCCGAGGCAGGCGGATCACTTGAAGTCAGGAGTTTGAGACCAGCCTGGCCAACACGGTGAAACCACGTCTCTACTAAAAAAAATACAAAAACTACCCGGGCGTGGTGGTGGGTGCCTGTAATCCCAGCTACTTGGGAGGCTGAGGCAGGAGAATCACTTGGACCTGGGAGGCGGAGGTCGCAGTGAGCCAAGATCATGCCACTGCACTCCAGCCAGGGCGACAGAATGAGACTCTATCTCAACAAACAAACAAACAAACAAACAAACAAATGTACCACATGATTGCAAGATGTTATTAATAAGAGAAACTGGATGCAGGGACAAAGAAGGTATATGAGAACCACATTCTGTGCAATTTTTTTAGAAAACTGCTCTAAAAATAAAGTCCGCAGGGTACAGTGGCTCACACCCGTAATCCCAGCACTTTGAGAGGCTGAGGTGGGAGGACCGCTTGAGCCCAGTAGTTCTAGACCAGCCTAAGCGACATAGGGAGACCCTATCTCTACAAAAAATGTAAAAATTAGCCAGGCATTGTGGCATACACCTGTAGTCCCAACTACAGGAGGGGCTAACGTGGGAGGATCCTTTTTTTTTTTTTTTTTTTTTTTTTTGAGCCGGAGTCTTGCTCTGTCACCCAGGCTGGAGTGCGGTGGCCAGATCTCAGCTCACTGCAAGCTCCGCCTCCCGGGTTCACGCCATTCTCCTGCCTCAGCCTCCCGAGTAGCTGGGACTACAGGCGCCCGCCACCTCTCCTGGCTAGTTTTTTGTATTTTTTAGTAGAGACGGGGTTTCACCGTGTTAGCCAGGATGGTCTCGATCTCCTGACTTCGTGATCCGCCCGTCTCGGCCTCCCAAAGTGCTGGGATTACAGGCTTGAGCCACCGCGCCCGGCTTCTTTCTTTTTCTTTTCTTTCTTTCTTTTTTCTTTTTCTTTTCTTTTCTTTTTTTTTTTTTTTTTTTTGAGACAGGGTCTTGCTCTGTCGCCTGGACTGGAGTGCAGTGGTAAGATTTAGGCTCACTGCAACCTCTGCCTCCTGGGCTCAAGTGATCCTCCCTGCTTCAGCCTCCCAAGAAGTTGGTACTATGGGTGTGTGCCACCACACCTGGCTAATTTTTTCTTTTTTTGTATTTTTGGTAGAGAAAGTGTCTCTCTACCTTGCCAAGGCTGGTCTCCAACTCCTGGGCTCAAGGATCCGCCTGCCTTGACCTCCCAAAATGCTGGGATTACAGGCATGAACCACCCCGCCTGGCCTCCAATGCCCACTTCTGTCTACCCTTTCTAAAACAACTGCAGGACTCTTTATCATATTATTACCTTTATAGCCCTTATTACTTACTTTTTTTTCTTTTTTCTTTTTGAGACAGAGTCTCACTCAGTCACCCAGGCTGGAATGCAATGGCACAATCTCTGCTCACTGCAATCTCCACCTCCTGGGTTCAAGCGATTCTCATGCCTCAGCCTCCTGAGTAGCTGGAATTACAGGCAAGTGCCAGCATGCCTGTCTAATTTTTGTATTTTTAGTAGAGACAGGGTTTCACCATGTTGGCCAGGCTGGTCTTCAACTCTTGACCTCAAGTGATCCTCTTGCCTCGGCCTCCCAAAGTGCTAGGATTACAGGCATGAGCCACCATGTTTGGCCATAGCCCTTATTATTTTCTAAAGACATCCTTTGTGTGTATTTCATTGTTGTCTGCTCATATCACTAGAATGTAATTCACGGGCACAGAACTTGCTGGTTCTTTTCACTACTGAACCCCCCAGTGTCCAGAACAATGTCTGATACACAGTAGGTGCTCCATAAATATTTAACTGATTAGATGAGTGAATAATCAGAACTACATAGCTTTATTGCCGAGGCGGGAGGATCCCTTGAGCTCGGGAGTTAAAGCTACAGTGAGCTGGGATTGCGCCACTGCACTCCAGCCTGGGTGACAGAGCGAAACCCTGTCTCAAAAAAATAATTAAATTAAATTTAAAAGTCTACAATTTTAAAAATTGGGAAGAAAAAGATTTATTATTATCATTTTTAAGACAGGGTTTTGCTCCGTTATCCAGGCTGGAGTGCAGTGGCATGACCATGGTAGATAATCTCTGAGGCTAATGTGAGCAAAACAGGACACGTATCTCAGGTCTACAGAGGGGCTGAGCCCCAATTTCCCCATCCAGGAGATGTGAATGCTGATTGGATATTGGATGGAACAGATTAATCATCATTCATTTTTGGCATTTTGTTTTTAAAAGAGTACTTGTCTTTCAGAGGTACACACTAAAATATTCACAGATGAAATACCTGTAAGCTCCCAGGAGTTGCTTAGAAATCATGTCGGAATAAGGAAAGTGTGTGAGAAATGACAGACACAGATTGGCCACAAGTTGGTATGTACTGAAGCAGAGTGAAGAGAAATGGGCGTTCATTAGACTATTCTGACTACTGTAGTATGTATCTGAAACTTTGCAGAATAAAAAATTGAAACTGGGCCGGGCGCGGTGGCTCAAGCCTGTAATCCCAGCACTTTGGGAGGCCAAGGCGGGCAGATCACGAGGTCAGGAGATCAAGACCATCCTGGCTAACACAGTGAAACTTCATCTCTACTAAAAATACAAAAAAAAAAAAAAAAAAAATAGCCGGGTGTGGTGGCGGGCGCCTGTAGTTCCAGCTACTCGGGAGGCTGAGGCAGGAGAATGGCCCGTGAACCCAGGAGGTGGAGCTTGCAGTGAGCCGAGATCGCGCCACTGCACTCCAGCCTGGGTGACAGAACAAGACTCCGTCTCAAAAAACAAAAAACAAACAAACAAACAAAAATTGAAACTGGCTGGGTGTGGTGATTCATGACTGTAATCCCAGAACTTTGGGAGGCCAAGGCAGGTGGATCACTTGAGGTCAGGAGTTTGAGACCAGCCTGGGGAACATGGCGAAACCCAGCCTCTATCAGAAATACAAAAATTATCTGGGCTGGTGGCATGGGCCTGTGGTCAGAGCTACCTGCGGGGCTGAGATGGGAGGATCACCTAAGCCTGGAAGGCAGAGGTTGTAGTGAGCCAAAATTGCACCGCTGTGCTCCAGCCTGGGTGACAGAGTAAAACCCTATCTCAAAAACAAAACAAAACAAAAAAACCCTGAAACTACTTCCCCCACTTTCTTGGCTGTGTAAGTTTGGGCATCATTAAGCTTTCGGTGCCCCAGTTTGCTTATTTGTGTAGTGGGGATCATCATAGCCCCTTTCTATGGGTGGTCATGGGGATTTCAGTAGAAAAGAGCTCAGCACAGAGCCCAGCACACCTAGGCGAGATGGGGGCACGGAGGAGTTAAAGAGGCAGCTGGCCAAGTGCATCCTTCCCTGGGACATGCTGGGAAACCCACCCCCACCCCATTATCACACTTCAGTGCCTCCCCTGGGATAGAATTCTGGTGTGAAAGCGGCAGCCTTCTGAGGCTGGATCTAATTTAAAGAGATGTGCTCCTGTCTCCTCCCTTCTCCCTCCTCCAGATAGTAGGAGATTGCGCCAGCTTGTATTTCAAAAGTTGAGAAAAGCAAATCTGAGAAATGATGCCAAGAATCGGGACTAAATGAGTTCACAGATTGGGAAGGCACTGATAAAGCTGTTCTTGCGCACGTCTTCGGCTCCCGAGGGATTCTCCCACCTACTCCCCCGCCGCAGGCCCCTGATCCACCCTCTGCCGGGAAAGCTTGTCCCCCACTCAGTGCAGAACCAGCTTCGAGAAAAGGAGGCTTTGTGGTTCTCAGAGCATGGGAAGCCCCCCGCAAAGGAGTCTGGACCCACCTTCCACACACATGCAGTCATCAAAGCATTTGTTGTTGAGGCCTCGGTTGTGGGGTGTGCAGAGATGCTCCCGCAGGTCACAGCAAGTCCCTGCCAACACAGAGAGCACGTTCAGTCAGCCGCCCCGAGCCGCCCCTCCCCGCAGCCCTGCACTCCGTCCTACTGGACAAGAGATCCATCATCTCTGTGGCAGGCCGTGCCCTGGCGGGGTGGGCCATCTGGTGTGCAAGGCTCCTGGGTGGAACCGCAGACGGATGTCATGGCCGAGGCCCCCAAGAGTCGGCGGCAGAGACCCCAGCTGCCTCAGATAGGCAACTGACTGATCACGGAAGAGCGAAGGTGGTATGAGGTCTCCTCCCAGAGAGACCAGAACAGCTGGGGGCTGCCAGGTGTGGAGTCAGCTCAGAGCTGGGAGGGACCTCAGGATCCCCAACACCAACGTCCTCTTTTGACAGATGGGGAAACTGAAGCCCTGGGCACCTGCCACGGAGCCAGTTCCCAGAGCGACGGTCCAGTCGGCCCAAACGCGGGCCTTTTCTTTGCGCCCAGGGTGAAAACAATGGTTTGGGAATGAAGCAGCCTGTCAGGGAGCTGGTGGTCTGCCTTATACGATGCTAATTGCTGGTTTGGTTGCTGTTCTGTGGAATATTCTGGTCATCGGTCTAACAATTGTGGTGCCATGGAGGTGTGCCGCTGGGATCTCTCCTGGGGAAAGCGCTTGCTGGCGGCCTCCAGCTGGTACAACTTCAGGGCCACCTCCGCCCATGGCAGGCTGTTCCCAGCAGCCCCTGCCAATGACTGGCACAGGGGTTCTGGGGCCCAGCCATTTCTCCTCAGCATGTGCCTTGTTTAACAGGCCACCTCTGCACCGGAACGCCTCCCAAAGTGCTGGGATGACAGCATAATGTCTGAAGCTTCCCCCATCCAATCCAGCTTCCTCCCCCTCTCATCATTCACAAGTGTTTCCCAACCTTAGCCCACCCCCAAAAAAATCTGTTGCACTTTTTGTTTTCTTTTGTTGAGACAAGGTCATGCTCTGTCACTCAAGCTGGAGTACAGTGGTGCGATCACATCTCACTGCAGCCTTGACCCCCGAGGCTGCCTTAGCCTCCGAATAGCTGGAACCACAGGCGCACACCACCAAGCCTGGTTGGTTAATTTTTTTTTTTTTTTTGAGACACAGTCTTACTCTGTCAGAGTGCAGTGGTGCAATCTCAGCTCACTGCAACCTCCGCCTCCCAGGTTCAAGCAATTCTTTGCCTCAGCCTCCCGAGTAGCTGGGGTTACAGGCGCCTGCCACCATGCCCGGCTAATTTTTGTATTTGTAGTAGAGACGGGGTTTCACCATCTTGGCCAGGCTGGTCTTGAACTCCTGACCTTGTGATCCACCCGCCTCAGCCTCCCAAAGTGCTGGGATTATAGGCGTGAGCCACCGTGCCCGGCCAAGCCTGATTAATTTTTTAAATTATTATTATTTTTGGAGATGGAGTCTTCCCGTGTTGCCCAGGCTGGTCCTGAACTCCTGGGCTCACATGATCCTCCCGCCTCGGCCTCCCATAGTGCTGGGATTACAGGTGTGAGCCACTGCGCCAGGCCTCACACTTCTAACTTACCTCAGTATCTGCTTCCTGAAGGGCCCGACAGACCCCCAAGAGCCCCCAGCATTTAGGACATTAGTTACAACGTCCAGCTTCTTGTTTTTAGACTGTCTCCATGGGGACAGGCTGCCAAACAGTAAGGATGTCACCAAAGGCATCTCCAGAATGCCCGGCAGTGTTGTGATGGGACAAGGACAGCATTAAGCCCTGCCTGGCGTCAGGAGGAAGAGGGCAAGACAGGATCACCCCGATTCAAGACACCGTGGGGCTGTGAAGAGGCTTTCCAGCCAGGCCAGGTTGGAGCCACTTCCTAACTGTGTGACCTTGGGCAAGACAGCCTCTCTGGGGCTCAATCACCTGACTTCAAAACTGGGTTGTTGTGAGTAATGTAATTTTTTTTTTTTTTAGATGGAGTTTCCCTCTCATCGCCCAGGCTGGAGTGCAGTGGCGTGATCCCAGCTCACTGCAACCTCCACCTTCCAGGTTCAAGTGATTGATTCTCCTGCCTCATCCTCCTGAGTAACTGAGATTACAGGCATGTGCCACCATGCCTGGGTAATTTTTGTATTTTTAGTAGAGATGCGGTTTCGCCATGTTGGCCAGGATGGTCTCAAACTCCTGACCTCAGGTGATCCACCCACCTTGGCCTCCCAAAGTGTTGGGATTACAGGCGTGAGCCACCATGCCTGGCCGTGAGAAATGTATTAAATGAATGAATGTCTGACGACAACTCTCAGGAAAGTGGCAGCTGTTGTTATTATTTATCATCCATGAAGGGTCAAGGATCCTCAGGTCCTGCACACATGGGAACCCCCACTCCCACCCAGGTTTCCTCTCAGCACCCAGCCTGGTGCCTTGAATGTGGGTGCTGGCTGCTGCCCGGAGAAAAAGGAGGGGGGCGGAAGAGGAAGGAAGACTGAGCCCGGGAGAGAGAGGGGAGGGGGCGGCGTGTGACTGGGTCATGCAGGCTGGTACCTGGCAGGCAGTCTTGGTGATGGTCGCATGGTTCCCCTTCGACTGGTGATGTTTCGTTACCATCACTGGAGAGTTTACCCCGGTGTTTCTCTGGGGACAAGAAGATCTGTCGTTAGAAGCTGGGGCCCAGCAGAGCAGAGGTTAAGCACAGGGACTCAGGTGTTGGAGTGCCCATACCACCATCCTACAGCGTGGCTTGGACAAGGCACTATACACCTCTCTCTCTCTGCCTCAGTTTTCTCTTCTCTAAAATGGGATCAACAGTACTACGGACCTAACAGGTATTTTCCCCCAGGGTAACATGAGTGGAAACATGGAAGCGTGTGGCACATGATAAGCATGTGACAGCATTCTCCATTCCAAGAGGCATTTCCAGGTTAGGCTCCATGCTCTCCCCCTCTCCCCGCATACCACCTTTGGACATCTGAAGATCAGACAGGGCTCACTGGGGCCCCCACCTCAACAGATGGTGAGGGAGGGCAGGGTGCCCAGGCATGGAAGGTGGTGGGGTAGGTGGGCATACCTTTCTTCTTTGCAGAGGGCCAACCATCAGGTTTTAAGTCTTCATAATCGGTCCAGTCGAACAAGGCCATGTCCAGCGTGGGCATCACCTCCCCATCAGGCCTGGGCTGTGCCTGTTGGAGACGGTGAAGAGGGAGGGATGTTGGAACCTTCGAATCCATGGAAGCAGGAGTGTGGAGTCCCAAGACCAGAGGGCAAAAAAGAGGCTTCTCAGAGGCTACCTCATCCTCTGCTGGGCAGCCTGGAGTCTCGGCCCGAGGACGTAAAGATGGCTGCCGCGGCCGGGCGCGGTGGCTCAAGCCTGTAATCCCGGCACTTTGGGAGGCCGAGACGCGCGGATCACGAGGTCAGGAGATCGAGACCATCCTGGCTAACACGGTGAAACCCCGTCTCTACTAAAAAATACAAAAAACTAGCCGGGCGCGGTGGCGGGCGCCTGTAGTCCCAGCTACTCGGGAGGCTGAGGCAGGAGAATGGCGTAAACCCGGGAGGCGGAGCTTGCAGTGAGCTGAGATCCGGCCACTGCACTCCAGCCTGGGCGACAGAGCCAGACTCCGTCTCAAAAAAAAAAAAAAAAAAAAAAAAAGATGGCTGCCGCAGGCTCCTGTTCCAGTGTTCACTAGGTTAATTTCCTCTCTTTGCAGCCATTACTCAAGAAGAACCATGCAGACACACACAGGTGAGTTACCCACCAGGCCCTCTGAGGAGGGGCGGAGACCACCCGCAGGCTGGGAAGGCAATCTTGCTTGCCCAGGGTCTTTAAGCCCATGACGAGGGAGTTGGGCTCCCTCTCCCATAAATAAAAGCCAAGCCATTCACTGGACTTTCCCATCCCTTCCTCTCTCAGCAGAGGTTACCAGCTCTCCGCGGCACCATTGAGGCCACAACCAGGGCTCAGTCCCACTCACAGCCCAGGTCAGTGGCCCCAGGAATGCAGAGGGCTAGAGGTCCATGGCTGGATCTACACATGGGTCTGTGCGCACTAGGACATGGGCAGGAACTGCACCTACTAGGCTGGGCTGCAGGGGGCTTTGGACGATGACATGGATAACCATGCATTCCTGAGAAACGGTCCGCAGCTTTCATCACAGTCTCAAGGGCGTGCAAGACCCCAAAAAAGGATAAGAAAGATCTGCTGCTAAAAAAGCTTCATTTCTTTTGTATTTTTAGTAGAGACGGGGTTTCACCATGTTGGCCAGGCTGGTCTCGAACTCCTGACCTCAGGTGATCCACCTGCCTCGGTCTCCTAAAGAGCTGGGATTACAGGTGTGAGCCACCCATCGCACCTGGCCTATTTCTTTTTTATGTATTTTTTAATACATATACGTTATTGATCCTTTTAAATAATTTTATTTTGAAAACCTTTCAAAGCCACAGAAGAGGTGCAAGAATGATGCAGTCAGCTCCTATATACCCCTCTTCTAGAATCACCAGTGGGTAGTGTTTTTGTCACATTTGCTCGCTTACTTTCTCTTCACATATATATTTTTTTCCCTTGAGACAGGCTGTTACTCTGTTGCCCAGGCTGGAGTGCAGTGGTGCAATCATGGCTCACTGTAGCCCTGACCTCCTGGGTTCAAGCGATCCTCCCACTTCAGCCTCCCAATTAGCTGGGACCACAGGCACATGCTTTCATGCCTGGCTAACTTTTTAAAGAAGTTTTATAGACACAGGGTCTCCCTATATTGCCCAGGATAGTCTCAAACTCCTGGGCTCAAGTGACCCTCCTGCCTTGGCCTTCTAAAGTGTTGGAATTACAGGTGTGAGCCACCGCGCCCGGCCCACATACCTTTTTTAAAGATCTGACGCAGATGGGTCCAAGTGTTAGCTAATGCTTATTAATTCTGGGTCTTGACGACATGGTTTTAAAAATCACCCTTATTATGCTTCATGTTCCTCTGTATGCAGAAAGCTCCTACCCAGGCCTCGCTGCTCTCCATGCAGACACCAGCATGCTGAGCTGCCGCTTGCCTCCTTGGCTGTCCCCAGAGTGGGCCCCTGGGACCACTTTGCCCTGGACAGTGGCAGCCCCTTGTCAGGATGGAACACCCACCAGGGCTGGAGTTAGACTGGATGAGCAGCAGGAGATCTGGTTTCAATCTAAGCTCTGTGGCCTCCTGCCCCCGTGCCTCAGTCTCCCTACATGTACTAACAGGGTTTTCCATGACATGGGTTCAAGGACCCTTCCAGATCCGAGGCTGTTTGGGGACCCCTTACCTGGGGCTGCAGGGAGGTGACAGGCAGGATCAGGGACTCTTCTGTGGCAGGTGCTGCCTCAAAGGTGGTGAGGAAGAACATGGTGGGGGCCAGGCTGGTGGAGGACTCCTCCATGGCTGCGTCCAGCGCCTGGGCTTCGGAGAGCTCCGCCTTCTTCATCAGGGAGCTGGGACCTCGGACCAAGGCTCGGCCTGAGACACAGGGTGGGGAGCACAGGGGCTGTATCTGCTTGCCACCTCGTGGCGGTCTATAGTAGAACCCACGTTTTATGCTACAAACTGGGAGGTAGCAGGGACCATGTGACAAGCCCTTGGTTCAGCCCCCATCCCTGCTTCCTACCCTTCTTGGGGGGGAGGGGGAGGGGAACTTGGAGGAAAATGTCTTGGAAGAACTTGCAGTGTCACTGGGAAGACAGCGCAAGGATTCTCCCTGTAAAGCAACATTCCAGCAAGTGCAAGTCCAGGTTGGCTGGGCGCAGCCAGATATGTAAGTGTAACAGATGGGAACTAGTAGGATTAACCATGGAAGGCTTCCTGGAGGAGGTGAAGTTTGAGTAGGGAGAAATGTCATGAGGCTGAGAATCATTGCAGTGGCCTTTCAGAAAGCTGGGAGGTGGGAATCACTGCTTACCACACACAAGTGAGAGCATCCTGTGTGGTGATAATTAGTCATCACCCCTCTAATGGAGCACCTGCTGTGTGCTGGGTACCAGATGAGCTGCATCACAAGCATTATTTTATCTAACTACTGCAAGAGCTCTGGGAAGTGGGTGCTCCTTCAGTCTGACCTACAGGGAAGGAAACTGAAGCACAGAGAGGTTAGGTGACTTGCCCAAGGATGCACAGCTCATGAGTAGTAGGGCCTGGATTCAATTCCAGCAGGGCTGGAGTGCAGGGGCTCAATCTTGGCTCATTACAACCTCTGCCTCCAGGGTTCAAGTGATTCTCCCACCTCAGCCTCCTGAGTAACTGGGATTACAGACCTGTGCCACCACACCTGGCTTATTTTTGTTTTTTTGGTAGAGATGGGTTTCTCCATGTTTCCCAGGTGGCTCTCGAACTCCTGATCTCAAGTGATCCGCTCGCCTCAGCCTCCCAAAGTGCTGGGATTACAGGTGTGAGCCACCACACCTGGCCCGGCCTGAGGTTTCACAGCCAGTTGTCAGCAGAACAGGGCCTACCCCGCAAACCTTCTCCGTTCCCCGCCTCCTCCTCTCCATGTCAACTCTCTCAGGAGGCCCGGCTGTAGCCCTGGAGCTGGGGGAGCAGGAGCCCAGCAGGACAGGTCCACACCCCACACGTGCCCTCTAGCTGTCCTCAAGGGTGCCAGCATCCTCCCCCGAAAGCTGACACAGGTGACCCCAGGAGTGGGAGGCTGAAAGTCAAAGCCAGGGGACCCTGACTGGCCTCTGCCCACTTGGGGGGTTCTCAGGCCTCGCAGGGAAGCCAGCCTCAGCTGTTTGCATAAGAGGCGCTGAGGCTCCATTGCCTTCCTGCCAAAGAACCCCGCCACCACCACTGCGTTTGTGGCACTCGGCATGCCCCTAGAGGCAGTCTGGTCACACAGAAAGCTTAGAAGCTGAGTTCCCTGGCTTAGGGCCAGGCAAGGCTGGGAGGAGCCACCTGACTGGAGCTGGCAGGATATGTCTGCTCTGAGACTGAATGGGCACCGGGAGGGGGAAGCCCGGGCCAGCAGGGGGCTAGCTAGCTCCCAGGGGATGTGGAGGAAATGTTCAGGAAGGTGGGAAGGGCTAGGGGTGCACCGAGACAAACAGGGCAGAGGCAGGAGCAGGAGGCAAGTGATGCCTCTCTGGAGTCACCTGCATCCAGGTTGGAGGACACTGATTTGGCCTCAGCACGGGGCTGGGATTAACCAGA
This sequence comes from Theropithecus gelada, assembly GCF_003255815.1. Classification (NCBI taxonomy): domain Eukaryota; kingdom Metazoa; phylum Chordata; class Mammalia; order Primates; family Cercopithecidae; genus Theropithecus; species Theropithecus gelada. Next base: position 40,396,721 of record NC_037668.1, on the reverse strand, counting down.
GCAATGACCGCTCGTGGCCCTGCCAGCTGAGCCCCAAGTGCCCCACTAACCAAGTCTCTGCAACGACACTGAGGGTAGGTAGGACCAGTCTCTTCGCTTTACAGAGGGGAAAACCAAGGCACAGAAAGAGAACTTGCCCAGGGCCACACCCGAGTAAGTGGTGGAGGCAGGACCTGATCTCAGGCAGACCTGGCTTCAGAGTCTAGGCTCTTAGCCCCTACCCGATGCTTCAGAGTCGAGTAAGGAATGTGCTTGGAGAGCACTGAACTGTTGCTCCATCTCTACTCAGAACTTACAGTAGGAGAAATTTAGGTAGAACTTCCTGATTCAGAAGGATGATCTGTTGATAAGACAGATTCTATTGCAATACATCCCTCTCCTCTTCCCATGCCCCAACCCTAGGCCTCTCCCCGCCTCCTCCCCGTACCAGGTCCCTCTGAGAACCCTCCTCTCCTCTGGATATTCTTCCAGGGACCTCACAGCCCTGATCCGTCCCTGCATCCTGTCCTACTCCTCTCAGTCCATGGCAGGAATTCCCCCATCCCCACCCCTCGCAGCTCTCCAGCTACCTCGGTGCAGCCTCAGCCTGTCCCTGCGTCTCTTGTGCTCCCTGCTGCGTTTCCTGGCCCTCTCCCAACCTGGAGGTCGGTTCTCCTTCTCGGGGTAGGGCACTGCCAACCCCAGGAGCAGGTCCTTGTCCTGCAGCAGGCCTGCAGGACTCTGCTCAGGCAGCGGCCCTTCCGCCTCTGGCAGCCTGGAGGCCTGCCTGGTGGCAGTGACCACAGCCCCATCCTGGGCCTGGCTGGGCAGGCCTGGGCCCCACTCCTTCTTGCCCAGGCCCCGCCGGCGGTGGTGGCTGGCCTGAGGCGTCCACAGCGCTGGGCCTGGGAGGTCGATGTGATTCTCAGGGAGGTTCCGAGCAGGGGTGCCAGGTGCAAGGGCGCCTGCCAGGCTCAGCTCCAAGGGCAGCAGGAGGACGAGGAACAGCATGGGGGCGGTGTGGGTGGCAGGCCCAGCCATTGGCTCCTCCCTGCAAGAAAAGCAACACCATGAATTCGAAGCCCCAGGCCCCTCCTCTGCTGCCCCTCCCCGCTCAGATGATTAAAGCCCAGTTTTTCTCAACAGCCACAGAGGGGGATTTAGACCCTGGAGATATTTGGCAATGCCTGGAGACATATTTTAGTTGTCAAAACTGGGGAGTGCTACTGGCATGTAGAGGTTGGAGCCCCGGGATGCTGCTAAACGCCTGACAATGCACAGGACGCCGCCCTGAAACCGAGATTCATCCGGCCCAGAAAACAAGAATGCCGAGGCTGAGAACCCCCGGCTTAAATCATTTCAGCAGCATCCAAGTTCCAGATCCGTCCGGAATTCCTTTCTCTGCACAAACCTCTGCCCCTTACCAAGTCCCCCAGAAGGGAACTGAGTCCCTCAGAGCTCAGAAATGTGCCTCTAGGCCCTGAGACTTGACTCGGAGCCTAATTCCATACAAATGGAATAATAGCGTTTGAACGCACGCTGTGGGCAGGACCCACGTTAAGAGCTTTGTGTGAATTCATGTCACTTCGCCCTTTCAATAGCTCTCTGAAATGGCTCCTGTTATTTTCCTCATTTTTCTGAAGTGGCAATTAAGGCTCAGAGAGGTTAAGTCACAACTGGTAAGTGGCACTATGTCATTTCTATCCCTGAGCCCTGAACCCCGTGTGGCGGTCCCAGGATGGCCCAGCTCTGCCTTTTTCTTCTCCCACGATGAGCTCTGAGGCCCCAGAATGTTCTGACACTGTCCCTTCCCCTGGCGGAGGGGCTTTGGGGACAGCTTTGCAGACTTGGCTCTGACCCCTGCAGGGTAGACTGAGCCAACCGGACCTAGCCTCAGGAGAGCCCCCTCAGGGGACCCGGTGCCCTCCCTCCACACTGGAGGGAGAAGCTGCAGCTCAGGGGATGGTGGAGGCGTCTGTCAGACTCTGGAGATCTCCTGCCCCCGTGGGCCACCTGCAGCTGCTCCCCCACGCACCCCCCTCCATTGCACCAGCCTCACCGTATCCTGGAGCTGGGCACCAGGTTAGCCAGGCTAATTGAATTTTTATGGCCTCCTGAGTATTCCACTAGGCTGGCAAGGGTGCTTACGCCACCGTTTCTTTGTGATTTGTGACCATATAATTGCCCAGGGCTGAGGAAAGGTTGGTGGGCCTATGATGTGTCCCTGCTTCCTGGCGCCTCTCCCTGCGGCTCCCATGCTGGCTGGCCCACCCCAGTGTCACCTTAGCTGACCCCAAGTGAGGGTGGGAGGGGCGGGGAAACTGCTGTGCCTTTGGAGCCCTGACCACCCACTTGGGGAGGGGAGGGGGGAAACACCTCCTTCAGCCTCACAGGGTCTGTGGTGGCTTCACCTGGCTCTGCCTCCATCCCAGCCTGGCATGTCCTGGTCTCCTGGGATCCTGGGCCCTGGCCTCCACTGCCCACAGCTCAGCTCTTCCTAGAACCATGGGTGGAGACAAGGAGGTGGCCATCACTTTCCATCTTGTCCCCTATCCCAGGGATCCGGCTGAAGATTCTGAGTGAGCCTTGGTGACGTGCGTGGGACCCTGGGACAGGCTTGTTGTGACAACCTTGTCTACCATCACACCTGCATCCGTTCCTAAGGCCACAGACCTTGCACCACAGTCCCTGCTACTGTCCTGGTCACCTCACCAGCAACAGAAGGCACTGCCCCACTGGCCTTGCTTCCAGCCCTTCCCTAACAAGTGTTCTTGAGGCCAGAGCTCAGCAGGCGGGACCTGTGCCCTAGTTCCTGAAGCAGCCCAGGGGGTGGAGGGGCCCATTTTGAAGGCCTGTCACTCAAGCATTGTTCGGGGCAGAGGGAACCTCAATCCTTCTTCCGGGCCAGTGGATTAGGGCTGCTCTCTGGGCTGGTGTTTAGCCTGACTACTGCCAGACTTCGTCCCCTGCTCTTCCTGTGACTGGAAAGGCCAAGCGCATATGGGATCCTGTCCATGCCTGAGACCCAGCCCTGCCTTTCTGTCCTGCAGGGACATGACAGCCTGGGAGAAGCCCAAAGAGCATCCCAGGGACAGGGAAACTTCGGGGCGTTGGCCAATGAATGGAATCACTGCCTCCTCCTTGTCCTGGGGGTTGAGAAGAATGAGGTAGAAAACCCAGACAGCACGGGCAAGAGAGCAGAGGAGGCTCGGCAGAGAGGTGGGCAACTTCTCAGCTAGACTGCTGTCCCCCAGGGACACACAAGGCTGTCAGTAAACCTCACAACCAGCGTCTGAGCCTGGTCACCAGCCTAGGTGCTGGTCTTGGAGGACAGTTCCTCCCCTGCAGAGCCAGGAGATGAACCCCCACTCCCACCCGACTCCAACACCCCCAAGCGGCATGGTCCCACCCGGACTGCCATCTCCCCAAGCTCTGTTGCCAAGACCCTATTTGGCTGTGGGTCTGTTCACTGCGCCCATCCTGCTTCAGGGCCAGTGGAACCCCAGTCTGAGTGCCATCTTTGTTCCCTCCCATGCTTCAAGCCCCACATATCACCCACGCGGCCAGCCTGGGACAGAGGAAATGGGATTTCAGTGTGCAGTGCCAGAGCACCCATGGGGGTGCACCCAAGGGGGCTCCATCCTCTCCCCAGACCCAGCACATACTGGTGGTATGGCTACTCGGGTTGTGACCCTTATCTGCTCAAAACTGTCTATGGCTCCCTATTGCCTTCCCACATAACCACAAACTCCTTACTTTGGCACTTAAGACCTCATGTAATATGGCCCCAATCAAGCTTTGCAGCTCCACCTTCTACTTTCTCCCCTTCACAGGCAACAGAGATTGCTCCCTAGGCCCCAAACACACCCCCGCTTTCTGGATCTCCGTTCTCACTTAGGCTGTCCCCTCTGCCTGGAACCTCTCCCCTCCTCCCTCATCTCTCTCCGTCCAAGTCCTGCCCATCCTTTGGGACTCAACCCAAATGTCCCTTCCTCCAGGAAGCCTCGTTCAGTCCCCTGACTCGAAGTGCTCCCCACCTGGTGCTCCCACATGCCTTTGTCCTGCTCTTGAAGACCTCGTGTGTCATTTTGTGCTGGGGCTGTCAGGTTTTTTTAAGCCCCTGGCTAGACTGGAAGTTTCTAAAGGACTGCGCTCAGTCTCCCCTCTGCTCTGCGGCATCTCCAGGGCCCTGCACATAATAGGCACTAGTAGCCATGGATCAGAACAGAAGTGGATTGAGCACAATCCAATTTATATATCAGGCCGGGCACAGTGGCTCATGCCTGTAATCCCAGCACTTTGGGAGGCCAAGGCGGGTGGATCACCTGAGGTCAGGAGTTCAAGGCCAGCCTGGCCAACATGGTGAAACTCTGACTCTGCTAAAAATACAAAAATTAGATGGGAATGACAGCATGCACCTGTAATTCCAGGTACTCAGGAGGCTGAGGCAGGAGAATTGCTTGAAACCTGGAGGCGGAAGTTGCAGTGAGCCGAGATTGTGACTCTGCACTCAGGTCTGGGAGACAGAGAGAGACTAAAAAAAAAGAGAATTTATACCTCAGCAGAAGATCATAAATAAATCCCCAGGATATGTGAGTGTGTGTGTGAGCATCAGGCATGTATGTGTGAGCGTGACGTGTGTGTGAAGCATGTGTGAGCATATGTGTGTGTGTACTGTGATCATGTGTGAGCGTGAATATGTGCGGGGGTGTATGTGTGTTGTGAGTGTGTGGGAGTGTTCACATGTGTGTGTGAACATGTGTGAGTGTGTGTGTGTGATTATGTGTTAGCGTGAATGTGTGGGTGTGTAGGTGTCTATGTTGTGAGTGTATGTGTGGGAGTGTTAGCATGTATGTGAGCATGTGTGTGTGTTGTGACCGTGTGAGTGTGAATATGTGTGGGTGTGTATATGCATGTGTGTGAGTGTGTGAGCATGCGTGAGTGTGTGTATGTGTTGTGAGAGTATGTGTGGATGTGTGTGAGCATTGTGTGTGTGTGAGCATGTGTGTGTTGTGAGCATGTGTGTGTTGTGAGCATGTGTGAGCGTGAATATGTGTGGGCGTGTACGTGTGTGTATGTGAGCATGTGTATGTGAACTCGTGTGTGTGAGAGCGTGTGTGTTGTGAGCATGCGTGAGTGTATGTGTGTGCACAAGCATGTTTGTGAGCATGGGTGTGGAGTGTGTGCAAGAGTGTGTGTCAGCTGGAAGAGAGGCTGGGGGAAGACTGCACAGGCCCCTCTCTCCAGCCCCAGGGATTTGTACCCAGCTCTTGGCACAGCCCAGCAGCTGAGATGCCAGCCTGGCAGGGAGCCCCCGAGGAAACATGGGCTGCTACAGAAGTCGTGCCAAGGATCCACAGCGACCAAGGGCTCCAATCCATTTCTGTCACTCTGGAAGCCAGTTGGAGGCTGTGTCACAAAGCACCAGGCAACCAGGCGGAAGAAGGAGGGAGCCCCCCTCCACCTCCCTGCAGTCCGGGGCAGTTCTGCCCGGGCTGGGTTGCTCACAAAGCCTGCGCTTCTGGTCCTTGGTCTGCTCCTCCCAGTCAGGCACAGTCAGCAGCCCGGAATGACCCTGGACCAGAGTTGCTGAGGGATGGCAGGAGCATCCACAACCCAGAGCCGGCCCCTTTCACAACTGAGGTCTGATAGCGAATCATTAAAAACAAAACAAATTAAAACAAAAGCAATCGTAATTGTAGGAGCTGCTGTCCCCGAGCAGCTGTGAATCCCAGGCCTTTCTGCGTTTCTTTCTTTCATCCACGTCTCATTTTTCCTCTCGACTGCGCTGTACATCAGGGAGACTTTTCCAGGGTTTTAGAATAGCGAAACCGAGGCTCTGGGGGTGAGGGGGGTGTAAGCCATAAATCCAAGATGGCACAACTGGCAAGTGGCAAAGCCCATCTCAAGCTGGGGTTCTCCTGGCACCCGGCGCACACAGGACATGGTTCTTGTCCCCACTGTCCGTGTGGCCACCTGCCTCCCCCACGCAGCCGCTCATCCTCGCGGTAAGAGGCATCTTCGTCCTTGAGTGCGGTCAGGGACCAGGAGCCACCAGCAGCTGGGAAACAGACACTAACCAGGGAGGAGAACGGGCTTATCTCAAGCCGCCATCCTGTCCCCCATCCTAGGGGAGAATTGGAGAGCTGTCTCCATCTGGGAGGCCGCAGGAAAGCAGCATCATCATATGCAAACGAAGGCGATGAATCGAGCCTGGAGTCAGCCTTGATTCCTGAGCCCCTCCCCCACAACAACCTTGCATTTGGGGGCCAGGAGACTCAGGGGATCCTGCCCCGCCTGCCTGAGGGACAACTGTGGAGCTCGGCCCCCAGGCTTCTTGGGACAGCTGTCAGACCAGCATTCCTGCGGCGCTGATCGGCCTTCCTGTTGCATAGTGGGTTGGGGGGAGCAAGTCATGGCTGGCCAAGGCGGGTCCGATGGGAATCCTGGGTCAGGGATATCAGTGATGCTCAGATGGCGCGGATTATGGTGTGAAGCAGACAACCCCCCATTGGGAGAACCTCATCAGCCTCCCTCCCTTAGCCCGAGTCTACTCCTCATGTGCCAAAGTGACAAATTTGTGCGACTGTATTTGGCAGGAATGTTTCAGGGGTTCTGTAAGCATCTGATTCTAGCTTCACTTTAAAAATAAATTTTTAAAATTATTTTGAAAACTGTAGTAAAAATAACAGACACTCTCAAATACATTCTCTACCCAATTTGAACATGGGCACGGCCCCATCATAACTCGGGCTTCTGGTTCACTGAAGAGTATTCCAGGGATGTAAGGTGAGCAGTTGCAAAGACTCACTACCATTTGCAGCTATTTAACTGCATGCTCCAGGATTTTCTGAACGTGAACAATCCAAGCCAGTTAGAAGCGCAGCCACATACCCATGAGTGTAACGGACATCCATTACATTATTTTATATCGTGGAGAACAGCTTCTCTTTTTCTCATTGGTTTACTTTATTTATATTTGTTTATTTATTTTGAAACAGAGTCTCGCTCTGTCACCCAGGCTGGAGTGCGGTGGCACAATCTCAGCTCACCACAACCTTCGTCTCCCGGGTTCAAGCAATCCTCCTGCCTCAGTCTCCTGAGGGATTGCAGGCGCTGCCACCACGCCCAGCTAATTTTTGTGTTTTTAGTAGAGACAGGATTTCACCATGTTGGCCAGGCTGGTCTTGAACTCCTGACCTCAAGATCCACCCGCCTCGGCCTCCCAAAGTGCTGGGATTACAGGTGTGAGCCACCACACCTGGATTTACTTTATTTATTTATTTATTGAGACTGAGTCTCGCTGTGTCACCCGGGCTGGAGTGCAGTGGCGTGATCTTGGTTCACTTCAATCTCCACCTCCTAGGTTTAAACAATTCTCTTGCCTCAGCCTCCTGAGTAGCTGGGATTACAGGCACGCACCACCATGCCCAGCTAATTCTTGTATTTTTAGTAGAGACAGGGTTTCACTATGTTGGCCAGGCTGGACTCGAACTCCTGACCTCAGGTGATCTGCCCACCTTGACCTCCCAAAGTGCTGGGATTACAGGCGTGAGTACCATGCCTGGCTTGAGCCACCGCGCCCAGCAGTTTACTTTAAAATAAGTAAATATTAGTCCTGGCTACTTGGGAGGCTGAGGCAGGAGGATCCCTTGAGCCCAGGAGTTTGAATTCAGTCTGGACAACATAGTAAGTCCCTGTCTCTAAAAAAAAAAAATTTTAACAAAAATTAAACTAAGTATTATAAACTGGGGCAAAGCAGCTGTTGCACAGAATCTAGGCGGGAGAGGCCAAAGAGAGTTAGTCTGGTCGCAAGTAGGGCTTAAAGTTGTGTTTTGTCTGCATAAAATAGAGAAATTTTTGATTTGGGGAAAGGAATTCTTGGTGGTGGTGGGGTGCTACACTGCTTATAAAACACTGTTTTGTTGGTTTTATGTATTAGGATTATGGGTCGAATTTCATTTGAGAAAACATTTGCACTACTCAAAACATTTATTTTTGGCAGGGAGTAGGGGAGGAGGACCACTGGGCCATTGGATTAGGTGGTCTCAAAGGCCCTGTCTGCCAAGGGAGCCTGAGAATTTATGATGCATGATGACAAGGCTCCTCCATCTGTCTGTCTGTTCAACTGCCAGCCGCCTATGGGGAGGGGTGACAGATAATAGCCATAGGGTGTGGATTGGGCCTCCAGGGGCTAGGGACAAAATATTCTTCCCTTCCGGATACTCCCAACCTAGGAGCTCTGTGGGGAGGAATTGTATCCCCAGATTCAGATTTTGTTGAATGCAGGAATCATCTCAGATTTTATGTCTCTATAGTTCCAGGAAGACTTTAAGATTTTTTGTTTGTTTGTTTATTTGTAGACAGGGTCTTGCTCTGTCCTACAGGCTGGAGTACAGTTGTACCATCATAGCTCACTGGAGCCTCGACCTCTCCAGCTCAAGCGATCTTCCTGCCTCAGCCTCCTAAGTAGCTGGGACGATAGCCACATACCATCATGCCAGGCTAGTTTTTTCTTATTTTTCATTGAGATGAGGTCTCTCCCTATGTTGCCCAGGTTGGTCTCGAATTCCTGGCCCCAAGTGATCTTCCCACCTTGGCCTCCCAAAGTTCTGGAATTACAGGCGTGAGCCCCGGACCCAGCAGTTGCTTTAACTTGAAATTGATCTACCCAATTTTCCCTCTGGCTACTCCTCATCACTCACATGGACACTTCCTGAAATGGCAGGAATTGGAGATGGGTGGTGCAGTCCTCAAGCCCCGTCTGCTCTTAGCAGAGTGTGGCCACTGTGCAGTCAGCCCCAGCTCTAGTTAGGGCATCCTGGAACCCCGGCCCCCTAGGAGCCGACTTCTGTCTTCTTCCGGTGGAGCTGACACCCCCAGGGTTGGAAAGTGGGTAATTTTCTTGTTCAGTCAAAGCAGTCATACCCTACATGAGAGTCAGGGAGCAACTGTGTGGATTCTAAATTCATTCCTGGGCTGGGCTCTTCCCAAGGTAATTTGGGATGCGAGTGTTCTAATCGCCCTTCTGATCCCTCCCAACATCTCCTCCCTTCATGAGTCTATTTCCTTGTCTGTGAAATGGGATTATTAGGCTGCCGTGAGACTTGACTACTTAGGAAGTCAGTGCTTCAGTATGGGTGGGTGGTGGTGGTGTTCCAGGTATGGATAGAGCCTGGCAGTGCAGGTGGAGTAGAGGACAGGGCAAGTGAGACTCACAGCAGCTGCCCTGCTGGGTGTTCACTGGCATACTGGTGCCTTGATCATCCTGGGCTAGTCCCTACTCATCTCCCTGCCTCCCTGTGGCTCTGTATCCCCCAAAGTGCCACCTTGCCAATAGGAAGGGGCCTCTCAGCAACCCTTAGGCCTCAGAGCAGTCAGAGCCCCACCCACTCCTTCAGAGGTCTTTCTCCGGCACAGAGCTCTGCCTCTTGCTCTGCTGGGGACTGCTGCCTCCTTGCGATGGAGATCGCAGGGGAGAGTGAAACCCGGTGGTCAACCACTAGCTGAGCCCCTCTGTGTGCAGAACCAGGATGCCAGACAAGGGCACCTGCTCCAGTCTGAAGGGAGAGACCTGGCTTCTGCTCCTCGAAACCACCAGTCTGAGGGGGGTCACATAGTCCTGGCTCATTGGGATAGGAGGGAGCCAGGTCATGCCTTAGAAGACTCTATGACTATTGGGGGACCCAGTCCCTGCCCGCAGAGTGCTTTCAATCTAAGCCAGAAGCAGCCCCTGCCCTGGGGAAGCCTCCCATCTAGCAGGGGAGATACAGTTGCTGTCCTCAGGAATTTCCCAATCTGATAGGAGAGGCACAGCTCTGGCCTCGGGAGGGTCCCAGAACAGGGAGCTGCTGATCTGCCCGCCAAGACACAGTCCTTGCCTCCGGGTATCCCCACTGATAAGGGAGACCAGTCCTGGTGAGAGGTCACAGGTCTAACGAGAGGTGGAGGCCCAGACATCACTATTACTGATTCCAACCCACAGATGTCAGCCCAAACCCACTAAGCTGGCCCATGGGAGGGCCCTCACTGAGCAGAGCAGAAGGAGCTAGACAAACTGGGCAAGTTTCTCAACTCCTCTGGGCCCCAGTTTCCTCTCTTGTGAAATGTCAGCTGTCATGAGGATTGGGGAGTAAAAGCTTTTTTTTTTTTTTTAAATTTTTGAGACGGAATCTCGTTCTGTTGCCCAGGCTGGAGTGCAATGGCACCATCTCGGCTCATTGCAACCTCTGCCTCCCGGTCTCAAGTGATTCTTGTGCCTCAGCCTCCCAAGCGGCTGGGATTACAGGCATGCGCCACCACACCTGGCTATTTTGTTTTGTTTTGTTTATGTTTTTTGAGATGGAGTCTCGCTCTGTTGCCAGGCTGGAGTGCAGTGGCGCCATCTAGGCTCGCTGAAATCTCCGCCTCCTAGATTCAAGCGATTCTCCTGCCTCAGCCTCCCGAGTAGCTGGGACTACAGGTGCAGGCCACCACTCCCAGCTAATTTTTGTGTTTTTAGTAGAGACGGAGTTTCACCATATTGACTAGGATGGTCTCGATCTCTTGACCTCGTGATCCGCCCTCCTTGGCCTCCCAAAGTGTTTTTTGTTTTTTTGAGACGGAGTTTTGCTCTTGTTGCCCAGGCTAGAGTGCAGTGGTGCAATCTCGGCTCACTGCAACCCCCGCCTCCCAGGTTCAAGCGATTCTCCTGACTCAGCCTTCCGAGTAACTGGGATTACAGGTGCCCGCCACCATGCCTGTCTGATTTTTGTATTTTTAGTAGAGATGGGGTTTCACCATCTTGGCCAGGCTAGTCTCAAACTCCTGACCTCATTATCCACCCGCCTCTGCCTCCCAAAGTGCTGGGATTACAAGCGTGAGCCACCGTGCCTGGCTGGGGAGTAAAGGATAAAGTAAATGGGACACAGAGAGGGTGAAATAAACAGTAGTTGTTACTATGGGAAGGGGAGACAGAGGGAGTAAGGTGGCGGGAGTGGGTGTGGTGGGGGCCGGGGAGTTTCCTGGGAGCATTTGTGCATCTGTGCCTGGGTGTGCAAAGGGGCAGGCGCAGGTGGCTGTGTCCTCTGTCCTCAGTGGGGTGATCGATGGCAGGGCAGGACCGTCCTAGGCCAGCCTGGAGGGGACCATTGTCTTGGCAAATGAGGTTTGGCTTCCCTGCAGGGGCAGCTCCATCTGCTTTTATTGTTTCCGACAGCAGCCTTGGGATTTTCAACCCAACCCAGGCCTCACACCTTAAAAAACCTGTATAGGGGCTTTGGGGGAGTTTGTCAGAGGCCCCACCCATCCAAAGGCCACCAGCTTTCTGCTTCCCTCACCCAGTATTCCCTACTCACCTCCTGAGCTCGAGTCCTACCTCCTGCTAGATTATAGGTACTTGTGGCCCCTCTTCCTGCTCTCCTAGGCAATTTGGGGGTGGGGGGAAGCAAGCCTCAGCCCCCATATTCATCAAACTTCATTATCTTAGTACCTAGACCATTTAGCTCTGGCAGAGGCTGATGTGGAGTGGACAGACTCCTGGAGTCAGACCATCCTGGGTGTGGATTCTGGCTCCAGCACTGAGTGGCTGTGTGACCCTGAGCAAGTCAATTAACCTCTCTGGGCTTCATTTCCACATCTGAAAAATGTGTACATTTGTTTGGGTATCATCTACTGTTCTAGGCCCAGAGCTTTATATGCTTTATTTAACTTGACCCTTTGATATATATATACATATGTTGTTTTGTTTTGTTTTTATTATTTTTTTTGAGACAGAGTCTCACTTGTTGCCCAGGCTGGAGTGCAGTGGTGCAATCTCGGCTCACTGAAGCCTTCGCTCACTGCAACCTGTGCCTCCTGGGTTCAAATGATTCTCCTACCTCAGCCTCCTGAGTAGCTGGAATTATAGGCGTGCGTCACACTTCCCAGTTAATTTTTGTGTGTGTGTGTGTGGTTTTTTTTTTGTTTTTTTTTGTTTTTTTTTTTTTTTGAGACGGAGTCTCGCTCTGTCACCCAGGCTGGAGTGCAGTGGCCAGATCTCAGCTCACTGCAAGCTCCGCCTCCCGGGTTCACGCCATTCTCCGGCCTCAGCCTCCCGAGTAGCTGGGACTACAGACGCCCGCCACCTCGCCCGGCTAGTTTTTTGTATTTCTTAGTAGAGACAGGGTTTCACCGTGTTAGCCAGGATGGTCTCGATCTCCTGACCTCGTGATCCACCCGTCTCGGCCTCCCAAAGTGCTGGGATTACAGGCTTGAGCCACCGCGCCCGGCCCTGTGTGTTTTTTTTTTAAGTAGAGATGGAGTCTCACCATGTTGGCCAGGCTGGTCTCGAACCCCTGGCCCCCAGTGAGCTAACTGCCTCCGCCTCCAAAGTGCTGGGATTATAGGTGTGAGCCACTGCACCTGGCCCGAAGTGGATAATATTTTTCAGATGGTAATAGTAACAATGGCTGTGTAGGAACATTAAGACAATGGCCTGAGGGACTTGTCCAAGGTTGCCTAGTAGAGCATGTGATAGAGCTGGGATTCAAACCCGCAGCCATCTGACTCCTCGGACTCATCCTCCCTGCTCCATCGCATTCCTAGCCGAGACTGCTCTTCATGCTGCCATTCAGTAACCAACACCAGTGCAGCTGCTTTGAGTCCCAGGGTAGGTGGCATGAGCTGGGGTCTGACCCAGAGCCTGGTACACCCGAAAACCATTAAGTCCTGCAATGAGCTCCTTCCAGTTGCTGTGGGTTCCAGCAGGAGCCTCATCCCTCATAACCACCCCTTCAACCCCATCCCATCAAGGGAAGTCTTGGTTTGGGGCATGGGACATTGCCAAGCTGGGACCTGGGGTGGCAGAGCCTCTACTGGCAAAGATTCAGCCATCTTCCCACAGCCTTCTTCTTCTTGGGGACCATTGGCCACAGCGGCTCACCCCTGAGAGGGAAGGCTGGAGTAGGGCAAGCAAAGAGGGCCAGTCAAGCAAGAGAGAGGCAGCTCCAACCCATTGGGCCAGAACAGGGGTGCTGCTATGACCTGCCACCCAGGAACACGCCCACGCCTCTGAGGGAAGTTCCTGGTCTTCCCAGACTGTGTCGTCAGGGAGGCCAGGATGCAAGTCCCTGCCCCATCACATTCCTGGCCGACACACATGAAGGAACTCCCTCCAGGTCCTGTAGCTGCTAAGTGATCAGCTGGGCTTCACACCCATCTGCATGGCTGGGGTGAGCCACTTCCCTCTCTGGTCTCAGTTTCGACCCCTATAATCAGGCACAGAGACCACCTTCATTTCCCAGAGTTATGCTGGGCCTCAGTATCAGAGGGGTTTCCGGGCAGCTTGCTCCCCCTCCAACCTCCCTAGCCAGAGGGCCGGCTCCGCCCTGGCCCCGCCAGCGGGACCCAGCAGAACTCAGCAAGACACTGGGGCTTGCAGTTTTCAGTTCATTCCCGTGCCTTTGACCAGGAATCACATTCAATATAACAGGTGTGCACAGAGCCTCTACTGCGTGCTAGGCACTGGGACCACAAGCAGGAGACCCAGCCCCCACCCAGGGAGGAGCAGACTCCTCCCAGATAGCGATCATGCCGTGCAGTTCACAAGAGACAGGGAGGCAAGGGAGTGCAGGGGGGCTTCCCACAGGAGGGGACATCAGACCTCCTTGGTCACCAAAGACGGAAGGGCTGAGATCAAACATAGGGCAGGGCAGAAAGAGCCCTAGCAAAAGTCCAGAGGAGGGCAGGCCGTGGAGATGGTCAGCTCTCCATCGTGGCTGCAACCTGGGACGCAGAGGGGGCAATGCTGGGAGGCAGGCAGGACAGGGATAGGCTGGGCTGAGATCTCTGTAGTTAACTGAGTGGCCACAGGGAGCCACTGAGGAGTATGGATTGGGGAAGGGGATGAATTGAATAGTGGGGAGGAAGGCAGCGGAGAGGGCAGGGAGGAGCTGAGCAAGGTTCCTGAGCCTCTGAGCTGGCTTTGCTGCAGAAGGCAGGGGGCAGAGATGGTGTGAAGGGCTGGGTTCACCAAAGTAGAGCCTGTCTGCCAGGTAGGATTTTGAGCAGAAGCCTGGATGTGGGATGTCGCAGGGATATCCGGCCGTTCTTGCCTCTAAAGAGAAAGGCTCCAGTTGCCAGCCCGGCTGTGGCTAAAACAAGAACTCAGCCAGAGGAGCCTGGAACCTGCCAGCTGAGAGGTTTCTCTCTTCTGAAGTTGCTCTCATTAAGACACTCAGGCCATGTCACTGCCAGACTCCTGGAGTGGTGTGTCACCTGTTATGACAACCTAGACAGTGGTCAGGGGGCTTGGGCAAGCACACAGCAGGTCCAGGAGCCAGCAAGACAATCCCTTCAGAGGAAAGGAAGCGGCCTGTGAGCTGGTGCCCCTATAAAAGACATCAGGCCAAGACCTAGGTTCAGAATTGCGGGTGAGTCACAGGATGCCTGCTGATTAGCGACCAGCTGTTGGGAACATCAGCACAGCCACACTGATCTCATCTTGAAAAAAAGTGACCTGTGGACCCTGATTGTTTTAGCTGATTTTAAGACAAGCAAAGAGGAGGAGAGAGAGAAAGAGAAGAGTGCTTGCAAGGGTGTGGACGCCTGTACGGGCACGAGGAGGTGACGGTGATAGGAAGTGTTTTGGGGGAAGAGGCTGTGGTTGGGGGATTACTCTGAAGTGCCTCTAAGCCTTGACTTTGAGATCCATTTCTGTGGAGCCCCCTGTCCCCACCCCACCCCAGGTCTGTAGACTCCCCTCCCTTTCCCTCCCCTCCTCCCCTCTCCTCCCCTCCTCCCCTCTCCTCCCCTCCTCCCCTCTCCTCCCCTCTCCTCCCCTCCCTTCCTCCACAGGGTGTGTGAATCAGCACCAAGCGGCACCCCACTATTTCCACTCACATCCCTATAGGTAGCGACTAGCACCATCCCTGTTTTGTGATAGGAACGTTGAGGCTCAGGGAGATGCATTCCTTTGTCCAAGATCACTCCCAGAGTCCCCGTGTCCCTGACCCCAGACGCATGGTAGTGAACCGGTTCCAGACGCCGTGTGTCACTAGGCTGGGAGGTGGGCAGCGTGGAGGGAGCACGTCGGGCCGACAGGATGGCCCAGGGAGCACCCAGCTGAGGAAAGCAAGAAAGACTTGGCGGGAAACCCCAGCCCTCTCTCATCTCATACCCGGGCCCCAAAGGCGGCTGAGATCCTTGGCGAGCAGAAGGGGAAAAGCCAAAAGCCGGCGGTGGGGAGAGGGAGGGGCAGAGCGGGAGGCCACAGGCGAAAGACCAGCGCCGTCGGGGGAGCCAGGCTGAGTACCGTCCTGGGCACAGACGGGAGGGCGCGGGGCCACCGGCGGTGCTGGTTCTGGGCGCACTCAGCGTCCCCCGGCCACACACCCCAGCCTCCTGGGAGGCCTCGAAAGGGGTGGGAGGGCACGCCCGCCAGCTCTGCCCGGGGCTCAGGGAGTCTTCGAAGGCTTCTTCCAACGGTGGTGGACTGGGGCCCCCAGTCTGAGAGACCACCCGGAGACGCAGAGACAGAGAGACAAAGGGAGACTGGGTCCCGGAGAGAGAAAGTTAGTGCCGAGGAGAGTGGGCGCGAGCCGGGACCCCGGAGGGCGGCGAGGGCGCGCGCGAGGCCGAGTGTCAGAGCGTGGAAAAGTGGGCGTCCAGCGGCGGGTGGACGGATGGGGAACCCTGGAGCAGAGCCAGGGGCCGTGGGGAGACGCGGCAAGGAGAGGAGGCGGCGGAAGGACTGGCGGATGGACGGGTCCGAGGGCTGGGAAGGAGGCAGCATCCTCACCTCCAGCCTCGGGACCCCGCGCACCCCGCCCCTGGGCGCGCCAGGTAGCCCACCTTTGTCCGGGCTCGCAACCAGGTGCGGCGGGAGGGGCGGGGCCAGGGGCGGGCCGAGGCCGTGCCTTACCTGTCCGGCCGGCGGGGAGGGGGCAGAGTGGCTCGGGGCCAAGCGGCCGCTGGAGCCGAGCGCAGCCGAGGGCAAGCGGCGGAACCGGGACGGCGTGGAGAGGTGCGCGGGCAGCCGGAGGATGTGCCCAGGCTGAGAGGGGCTGGAAGGAAGGGGGAGTGGGCGGGCAGGAGGGAAGGGGGCGGGAGCGCGGGGAGGGGACAGAGGAGGGGCGGCGGGTGGCGGGCTCGACTGCCCCCAGCCAAGGGGCAGCCCCTGGCCGGGCCCCGCGCGCTCCCGGCCAGCGCGCCCTCGGCAGCTGCGCTTCGCGTTCTAGGCCAGCTCCCCAGAGGCCTAGGCGCCGCCGCCGCGAGGGCGCGGGACAGACAAAGGAGGCAGACAAAGGCGGGCGCAGCCCAGCAGCCGTGCGGGCACCGGGCGAGGCGGGCCCACTCCTCCCGGTGCGTAAGAGCCGCCTCGGCGCGGCCCAGGGCGCGTGGGACGGGAGGGGCTCCGGCAGCGGTGGCGCATCTGGAGCGGCCCCGCGGCGGGAGGGCGACAAAGTGCCGCGGCGGGGGGTCCTCGGTGGACCCCAACAATGGAGCGAGGCTGCGCGCTCAGCTGCGGCCGCGTCTGGCCGGGAAGGGGCCCGGGTCCGCAAAAGGATTATTCCGCCTAGACTGTCAAAAGGGACGGAAGAAATGCCCAGGGCTGGGGAGGCGGGACGGGGAACGGCGGGGCCTTTGTAGCCGCAGAAAGTGCGCAGAGTGGGCGGGCGGGGTTCTCCGACAGGTCGCTCCTGGATGTGGGGGTACAAAGGGTGTTCAAAGTGCTGCCAGCTCACCTGGGGCGCCGACGGCGCACCCGTGCCCCCTTTCCGGTAGGGAAGGAAGAAAGACAACGGCCCCAACACACACACACACACACACACACACACACACACACACACGCGGCCCGGCTGTCGCCACGCCCCGTCCAAAGCCGGCCTGAAGCTTCTCAGACCGGCCCAACCCGGACAAAGCCAGCGCTGGGGCCGGCTCATCCATCACTGCGCGGGGCGCCGTGTCCTGACGACGCTGGGAGTCCGGGAATGCTGGGTTATGGGTCCCGTGGCTCCCATAACTCACGACGGGGTCGGTGGGGCCACGGACGCTGCAAAGATCAAAGAGCGATAGGGCCGGACTCCCATACGTGGGAAGCAGCGCTCCCACCTGGGGCCCAGCGCTCGCCAGGTGGCTTCCATTTCGACTGTTTTCTTTCTCCAGCGTGTGGCAAATTACGATTTTGAGGTTTTAGAACACAGTTCTGCCGTCAGGCTAAATGTCTGTGTTCCTCTTCTGATGCCGTCTCTTGTGGTCTCGGGCGAGTCGCCTAACCTCTGAGCTCATGATTATACCTAAAGTTCAGGGTTCCAGGATTGAACGCAGTGCCCTGTGTAAGGAGATAACGTTTCTAAGGATGGTCCATAGGAAATGCTCCTGAAAAATTAGCTACCATTGTTACTATGATATTACTAGTCTGGTGGGCACCAGGATGGATTGATGAGAACACTGGACTGTTTATTCACAGAAAAGTTTGAGTCACCCATCCCATAAATACCGGTTGACCACCTACTATGGGCCAGCACCAGAGGTAGGGTAATAAATAACGTGGACAAGAATCCCTGCCCCCATGGAACTCAGATTCTAGTGAAGGAGACAGAAGATAAGTGAATAAATAAAAATAAATGATGTCAGGTGGTGATTAGTGCTATGAAGAAAAGGAAAGCACATTACAGACAAAGCATGAAGGGAAGAGGTGTTGTTTTACATAAAGTTGTTAGGAAAGGCCTCTTTGGTGGGGCAGTTCTTCTGGCAAAGAAAAGAAGGTAATGAGCCACGTGGTTGTGGGGAGAAGACTGCTGAAAGCAGAAGAGCCAGTGCAAAGGTCCTGGGGCAGGAGTGTGCTTGGTGTGTTTGGGGGAGAAGAGTTAGGCTGGAACAGAGCGAGGTGACATCAGACGGGGAGCTGGGGTGGGACCATGTTGTTACAGGAAAGGGGTCCCGACCCAGACCTCAGGAGAGGGTTCTTGGATCTCGCACAAGAAAAAATTTAGGGCAAGTCCCCAGAGTAAAAAGTTTATTAAGAAAGTAGAGGAATAGCCGGACGCGGTGGCTCAAGCCTGTAATCCCAGCACTTTGGGAGGCCGAGATGGGTGGATCACGAGGTCAGGAGATAGAGACCATCTTGGTTAACACAGTGAAACCCCGTCTCTACTAAAAAAAAAAATACAAAAAAACTAGCCGGGCGAGGTGGCGGGCGCCTGTAGTCCCAGCTATTCCGGAGGCTGAGGCAGGAGAACGGCGTGAACCCGGGAGGCGGAGCTTGCAGTGAGCTGAGATCCGGCCACTGCACTCCAGCCTGGGTGACAGAGCGAGACTCCGTCTCAAAAAAAAAAAAAGAAAGTAGAGGAATAAAAAGAATGGCTACTCCATAGACAGCACAGCACTGAGGGCTGCTGGTTGCCCATTTTTATGGTTATTTCTTGATGATATGCTAAACAAAGGATGGATTATTCATGCCTCCTCCCCTCTTTTTTTTTTCTTTTTAAGACGGAGTCTTGCTCTGTCACCCAGGCTGGAGTGCGGTGGCACGATCTTGGCTCACTGCAACCTCCACCTCCCAGGTTCAAGCAATTCGGCCTCAGCCTCTCGAGTAGCTGGGATTACAGGTGCGCACCACCACACCCAGCTAACTTTGTATTTTTAGTAGAGATGGGGTTTCACCATATTGGCCAGGCTGGTCTTGAACTCCTGACCTCAGGTGATCCACCTGCCTTAGCCTTAGGGATTACAGGCGAGAGCCACAGTACCCAGCCCCTCTATCTTTTTTTTTTTGAGACAGTCTTACTTTGTTGCCCAGGCTGCTATAGTGGCATGATCTCGGTTCACTGCAACCTCTGCCTCCTAGGTTCAAGCGATTCTCATGCCTCAGCCTCCCAATTAGCTGGGGTTACAGGCACACACCACCATGCCCAGCTAATTTTTTGTATTTTTAGTAGAGACAGGGTTTCGCCATGTTGCCCAGGCTGGTCTCAAACTCCTGACCTCAGGCAATCTGCCTGCCTTGGCCTCCCAAAGTGCTAGGGTTACAGGGGTGAGCCACTGTGCCCGGCCTTTGCTTCCCCTTTTTAGACCATATAGGGTAATGTTCTGATGTTGTCGTGGCATTTGTAAACTGTCATGGTGCTGGTGGGAGTGGAGCAGTGAGGATGACCAGAGGTCACTCTCGTGGCCATCTTGGTTTTCGTGGGTTTTGACTGGCTTCCTTACTGCAAACTGTTTTATCAGCAAGGTCTTTATGACCTGTACCTTGTGCAGATCTCCTGTCTCATACTGTGACTTAGAATGCCTTAGTCATCTGGGAATATGGCCCAGTAAGTATCAACCTCATTTTACCCAGCCCCTACTCAAGATGAGGTTGCTCTGGTTCAGACACCTCTGACAATGTGAGCCTGCAAAGGCTACGGGGAGGACTTGGGTTGTTTAGAGGGACCAAGAGCAGAGCAGAGACATGATCCGACTTAGGTTTTTAGCAGGTTTGCTGATTTGCAGAGAGAGACTCTGTCTCAAAAAATAAATAAATAAAATAAAAATTAGCTGGGTGTGATGGGGCACACCTGTAGCCCCAGCTATTGGGGAGGCTGAGGTGGGAGGATCGCTTGAGCCCAGGAGGTTGGGGCTTCAGTGAGCTGCTATTACGTCACTGCACTCCAGCCTAGGTGACAGAGTGAGACCCTGTCTCCAAAAAATAAAATTAAAAATAAAAAAAATTTGGCTGGGCGCGGTGGCTCAAGCTGTAATCCCAGCACTTTGGGAGGCCGAGACGGGCGGATCACGAGGTCAGGAGATCGAGACCATCCTGGCTAACACAGTGAAACCCCGTCTCTACTAAAAAATACAAAAAACTAGCTGGGCGAGGTGGCGGGCGCCTGTAGTCCCAACACGGGAGGCTGAAGCAGGAGAATGGCATAAACCTGGGAGGCGGAGCTTGCAGTGAGCTGAGATCCGGCCACTGCACTCTAGCCCGGGCGACAGAGCAAGACTCCGTCTCAAAAAATAAAAATAAAAAAAATAAAAAAATTAAAAATAAAAAAATTGGACAGTCCATGGAACAGAAAGTAGATTAGTGGTTTCGGAACTGATGTACCCGGCAGCACACTTTGGGCATTAACAACCCTTCTCAAGACATGGGGAGTGATGAAAATGTTCTGAATGACAAAGTAGCGATGTACAACATTATGACTATACTAAAAACCACTGAACTGCACCCAGTGAAAAGGTGAACTTCATGGTTGGTTTGTTTGTTTCTCAGACGGAGTCTGGGAGTCTCGCTCTGTCCCCCAGGCTGGAGTGTAGTGGCGTGATCTGGGCTCACTGCAAGCTCCACCTCCCCAGTTCACGCCATTCTCCTGCCTCAGACTGCCGAGTAGCTGGGACTACAGGCGCCCGCCACCACGCCCAGCTAATTTTTTGTATTTTTACTAGAGACGGGGTTTCACTGTGTTAGCCAGGATGGTCTCCATCTCCTGACCTCGTGATCCGCCTGCCTCAGCTTCCCAAAGTGCTGGGATTACAGGCGTGAGCCACCGCGCCCGGTTTATGGTTTGTGAATTATATCTCCATAGAGAAGTTTTTTTTTTTAAAATGGCAGTTGAGCTGGATCAAAAGTTCTCTTTTTTTTTTTTTTTTTTGAGACGGAGTCTCACTGTGTCTCCCAGGCTGGAGTGCAGTGGCGTGATCTCGGCTCACTGCAAGCTCCGCCTCCCGGGTTCACGCCATTCTCCCGCCTCAGCCTCCCAAGTAGCTGGGACTACAGGCGCCCGCCACCATGCCCGGCTAATTTTTTGTATTTTTAGTAGAGACGGGGTTTCACCATGTTAGCCAGGATGGTCTTGATCTCCTGACCTCGTGATCCACCCGCCTCGGCCTCCCAAAGTGCTGGGATTACAGGCTTGAGCCACCGCGCCCGGCCCAAAAGTTCTTATCTTGTGGCCCAGGATGGCTGCAGAATATATCTGGACACTCCTGATGTTGTGTAAGACATTTAGTGTCTCTGGGCCAGGTGCAGTGGCTCAAGCCTGTAATCCCAGCACTTTGGGAGGCCGAGGCGGGCACATTACTTGGGGTCAGGAGTTCAAGGCCAGCCTGGCCAGCATGGTGAAACCCTGTCTGTACTAAAAGTAAAAAAAAATTAGCTAGGTGTGGTGGCACATGCCTGTAGTCCCAGCTACTTGGGAGGCCGAGGCAGGAGAATCGCTTGCACCAAGGAGGCGGAGGTTGCAGTGAGCCGAGATCACGCCATTGCACTCCAGCCTGGGCGACAAGAGTGAGACTCAGTCTCAAAAAAAAAAAAAAAAAAAAAAAAGAGAAAGAGACATTTTGTGTCTCTGTATAGAAGCCCAAAGTTTAAGAACATACGACTAGGCGTGGTGGCTCATGCCAGTAATCCGAGCTTTGGGAAGCTGAGGTAGGAACTCTGGAGGCCAAGTGTTCAAGACCAGCCTGGGTAACACAGCGAGACCCTGTCTCTATGAAAAAAGAGCAGATGACCAGCAAGGTCCCCCTGACCACCGAAGGGTCAGCAACACTGGGAATCAGTAGAATCCCACAGAGGGAATGGTGGGTGAGGCCTTGCTCTGGCTGCAGTGTTGAAAGCCATCTCAGGTCAGCAGTGAACCCCGAGATCTGGGACAGCTGTCCAGGTCAGGCCTCACACCAGAAGGCAGATGAGAGCGGAGAGGAGCTGTCGGCCGGAAGCCCTTGTCTTTAGGCGTCTTGTTCCGTGATGATACGTGTCCTCCCTAGGGCAGCTTGGGAGTTGCCTGCTGCCTTGGGAAATGGAAATGGAGCTATGGGGAGGCCGCTAAAGATGGTTTGGATGGGGTTTTGAAAAGCATGACAGCTTGTCCAGAGTGTTTGTTCTGGGGGCTTAAATAGTGTATATAGACCTTAATATCATTGTCATAACAGCCATTAATTGAGCATTTATGTGCCAGGCATTGTGCATTTTATTTGTTTATTTATTTTTCGAGACAGGGTCTCACTTTATCACCCAGGTTGGAGTGCAGTGGTACAAACATGGCTCACTGCAGCCTTGATTTCCCGGGCTCAAGTGATCCTCCCACCTCAGCCCGCTAAGTAGCTGGGACTACAGGTGCATGCCACCATGCTCAGCTAATTTTTATATTTTTTGTAGAGTTTTTGCCATGTTGCCCAGGCTTGTCTCGAACTTCTGAGCTCAAGTGGTCCGTCTGCCTTGGCCTCCCAAAAACCTGGGATCATAGGAGTGAGCCACTGTGCCTGGCATTGTGCACTTTATATTTTTTATAAATATGAACATGGACATAAGCATTTGCTCTTTGCTCAATCCTATGAAATTGGAACTACCATTATCCTATTTTACAGATGAGCAAACTGAGGTTCAGAGAAAGAAGAGCCTCACAGCTGGTTAAGGGGCAGCATTGGGGAGAGAAGCAGCAGGCTGGACACATGAGCAGGACGAGTGGGTGCTGGGGACACCATAGGGAACATGCCACAGCCCTTGCTTTTGTTTTTGAAAATAACTTTTCTCTGCATAGTGCCCATAGCCCAGGCACTGAAGCCAATGTCTTTTGCTCCTCATCCAGACTCAGTTGAGATTCAAGTCAGGCAAGTGGTAATGAGCCACTGTCCACCATCATTTCATTCCTCTGTCACTCATTCTTTCATCCACTCATTTGACACACATTCGCTGAGAACCTGAATTTGGGCTGGGCATGGTGGCTCAAGCCTGTAATCTCAGCATTTTGGGAGGCTGAGGCAGGAGGATCACTTGAGCCCCAGAGTTCGAGACCAGCCTAGGCAACATGGTGAGATCCTGCCTCTGCAAAAAATTTTAAAAATCAGCCAGGTGTGGTGGTGCACACCTGTAATCCTAGCTACCCAGGAGGCTGAGGTAGGAGGATCTCTTGAGCCCAGGAGTTTCAGGCTGCAGTGAGCTATGATTGCCCCACTGCACTTTAGCCTGGGTGACAAGGAGAGACCCTGTCTCTGGAAAAGAAAAGAAAAAAAAAAAAGACAGAGAGAGAGAACCTGAATTTGGCTAGGCACTGCACTGAAATAATGAATGAGGCTGGGTCCCTGCCCAGGGTCATTGCAACTGGATGGGCCCCTGAGCATCAGGGTATCAGGAGATTGTCACCAGGCTATGTGTGGCTCACTCTGTGTGTCCCCCATACCCATGTGATTGGTGTCCTGGGAACCTTCATTCTGCCATCAGCCTGGTGGAGATGGGAGGGGTCTTGGAATCACCTCTGGGGGCTGGAAACCTTATTACCTGGTTCACTCACTGTGTGTTTGTTTTCCATAAACCCCAGCAGTCCTCTTCTGCCCGTGCAGGTCTTTCTCTTTGCTGGGCTGGTGCTCACAGCTCACCTTCTCAGTTTCCACTTCAATGTCTCTTGGGAGTGATTTTCCCTCCATCCCCATTGCAGATCCTCAGGGACCTGCTCTAGTTGGCAAATAAGCTCTGGCTCCCCCTAAACACCCATCCTTCCTTCCCAGCTGCCTTCCTACATATTGTCATTATGGTGAAAAATATGCAAATAACTTTGAACAACAGTTTCCCAGCAGACGGGTGTTCAAAAATGTAATAAATTAACCCCATAATGTAATCTGGATCCCGTGACCATCCATCATGCTGATACGATTAAGATATGCAAAACCAGATGCTGAGGAGTCCATGGATGGAGCGTTGGCAGAGCTCCCCGGATGGGCCCATGCTGACTCGGCCCCCTGCCCCTGCTCCCACCCCCATGGAACCTGAGGCCATCAGAGGTTTAGGGAACATCTGTCTGGCCTGTTCATTTCACTAATGAGACTGAAGCCTTTTGGGGGTTTGGGGTCAGATCGGTTTGAATCCCTACCCATCTGCTTCCTAGCCCACCTTCCTTCTGTTTGTGATTGGATCTGAACCCAAGGCCCCAAACCCAGACTTTTTTTTTTTTTTGAGATGGAGTTTTTGCTCTTGTTGCCCAGGCTGGAGTGCAATGGTGCGATCTTGGATCTCAGCTCACCACAACCTCCGCCTCCCGGGTTCAAGCGATTCTCCTGACTCAACTTCCCGAGTAGCTGGGATTACAGGCATGTGCCACCACGCCTGGCTAATTTTGTATTTTCAGTAGACACAGGGTTTCTCCATGTTGGTCAGGTTGATCTCGAACTCCTGACCTCAGGTGATCTGCCCGCCTCAGCCTCCCAAAGTGCGGGGATTACAGGCATGAGCCACCCACCGCGCCCAGCTGACATTTTTTTTTAATTGCAATAATTTTGGGTTACATGGATAAGTTCTTTAGCGGTGACTGCTGAGATTTTTGGTGCACCCGTCACCTGAGCAGTGTAGACTGTACCCAATACATAGTCTTTTGTCCCTCACCTCCCCACCCTTCCCCTAGAGTCCCCAAAGTTCAATATATCATTCCTATGCCTTTGCATCCCCATAGGTTAACTCCCGCTTACAAGTGAGAACATACGATATTTGCAAACCCAGATATTTTTATCCACAGGTTTCTAGTTGACAAAGTGGGTACCCCAGTGTCAAAAGCTGTTGGGACCTCAGTTTCCCCAAGGAAAAATGAGGGTTGAGTTTATGTCCCCCAAGGTTTTTCTCACGTTCTTAGCTCTGTGTGTCAGGAATTCTATGGGTGGCTTGTAATGTGTCTTCTCGGGGCAGAGGGCTGGGGCTGGGAGTCCATGGACGGAGGGCCTGACTTGAGCCCCAGTGCCCCTCACACTGTGTCCTGAAGGCCATCCCACAGGAGTCACCTGACTCTCAGTTTCCCCACCCCAGGCCCCAGTCTGAAGGGCTCCTTTGCAAGGAGTTGCCCCCTATGACCGCCACTGCCTGTCACTAATACAAAAGCTGCTTAAGCAGCCTCCAGAGATGGAAAGGAAAGACGCTTGTTTTTCCCAAGTTCTGCAATTAGTCAATCTCAGGGAACCACGGGACACTGTCTATAAGCCAGTGAGCTGTTTGGCCAGCTCTGTGTGGAAATGGCATGATGTGGGCAGGATCCCCACGTCTTGAGAAGGGTTGCTGTGCCCAGAATGTGCTGCCAAATGCACCAGTTCCTAAAACAAAATCATCCGTCCCTTTGGACGGATGATTTTACATCACAATTTTACAAAATGCATCATGTTTTTACAAAATGCAGATATTCTCTGGGAACAGTCCAAACCTCTGTGGCGATTCCGACACTTTGCTGGGCATCCGGGCCCCTGGGGAGCTTGTTAAAGGGCCAGTGCCCTGCTGTGCACCCCACCTCGATCAGGTTGCTCTGGGCAGCACAGCAGCTGTGATTAATGGGCTCCTAGGGGATTCTGATGCAGATTTCCTAGGACTGCATTTGAAGAAATGTTTTGCTGACATTCCTAGCTTAATGGGTTACTTACAAGTTACTTTTCTCTCCCCATTAGAAGTCTGGAAATGCAGGTTTGAAGGCATCAGGGGGTCGGGGGAGGGATCCGGGTCTCCTATAATGAGCTGTAAATGATAAACAAGCCTGGCTAGATCTGTGACCAAACAGACGGATGGGATTAACAAGCTCTTACCTCCCTGGAGGTCGCAGACAAAGTCCTCTTGGCTTCTCGTCCTGACTTGTTGCCCACTAACTCCGTAGCTGCTTCTCAGATCTTAGTTTTCTCAGTTGTAAAATAAGGGGGCTGTAAATAAGTGGAAGCCCTGGTGTCAGAAAAGGCATCAGAGCTAGGTTTATATTCCCACTGTGTGATTTTGGCGAATTAGAGAACGTTTCGGGGCCTGTTTAACCATCTGTAAAGTGGGGCTGTAAAGTGGAGATTTAGCTGCTAGGGTTAAGGAGGGAATTAAAGGAATCAGTGTTTGACACATAAGAAGCACTCGATGCTAGTCATTTCTTATTATTTTAATAATATCATCTCTGAGGGCCCTTTCAGGACTTCCAGACGGAGTCCACGTCCGTGGGGGACTTCGGAGCAGTAAAAGGTAGCGGCAGGAGGCACCTCGGCCATCGCCCACCCCACTAGCTGGGAGACTCCGGCAGGTTATTCACCCTTCTGCACCTCGCTTCACTCATCTGTATAAAGGGAACAGTCAGAGTAACGGCCTCATGGAGTTACTCCGGGGACTTAGATAATCCAGGGACACACGTAGCCCAGTGCCCAGCACTCGGCTGGAGCTCCATAAAGGTCAGCTATTGTTCTGAAGCGTAGGGCGGGGAGGTTTCATCCTGTTGGGCCGTCAGGCCAGGCTGTATTTAGGTACCCGGTGGGGGCGGGGCGGGGGCGGCGCCGGTGCACGCCCTCTTTTTTTTATTTTTAAAATTTCACCCGGGTCTTGACAACCGGTGCAACCCTGTCCTCCCCTGTTCCCGCCCCCGAGCCAGAGGAGCCTCTTTTAGGTGGGCAGCTGCAGGAATGGTGACTCGGGTTAGCTCAGATGTGGCTGCCCTTAGTCCCCAGCTGCGCCCTCCCCTTTGCCCTCCCCAGCAACCCCTACCCGCCCTCTTCCGGCGCGTGCTAAAGCGAGAGAAACGCCCTCGGGGGAAGATATGTAGCAATCCGATGGAACTTGGAGATCAACGTTGTGTTTTCTTCGCGCCCACCTGAAGTCGAAGGGAGGTGGAGCGGCGGGTCTCAGCCCCTCCCCGACGCCGAGACCCGGCCCCCGTCCCCCGGAGCCTAGTCCCCGCAGGCGGAACCGCCCTGTGCGAGGCCGGGTTTGGACTGCGCGGGAATGGGCGTGGCCTGGGCGGGGCGGGCTCTAGGACCCGCCGGAGCGTTGTGAACGTCACCCAGCGGCGCCGAGGCCCCGGGTTGAGCGGGAGGCGCGATCGGTCCGGTCGGTGGCTCCCCGCGGCGGGGCCGGGCCCGATCTCGGGCGGGAACCGAGCCCAGAGCCGGTACTAGGGGAGGGAGAGGGGGCGGATTCCCGCCGGGAGGGATGCGGCCGGGCAGGGGGCGGAGTCTTATTCCAACCCAGCTTTGCTTTCCGCGTGTCCCGCTTTGCACTGCCGGCCCTGCGCATCCAGCTGTTTCCCTCTGCGTCCGCGGCCCTGCCCTTTTCAGGGGCACCGCTGTGATCTTTACACCCCCCGAGACAGCGGAGCGAGGGGGCGCGGGCGGCCAGTGGATAGAGGCTGATGCCGCCAAGCACGGACGCCAGCGTCGGGTTGGGGGTTCTTCCCAGCTGCTCTGAGCCTGTGCGAAGCGGGAGGTCATGCCCCAGTTCCCACGGACTGTGGGGAGGGAAGAGACGGTGGAGGCGAGCGGGTTCTGGGCTCCTGGGTGTCTGGAACTACCCTCTGCCCTTGCCCCACCACTCAGGTAGCGGGAAGGATGACCACGCTCACACGACAAGACCTCAACTTTGGCCAAGGTAGGGAGGCTGGACCTGCGGGGTCGGGGGCGGGGGCGTCTGGGCTGGCGGGCTTCCCCGAGCGCACCACCGGCTTGTGCCCCCTGCAGTGGTGGCCGATGTGCTCTGCGAGTTCCTGGAGGTGGCTGTGCATCTCATCCTCTACGTGCGCGAGGTCTACCCTGTGGGCATCTTCCAGAAACGAAAGAAGTACAACGTGCCGGTCCAGGTGAGTCACGTCCCAGAACCACAGAGTGGGTACAGGGTGGACTTTTAAAAACTCTTTGGTCGGGTGTGGTGGCTCACGCCTGTAATCCTGGCACTTTGGGAGGCCGAGGCGGGCGGGTCACTTGAGGTCAGGAGTTCGAGACCAGCCTGACAAACATGGTGAAACCCCGTCTCTACTAAAAATACAAAAATTGGCTGGGCGTGGTGGCTAACGCCTGTAATCTCAGATACTCAGGAGGCTGAGGCAGGAGAATCGCTTGAACCTGGGAGGCGGAGGTTGCAGTGAGCCAAGATTGTGCCACTGCATTCCAGCCTGGGTGACAAGAGCAAAACTCCGTCTCAAAAAAAAAACCTCTTCCACTTCAGGCCAAGCCAGCACTTTATTTTTCATTTTATTTTATTTTTTGAGACTGAGTCTCGCTGTGTCGCCCTGCCTGGAGTGCAGTTACATGATCTTGGCTCACTGCAACTTCCACCTCCTGGCTTCAAGCGATTCTCCTGCCTCAGCCTCCCGAGTAGCTGGGGATTACAGGCGTGTGCCACCACACCTGGCTAATTTTTGTATTTTTAGTAGAGACAAGGTTTCGCTGTGTTGGCCAGGCTGGTATCAAACTCCTGACCTCTGGTGATCTGTCTGCCTTGGCCTCCCAAAGTGGTGGGATTACAGGCGTGAGCACTTTGTTATGAAATAGGTTTTGTGTTAGATAATGTTGCCCAACTGTGGGCTAATGTAAGTGTTTTGAGTGTGTTTGGGTAGGCCTGGCTAAGCTATGATGTTCTGTATGTTACATGTATTAATTGCATTTTCCACTGGCGATATTTGATGGCTTTATCCAAACAAACAGCAACAAACCCATAGTATCCAAACAACAACAAACCCATAGTACGTTGTTGAAGGTCACCTTTAGAGGGAAAAGGAAAAAAAAAATTGGCATTTACTCACTTTTTCTTTATGATGAAGTGACTGAAGCTCAGAGAAGTTAAGGAATTTACCTGAGGCCACACAGTTCCTTAGTTCTTAACTTTTGAAATCTGATTACGTTTTTCTGGATCCTTTTTCTGGAAAAATGCCCACATGCACAAAGATACAACTTTAGGGACTTTTCAGACTCTGGAGGAGTCCATGGACCCCACATTAAGAACCCCTAATGGTATATTAAATGCTCATATTGGGATTGAGTTCTTATCTTTTTTTTTTCTTTGAGATGGAGTCTTGCTTTGTTGCCCAGGCTGGAGTGCAGTGGCTTGATCTCAGCTTACTGCAACCTCTGCCTCCCAGGTTCAAGTGATTCTCCTGCCTCAGCCTCTCGAGTAGCTGGGATTACAGATGCCACCTTATCTGGCCAATTTTTGTATTTTTAGTAGAGACGGGGTTTTGCCATTTTGGCCAGGCTGGTCTGAAACTCCTGACCTCAGGCGATCCACCCACCTTATCCTCTCAAAGTGCCAGGATTATAGGAGTGAGCCACTGCGCCCAGCCTGAGTTCTTATCTTCTAACTTCTTTCTCCATGGATAAATTCACAGTTGTTAGCCTCTTGAGGGAAAGTGGGGTCTTCTGGGTCGGGGGCCCTGGAGAGCTGCTGGGCCTCTGACGGAAGGCAGACGGGGCCTTGGGCTCCTGGTCGTGTTGGATGGTTTCCCCATCTGTGCTTTGGGCCTCACCAGCCGCATGGTGTTGTGTGCAGATGTCCTGCCACCCGGAGCTGAATCAGTATATCCAGGACACGCTGCACTGCGTCAAGCCACTCTTGGAGAAGGTGAGGGTGCACTGGGCTCCCCAGCCACCTCACCCCATGCTCACCCCTGTCCCTCTATGCTCATAGTCCAACTCTGGGATGGGGTGATGCTAGGACTCTGTGGCGTCTTCATGGCTCCAATACCCAGAAGCCTGTTCCCTGCACTCTGGAGACCATCCCAACCCAGGGGCAGGCTCCAAGGCATGTGGGCCATGTGCAGGGTGCCTTGGGCCTGGGAACCTGGGTTGAAGCTGGCTGTGAGTAGGGACTGCCCTGGTGGATTCTAGGTTCTTCTCACATCCGTTCCCTGTTCTCCACGCTAAACGTTCTGTCTGAGCTGAGCCCCTCAGGGTTTCTTCCCCATCTAGTCCTGATCTCAGACTTCCTGGGACCTTCCCTATGGGGCCTGGTTATTCCCTCAGCCTGCACTGCTCATACCGGAGGGTGCCAGCTTCTCAAACCCGCGCTATCTGGGCTCTTGGGGACGCCCAGCCTAGCAGCTGAGCCGGGCTGTGAGTGGGCCGCTTCCCCTCCTTCCTTGGGCAAGGGGGTGGAGGCGGGGTGGTGGAGTGGGGGTGGGGTGCCTGGCTCTGCAGCGGGGGTTCCTCTCCTTGCAGAATGATGTGGAGAAAGTGGTGGTGGTGATTTTGGATAAAGAGCACCGCCCAGTGGAGAAATTCGTCTTTGAGATCACCCAGCCTCCACTGCTGTCCATCAGGTGGGCTGCCCCTGCCCCTCGCCCACTAGCTGGCAGCAGGTCTGTCTCTGGCAACACACCCACCCCTTTAAGGCGGCCCTTGAATACCTTGGAAAAGGCCTGGGAGGAGAAAGGGCAAGATGCGCCAGCCTGACAAGGGGACAGCCTGTGAGCAGCTGAGATGGGTCCAGAGAAATGACATGAACTACCCAGGGTCACCTGGGTAGGGGCAGAGCCCAGGACACAGAACCAGTTTTCTGACTCCTCAGGCAAGTGTCCAGTCAACTTGAAGTTGACCTTTGGCACATATGTTAGTTGGTCAACTGCATGCTTCCGATGGTGAGGTCAGGGCACTGGAATCTATGCCCAACCTGTCCCCACAGGCTGTGTGGCCTTAGGCAAGCCCTTTCCCCTCCTGGCTTGGTGTCCTGGTTCTTGGGCCTGGCTGCACATTAAAATCACCTAGGGAGGCCTCCTCAGATCGCCTCTATCTCCCCTGCCCCCCGCCAAATTCTGACTTTGTCTGGGGTGGGGCTGGGCATTTCTTGTAAACTCCCTTGCTGGTTTGAATTGTGTGGACCGGATAGGGAGCTGGGTCCTAGGCATGCAGCACTCTCAGAGGCACTGGAGGGGGTTCTGTACCCCAGGTCTACATCCAGGCTTGATGCCTGGGGTGGAGGGGAGGGCGCCAGTGTGATGGGAAGACCTCCTCTCCTCTCAGCTCAGACTCCCTGTTGTCTCACGTGGAGCAGCTGCTCCGAGCCTTCATCCTGAAGATCAGCGTGTGCGATGCCGTCCTGGACCACAACCCCCCAGGTGTGTCCACTCCCCACCCTCTCTTCCCTTGGCGTTTCCACGGTTGTCTCGGGTTGGTCTGTGTTCCCAGGTCCATGTTTGGCTGCTCTGAGACTCATCTCTTCCTAACCCTGAGAGTCCACCTCCTCTGGGAAGCTTCCCTGATTGATTCCACCTGGCTTCCATCTCCCTATTGACTGGGGCTTTTCTTAGCACTTGCTTTGCCATCTGCTCTGGGGGTGCTGCCGAGCCAGCAAGGGAAGTGGGAAGAGGCTGGGCCCAGTGGCAGGCACCAGGGCGGCAGGGGAGCCTCCACCAACCTCTTGCTTCTCCAGGCTGTACCTTCACAGTCCTAGTGCACACAAGAGAAGCCGCCACTCGCAACATGGAGAAGATCCAGGTCATCAAGGTGAGATGAGACGGGTCTGGGTCTGGGTGCAGGCTCTAGAAACGTGATGTGGCAGTTTCAGGCAGGCAGGGGCGTTGCCTGTGGCCAGCCATCCATTATATTGGTGCAGCAGTGCCTGGTACCCAGCAGGTCCTCAGGCCTGGCCACTGCTCCATCTGGGCACTTGGGGCAGTGAGGAGCTCAGGTGGAGCCACCTGCTGGGGCCCCCAGCTCATCCTGGCTCTTCTGAAGTGGGGGCTCTCCAGGGAGGGGTCCTGGCCCATCAGGTTCAGCATTGGTGCCTGGGGCTTGTCCCTTGGGTTCTATGGACTTGGCCTCTGTGGGGAATGGGGGGGGGCCTGGGGTCTGCATCACCAACAGCTTCCTAGTGATTCTGAGGCTCAGGTTGTAGGCCCCTGGTCTGGAGTGGGAGGGACAGCAAAGTGAGGGCAGGCAAGGGCCCAGCTCCGTCACCCCCCTGACCTTTGTCCCCTCCCTAGGATTTCCCCTGGATCCTGGCAGATGAGCAGGATGTCCACATGCATGACCCCCGTCTGATACCACTAAAAACCATGACGTCGGACATTTTAAAGGTGAGCTTCGTGGGGACATGGGAAGCTTATTTAGGGGCTGCTTAGGAAGTGAGGCCCGGCACTGAGGCCTTACTAGAGGGCTTGGGGGAGAGAACGAGGGAATGCCTGGTGGAGGGCTCCTCCCGTCTCTACTCTTCTCCACCTCGGCTATGGCCACGAGGCCCCACCCTTGGCGGAGATCTGCCCACCAGGTGCTTCTGTGTCCTCCAGCAGGGATGCCCTGGCTGTCTCGCTGACTGTAGCTGTTTGTTTGTGTTTGTCAGATGCAGCTTTACGTGGAAGAGCGTGCTCACAAAGGCAGCTGAGGGGGTATCTGCCACCTCACTGATGCCCGAACTGTCAGACTTTGGGGGATCCCCGCCTAGGGCAGTGCTGCATGGCTGCCCTGATTCCAAGTGCTCTTATCGCCTCTGTGTGTGGATCGCCCGCCCCAGCCCGGGGCCGCTCAGGTCTGCTTGGAGGATGCCTCCCCCAGGAGGCAGTGAAGGATGCCGCAACCTCAACTTCTCAGCCTCCTGGGGTTCCGCCGGCAAACACTGTCTGTCTCAAATACTGTGCTGTGAGTTCTTTCAATAAAGGGGCCCCAAGGGCTGGGCTGAGCTGATGCCATCATTAACCAGAGTGGGAGGGACAGGTATGGCCAGGGGAAAACCTGGTGGGGGGGTGCTGCTTCTCCACCAAAATGCCAGGGACCCCCTCTCCCCACTCCTAAAACCAACCCCAGGCTGATTTTACTGAAAACATGTATTTTTAATTTTTTTATATTTATTTATTTATTTATTATTATTATTATTATTATTATTTGAGACGGAGTCTCGATCTGTCTCCCAGGCTGGAGTGCAGTGGCGTGATCTTGGCTCACTGCAAGCTCAGCCTCAGCCTCCCGAGTAGCTGGGACTACAGGCACCCGCCACCACGCCCGGCTAATTTTTTGTATTTTTAGTAGAGACGGGATTTCACCATGTTGGCCAGGATGGTCTCGATCTCCTGACCTCGTGATCTGCCCGCCTTGGCCTCCCAAAGTGCTGGGATTACAGGCGTGAGCCACCGTGCCCAGCCTGAAAACATTTATTGACACAAAACGTCAGAGCTATGTGACAGTAAGTTTCCACAAGCTGGCAGGGTTGAACCGGGGCAGGAGTCGCTGGTACAGGGACTTCACTGCCCACCCCATGCTCAGCTCCTGCATGGAGGAACCTCTGGCTGACCCGGATACAGTATGGACAGCTGTCAGAAAATCTGGAGAACAGCTTGGTAGGGCGATTGGGCAGCCTCCTCCTGTCCATGCTTCTTCCCAGGCTGAGCCTCGGAGGAGGCCTGGTTCCTGGTCCTCTTGTGGCTGACGACGATGCTGCTGTTGGTGACTCGGGGCCCATACCAGCCTGCCCAGTACTGGGTGTCACTGCCCCCGTGCTGAAAGAGGATGTAGCGGACACCCCGGGGGTAGTCTGAGAAGGTGTAGGAGACCTGCCGGGAGGAGGGGACAGGAAGTGACCACCAGGACTGGGGAGGGGAAGGCAGGAGCCAGGTCCTCTAAGAGAGCTGCCCAGGTGGGAAGGCAACAGCTCCAGGCCAGAGAGCAGGGGCACCTTGGGCCCTGAGGCTGCCCCTTGCTTCCTGCCATCCTGGCCCTGGGAGGAGTGGGTAGAGAGAGCAAGTGGGTGAGGCCTCACCTCTGTCCATGCAGCATTGTTCCACTGTTGGATGGTCACAGGTGGGGGCTCGAAGGAGGCCAACACGAAGTAGTCAGCTGAGGTCAGCTGCACCTTGAGTTGGTAGGTGCAGCCACAGTCGGCTCTGGCAGCAAACCTGGTGGAGGGGTTGAGAGCCCTGTGTCCAAGCCACCGAGGGCTGGCCCCAGCACTGGGGGCAGGGGGGACCTACACATTGGAGCTTGGAGCTTCGTTTCCCATCAGCCAACACTGCTCTGCCTGCTAGGCCCAGCTGGCAGCGCTCCCTATGCCCCACTGTGGCCTGGGGGTAAACAGTTGGTCCATACTGGCCTCAGTTACCCCATCTGAGAAAAGGGACCCTTTCGGGCATCCTACTAAAGATGTGACCTCAAAAAGCAAAAGACCCCTCCAGAGAGGCCTGGTCTGTCCAAGCCACGTCACCTGTACTTACAATGGACCAGGCTGTGGATTCAGTGGGAGAGTCAAGGGGGTGGCCTGTGTAATGGGGCTGGCACAGAGCTCACCTTCTGCTCAGCCCAGCCCAGCCACCTCTCCCCTCTGCAGCTCTGCATACTCCTCCAGCCTCGCCCATTTATCCTCAGAGTGGCGGCCCTGGGGCCTGCCTAGAACTGGGGTCCTGCTTCTGCCACCGGCCAAGCCAGAGCCTGGCACACTTCTGTGCACAGAGTAGGAGCTCAAAAAAGAGTCATGGGATGAATAGGAAAAGGAGCTGCGGAGGCAGGTAGGTCAGGGGACCTGGGGGTTTCCACCCAGTCCAGAGAGGCCTGAGGTCCTCTGTTGCCCGAGTGCCTGTCAGCGTTGACCGGGCACAGTGGCTCACGCCTGTAATCCCAGCACTTTGGGAGGCCAAGGTGGGTGGATCACTTGAGGTCAGGAGTTTGAAACTAGCCTGACCAGCATGGTGAAACTCCATCTGTATTAAAATGATTAAAAAGATAGCCAGGCGTGGTGGTGGGCAACTGTAATCCCAGCTACTCGGGACGCTGAGGCAGGAGAATCGCTTGAACGTGGGAGGTGGAGGCTGCAGTGAGCCAAGATCGCGCCACTGCACTCCAGCCTGGGTAAAAGAGCGAGACTCTCAAAAAAAAAAAAGTGCCTGTCCATGACAACCCAGCTGGGGGCCTCAGCCTCCTCATCTGCACACTGGCGCTGCTGTGTCCTGCTGACTCCGTCACAGGGTGGTGGGGAGGCCAGGAGGTGCCGCAGGGTCTGGGCACAGAGCGGGGGCAGAGGCCAGGGCTACCTGGCTCTAGGACACTGCTGGGCACAGTGGGCACTTGCTATGGCTTGTCTCACCCGGCACAGCAGTAAGACGAGCATGTAGAGTCGGGGACACAGGCCATGGACCCTACTCACCAGTCCTTAACCACGATGTCCGGCCGGAATGTGTCCAGTAGCTCCTCCCAGTAGCCCTCAGCTACAAGGTCCACCAGCTGGGACTTGAGGCACATTCTGGGGAGCAGAGTTGGGGGCTTGCGTACCTGGGTGTGCTATGCATGGCCCCCCCTCACCCAAGCCTTGGCAGCCCCTGTGAGCCCAGGGAGGTGGTTTGGGGACTTAGGGTATCCTTTGGCCGCTGCAGGACAGGCACTGGCTGGGGCTGACTGGTTTCTCCTCCAGTGTAGGAGGGAGTCTGACCCACTTGTGCCTGGGTGGCATCTGATTCCAGTCCAAAGGCCCAGTGTTCCAGGGCACCAGGCAGGGCACTCTTGTAAACTCAAGTTCCTAGCTTAGGGATGGATGCCTGTAGATAGCCCTGGCTTATCTTAACCACCCAATGGACTCCTGGCCTGCTTCAGTGATCCCCATCCCCACTGTCCATGAACACAGCACTGAGTGACTCCAGGAAGCAGTGACTCTGGGCAAGTTTTGGGGCCACCTCCCTTGAGCTTCACAGAGAGGCCTTCCCTTAGAAGACTTTGCCTGAGACTTGGCAGAGGTGTCCTAACCCTCTGTCCCCTCCATGCAAGCCTGGTAGGTTCAGTTTGCCTTACTCGTAGGATGTGACAAAATACTTCTTGACTTTGGGGTCAGGAAAATCTGTCCCGTGGGCTCCAGGGAGGCTCTCCACCTTCCAGCGGTCCCCACCATTGAAATCGATTTGCCATGCAAACATATCCTCTAGGAAGAACAGAAGCCGAGGTGAGACCCCCTGTGTAAATCCAAAATACAGCCCTCCCCACCTGGTCCCGGGAGGGCGGGAGGGAGGGTGGTTGGTGTTAGTGACCTTCTTGGGAGGCAGAATTTGCTCATGCTCAGGTTTCTGGGGCTGTGGACACCAAAGGGTTAACAAGCTTGTTCCTTCTCAAGGGCACTGTGTAGCCAAGGTACCCCACCAGCCCAAGTATACCCCAACTGCACCCTGGAGCACCCCTACAAAGCACCCCTCCAACACATTCCCACCTGTCCTCACCATATCAGCTCCGACCTGACTCTGTCCCTCCCACACAGTCCCAAACTGGCCTCACTCCTAACACACAGCTGGAGAAAATGCGTGTTACGAGAAATTCTAAACCAACCCCTTCCTTACTTCCATGTTGCGGTGGAACTCTGGGAAATACCCAAGTATCAGTTCTCAAAAAATGAAATTATGAGGGACCTGTGAGAGTACTGTCCTCAAAGACTAATGTGAGGCCAGGCACGGTGGCTTGGCCTGTAATCCCAGCACTTTGGGAGGCTGAGGCAGGTGGATCGCTTGAATCCAGGAGTTCAAGACCAGCCTAGGGAACATAGCGACACCCTTTTTTTCTTTTCTTTTTTCTTTTTTTTTTTTGAGACGGAGTCTCGCTCTGTCCCCAGGCTGGAGTGCAATGGCCGGATCTCAGCTCACTGCCAGCTCCGCCTCCCGGGTTTAGGCCATTCTCCTGCCTCAGCCTCCCGAGTAGCTGGGACTACAGGCGCCCGCCACCTCGCCCGGCTAATTTTTTATATTTTTTAGT
Organism: Theropithecus gelada; assembly: GCF_003255815.1. Classification (NCBI taxonomy): domain Eukaryota; kingdom Metazoa; phylum Chordata; class Mammalia; order Primates; family Cercopithecidae; genus Theropithecus; species Theropithecus gelada. The sequence goes on along the minus strand of NC_037668.1, from coordinate 40,360,400 downwards.
AGAGATGGGGTTTCACCGTGTTAGCCAGGATGGTCTCGATCTCCTGACCTCGTGATCCGCCCATCTCAGCCTCCCAAAGTGCTGGGATTACAGGCTTGAGCCACCGCGCCCGGCCTCTTTTTTTTTAAAATAAGTAAAATAATTTTTTAAAAAAGGCTAACAAGTGTTCATCCCAACACAGACTGCTTACTTGACCCAGATGGCACCCCAGATGTCCAGGAGGGAGAGGCCCTTGGTTAACGACATAACCCAGATTGGAGGCCCTAGAGGATGGGTTTGTGGGTTTGTTGGTGGTCATGGGAACCAAGATTCCCATAGGGCCCAGATGGCCCAGGGCAAGAGTGCTAAGTGGAGGAACCGGTACCCTTTGGGCTGGGCGGTGTGGTAACATTCATGGGTGGACTTCCATTAGGTGGGCCTGGTGGGTTCAGGGGGGCGATCACCCTGTTCACACTGAACTTAGAGGACCTTAGAAAACAAGGGCGCTTCTCTACCGGTGCTGCCCAGGCAATCACTGGGGCACTTTTCCAATGGCTTGCTCCCCCTCCAGAAGCCCGCTATTCTCAGGTGCTCTGGGGTCCCCAGTAGAGAACCAGAGGAGTAATACAGAAATCTAGGAGCTGGGCTGACGCTGAGTACAGACCTGGGGGTATCTCAGCAAGGCTTGACTGAACACTGCCGGCCCCGGGCAGGCCAGGCTGCAAGGCCAGCTCCGTTAGGCGGTGTGAAGCTGAGTGGGCAGCTTCTGAATGAAATCTGGGGCAGGCAGAGGGACTGAGTGTCGGGCGCTGTCTATGGGGGCTCTGGGATTTGGGGTGGGGGGAGTTTGAGGCCTTTATCTGTCAGGACCAAACCCTGGAAGCTGGGCAATTGTGCATCTTTGGGGAAGTCACTCATCTCGGGCCCAAAGCTCCCCATCTATACAATGGAGTCCACCCTAGTTGTCTTGGCATCTCCCAGGTTCCTCTGTGTGTGTGTGTGTGTGTGTGTGAGAGAGAGAGAGAGAGAGAGAGAGACAGTGTCCCTCTGTCACTCAGGCTGCTGGAGTGCAGTGGCGCAATCTCAGCTCACTGCAACCTCCGCTTCCCAGGTTCAAGCAGTGTTCCTGCCTCAGCCTCCCAAGTAGTTGGGATTACAGGTGCCCACCACCATGCCCAGCTAATTTGTGTATTTTTTGTAGAGACAGGGTTTTACCATGTTGGCCAGGCTGGTCTCGAACTCCTGACCTCAAGTGATCTGCCTGCCTTGGCCTCCCAAAGTGCTGGGATTACAGGCATGAGCCACCGTGCCTGGCCTATTTGTTTTATTTTTAAATTATTTTTTCAGAGACAGGGTCTCACTCTGTTTCCCAGGCTGGAGTGCAGTGGCACAATCTTGGCTCACTTCAACCTCCACCTCCTGGGTTCAAGCGATTCTCCTGCTTCAGCCTCCTGAGGAGCTGAGATTACAGGTGCCTGCCACCATGCTTGGCTAATTTTTTTGTATTTTTGTAGAGATGGAGTTTCACCATGTTGTCCAGGCTGGTCTTGAACACCTGACCTCAAGTAATCACCCATCTCAGCCTCCCAAAGTGCTGGGATTACAGGTATGAGCCACTGCACCCGGCCAATCTCCCAGGATCCTGATGAGGATGAAGAGAGTACACAGATAGCAAGGAGGTTCTAAGTACACAAACCAGGTCTCAAAATCAGTTGCTGCTGGAGTCCCAACAGGAAGTATGGTGTGTCCGGGGTGGATGGTGGCTCATGCCTATAATTCCAGCACTTTGGGAGGCTGAGGCAGGCAGATCATTTGAGCCCAGGAGTTCGAGACCAGTCTGGGCAACACGGTGAGACCCTGTCTCTAATTAAAAATATATATATATATGGGAAGCGTGGTGCCTGGTACATAGCAGGTACCAAACGAAGGAAGGGAAAAGGGAAAAAAATGCCTGGGAAATACAAGATAATGTAACAGGCTAAGTGGGGACCTTCAGCTGTGATCACAGGCCCCTCTGGATCCTCATTTTGTCTGTTTGTATAATGGGGCTAACAGGAGGATGGGTAAGTACATTTGTAAAGATCTCCCATGAATACCTGACACAGAGGAGGCCCTTGGTCAACATGAGGCAGCTTGGGCTGTACTCTGGGGGACAGGCGGGTCTGCAGTGTGCTTGTTCATTCAACGAGCATTTCTTGGGCACCTGCTATGTGCGGGTGTCACTGTGGATGCTATAGTGTAGCAAACAATGTCCATTTGGCCACTGGAACTTGAAGTTTGTGGCAGAAAAAAATAAGGAAAGTCTGAAAAAAATCTTTTTCTTTTGGAGACTAAATTTCACTCTTGTCGCCCAGGCTGGAGTACAGTGGAGCCATCTCAGCTCACTGCAACCTCTGCCTCCCAGGTTCAAGCGATTCTCCTGCCTCAGCCTCCCGAGCAGCTGGGATTCTAGGTGTGGGTCAGCATGCCCAATTTCGTGTGTTTTTAGTAGAGACAGGGCTTCGCCATTTTGACCAGGCTGGTCTCCAACTCCTTACCTCAGGTGATCCGCTCATCTCAGCCTCCCAAAGTGCTGGGATGACAGGCGTGAGCCCCCGCGCCTGGTCAAAAATGTTACAGGGCATGAAATGGAGGTGCTATGCTGGAGGTGGAGAGTGCTGTTTTTAGATTGGGAGCACAGGGCAGGTCTCTGAACTGAGACCTGAAGAATGAGAAGGAACCAAGGGAGTGAGGTGGGTGTTTAGGATTAGAGAACATTCCAGGTAGCGTGGGAATCACAAGTGCCAAGGCCCAAGGATGGGAAGGAACGAGCCCGGTGGCGGCCTCCACCCTGCCCCCATGCCACCTTCAGCGCACGGGTTGCGCAGGAGGTTCCTGTGCAGGCTCCGTAGGAAGTAGAAGATCTTCCAGTCGGCCACGGGCTGGTCCCAGTCCTCGGTGATGAAGCCCTCTCGCAGGCACTTGCGCTTCCAGAGGGTCATGAGGTCGATGAGGTCCCGCCAGAGGCTGCAGACCAGGCGGCAGTTCAGCAGCAGCTGGCGGGCGGGCACGTGCGTGAACAGCTCCAGCAGGATGTTCTCAGGCAGCTCGTTAATGCTGTCCAGGGCTGCCTTGGGGTGGGGAGCATCCATGGCCTGTGGTGGGGGACAGCGGTTATGAGCCTGACCAGGGAGGTCTAGGCCAGGGACTCCTCTCCAACCCTGCATTAGCCAGGTGTGGTGGCACACGCGTGGAGTCCCAGCTAGTTGGGAGGCTGAGGCAGAGGCTGAGCCTGGGAGTTCAAGGCTACAGTGAGCTATGATCGCGCCACTGCACCCCTGCCCGGGCAACTGACCAAGACCCTGGCTCAAAAACAAAAACAACAAAACCACAAAAGAGCATTTCGGAGGCTGAGGGTCCTTCCAGTAAACAGTAGCCCCTCAGTGGAAAGAGTAGTCATGGGACCCACATTCAGAATACAATAGTGCAATACAAGTAGGAAAGTCTTTAGAGACACATATTTTAAAAGGCTCCTCCCCAATTTAAGAAAAAATTGCTTAATTTTAAAGCCAGTGGTTTGGGTGGACTGTAAGATTTTGTGGAGGCCACACTTATCTGCAAAGTTCTGTGAGGGTTTTGGTGATTGTTGTTATTTTAATGCTCTGGATTCATTGTTAGAATATAAAATCCTTTTTTTTTTTTTTTTTTGAGACAGCCTTGCTCTGTTGCCCAGGCTGGAGTGCAGTGGTGCGATCTTGGCTCACTGCAACCTCCGCCTCCTGGGTTCAAGCGATTCTCCTGCCTCAGTCTCCCAAGTAGCTGAGACTATAGGCACATGCCACCATGCCCAGCTAATTTTTTTGTATTTTTAGTAGAGACAGGGTTTCACTGTGTTAGCCAGGATAGTCTCAATCTCCTGGCCCCGTGATCCACCCGCCTTGGCCTCCCAAAGTGCTGGAATTACAGGTGAGAGCCACCGCGCCTGGCCAGAATATAAAATCATTTTTACATCCCAGATTCATGAATGTTCATTCAGTGGATGGCTAGCGCTGAGAAACCACCTGCCTCTCTCCAGAAGCTCACTCTGGCCTGGAAGTCAGATGTGATCAAACAACCCCATGGAAGCCCCCACAGCACCCGGCTGGGCTGCCTTGGGTGTCAGGCCAGAATCTACTTGGAGATGGCCGGAAAACAAAAATCAGATGGAGGGTGCCTGAGAAGACTGCCTGGGTTTGAATCCTGGTCTGCAGTGACTAGTTGGGAAGCTGTGGAAAGGAGGGGGTAACTGTCCCGACCCTGGAAGGGCCAGGAGAACCAAGTGAAACACAGATCTTCGGTCAGCATTGCTGCCAGCACAAACCTGCCCTCAACACTGCCCTCAACACTGTCCTCCCTGTACCTCTGCACTGCACACGGGTTCTAGAAAACTTCAAGCAGTGCCACAGCCCTGGCCTGAATCTGTTACCTGGGGGCACCTATTAGTCCCCTAAGGGGATCCCAGGTACTTGCCCCAGGTAGGTGGGGGTTGGCCAGCAGCCAGGGCTCTGCCCTGTCACTCAGGTGGGCCTCATCTGCTTACACACGAGGAGAATGTTCTCCACCTACAAGCAGGGAAACAGAACCTTGCTGGCCTCTTTTTTTTTTTCCCTCCCCCATCCCCGAGACAGAGTTTCGCTCTTGTTGCCCAGGCTGGAGTGCAGTGGTGGGATCTCAGCTCACTGCAATCTCCACCTCCTGGGTTCGAGCAATTCTCCAGCCTCAGCTTCCCAAGTAACTGTGATTACAGGTGTCCGCCACCACACCCCGCTAATTTTTTATTTTTAGTAGAGATGGGGTTTCACCATGTTGGCCAGGCTGGTTTTGAACTCCTGACCTCAGGTGATCCACCCACCTCGGCCTCCCAAAGTGCTGGGATTACAGGCATAAGCCACTGCACCCAGCCTTTTGCTGTGGCCTCTTCTGATTTTCCATAGAGGCTTGGCCATAGCAGCAGTTCATAGTCTTCTGAAAGCTCCCATCCCAGAAAACCGGAGGGTGGGTGTATGCTGACTCCTGCCCGGGGAGGAATACTTTACATGGCAGAGAAAACAGGTGAGGTACTTGTGCCTCGTGAAAAATGCTTTGCAAGCTGGGAGCGGTGGCTCAAGCCTGTAATCCCAGCCCTTTGGGAGGCCAAGGTGGGCGGATCAGGAGGGCAGAAGTTCGAGACCAGCCTGGCCAACATAGTGAAACCTCGTCTCTACTAAAAATACAAAAAATTAGCCGAGTTTGGTCATGTGTACCTGTAATCCCAGCTACTTGGGAGGCTGAGGCAGGAGAATCGTGAACCCGGGAGGCAGAGGTTGTAGTGAGCCGAGATTGCGCCATTGCACTCCAGCCTGGGTGACAGTGCAAGACACTCCTCCAAAAAAAAAAAAAAAAAGAGAAAAAATGCTTTGCAACCTTGGCAACACAGGGAGACCCTGTCTCTACAAATAGTGAAAAAAATTCGCCGGGCATAGTGGCCAGTGCCTGTGGTCCTAGCTACTCGGGAGGCTATGGTATTAAGATCTCCTGAGCGCAGGAGGTCAAGGCTGCAGTAGCTCACAGGTGTGAGCCACCAAACCCGGCCCCTCAGAGGTTTTCTAACTTAGAGTCCATGAGGCCTGCTGCGGTCACACTCTAGGGAAAGAAGGAGCCCGCTGGAGCAGAGTGAGCCATGATTCCTCCATGGCACTCCAACCTGGGCAACAGCAAAACTGTCAAAAAGAAAAAGGCTTTGATAGGGGAAAAAAAAAAAAACTCAATGTGGCCAAGTCTTCTAAGTTATGAGAAGCAAATGTAGCATTCGAAAAAAAATGTAAAACCTGTCAATTTTAAAAATGCCTGTAGTCTGGGCAACATAGTGAGACTCTGTCTCTAGGAAAAAAAGAGATTAGGTTGGGGGTGGGGACTCATGCCTGTAATTCCGGCACTTTGGTAGGCCGAGGTGGGCGGATCACAAGGTCGGGAGTTCAAGACCAGCCTGGCCAATATGGTAATACTCCGTCTCTATAAAAATATAAAAATTAGTTGAGTGTGGTGTCGGGTGCCTGTAGTCCCAGCTACTCAGGAGGGTGAGGCAGGAGAATTGCTTGAACCCGGGAAGTGGAGGTTGCAGTGAGCTGAGATCGCACCACTGCACTCCAGCCTGGGCAACAGAGTGAGACTCTGTCTCAAAAAAAAAAAAAAAAAAAAAAAAAAAAAGAAGAAAAGAAATTAGCTAGACCTGGTGGCCCGTGCCTGTAGTCCCTGCTACTCAGGAGGCTGAGGCAGGAGGATCGCTTGAGCCCAGGAAGTGGAGGCTGCAGTGAGCTGTGACCATGCCACTGCACTCCGGCCTGGGTGACAGAGCAAGACTGCCTAAAATAAATAAATAAACGCTGGCAACTTCTAAAGTCACTGTCTAGACTCTAGACCAAATAAAAGTCACTGGGCTCCAGGCTAGAGGCGTTTAGGCACCAATAGCTTCCTACCGTGGTGACTGAAGTCTGGTCTCTGGCCCAGTCCGCATTTTCTTGCGCCCCTTCCCCGCCCCCACACGGGGCATTTTGTGGTGGGGAAGTCCATGCCAGCCCTAGGAAGCCCTCACACCGATAGGGTTCCCCAACTGCCCGGCCCGGCGTCTCGTGCTGGCCTTCACCGCACCCACCCTCCCAGCAAGCTCTCGGGGCACTCTTACTTCACCGGTTTCTCGGAAACAGAAACCGTGGCTGGGGAAAGGCAGGCGCCGGATCTCGCAGGCGCGTGGGGGCCTGGAGGTCCCCTGACAGTTCTCCGAATCCGGCAATGGCCTCGGGATGTGGCAGGGGTGGAGGCGGCCGCGAGCCTCCGCCCGGGTGGCCCCGGGGCCAGGCCTCCAGTCCGGGCCCAGCCGCCCGCGCCCCCCAGCCCTGGACGCCCGGACCAGCGCCCGCAGGCTCCGTGAACGCCCAGGCGCCTGAGACCCCGGCTCCCCACTCGCCCGCCGCCCGTCCCCCCGGGGCCGCAACCTGGAAGCAGCGGCGGAGCTCCGGGTCGGCCCGAGCCTACGGCCTCCGCGGCGTCGTCGCTGGGCCCCGCCCGGCCCCGCCGCCGCGTCACGCGCTGCGCTCGGTCTCCACCCCCGCCCCGGACCCCGCTGCGTCCCTCCCGGCCCGGCCCCGCACCTTCGCCGCGGGAAGACTAACCTGAGGTCCCTGGGGCCCGGGCCCTCGCTGCGGCCTGCGTGTCCTGAAGCTCAGTCTCCCCCTCCAGGCGGCGGGCGGCTCAGCACCCACACCTGCACCCCCCTCCTCCGCAAGGCAAAACTCCCTGAACGCGAGGCAGCTCAGCGGACCTCCGCACTAGTTCCTTCCTTAAGGGGCCCAGGGCTCCACCCTTGACCCTCGGTTCACTCCCTAGAGGGAGGAGCTGACACCCAGCAGGCTCCTTCTTTCCCTAGGGCGTGACCTCCGCAGGTAACAACCTGAGGGGCTGGGAGGTGGCTAACGCCTGTGATCCCAGCACTTTGGGAAGCCCAGGTGGGGAAGGTTGCTTTAGGTCAGGAGTTCGAGACCAGCCTAGCCGACATGGCAAAAAACCTGTCTCTACTAAAAATACAAAAATTAGCAGGGCATGGTGGCGCATGTCTGTAATCCCAGCTCCTCCGGAGGCTGAGGTGGGAGAATCGCTTGAACCTGGGAGGCTGCAGTGAGCCAAGACTGCACCACTGCACTGCAGGCTGGGCAACAGAGCCAGTCCTTGTCTCAAAAAAACAAAAAACCTCTGAGGTTTTTTGTCAGGAGTAAGTTCATGAATTTCTTCCATCAGTCAACAAATAATTAGCAAGCACCTTGTTCAGGCAACCACCAAGGGTTGTGCAGGCTGTGCACTGCACAAGGGGACTGGCCCAGGCCACATTAATTGCAGTCAGGGCTACGTCTTCTCCATGGAAGGCCGTCCTTTTGCAGTTTGCCATGGGCTGGTGGATGGTGATCCTGCCCTGGCCAAAGCCCTTATCTAGCCCACCCTTGATTGAGATAGCTAAATGTAAGGAGTATTTATTAAGTGCTGTATTAGTCCATGTTCATACTGCTATAAAGAAATACTCGAGACTGGAATTTATAAAGGAAAGAGGTTTAATTGACTTACAGTTTCATATGGCTGGGGAGGCCTCAAGAAACTTACAATCACGGTGGAAGGTGAAGCGGAAGCACGTGGCAGCAGGAGGGAGCCAGGGAAACTGTCACTTGTAAAACCATCAGATCTCGTGAGAACTCACTATCATGAGAACGGCATGGGGAAAACCGCCCCCATAATCCAGTCACTTCCCACCAGGTCTTTCCCTAAACACCCAGGATTACCATTCAAGATGAGGTGTGGGTGGGGACACAAGGCTTAACCATATCAAGCACCAGCTGTGTGCCAGGCACCATTCTAAATGCTTCGGCTTCATCCAATGTCAGTAAAGCTCTTCGCAAAGAATAACACCAGGAGGCAGAGCCTGGGTGGCACTGCTGATCTGGCACAAGGTGGACTCAAGGGCTGCTCAGAGATGTCCACACACCCCAACCCCAGCCTGTGGCTGGGCTTCTAGAGGAAGCCAGCAGTACTGGACGGCTGCCAGGTGAGACACCTGCAGCTCACTGAGGGGTCTGTCCCATGAACCTGCTTCTGTGATGGTCTGGTTCCTGAAATGCCAACCCCTCTGTACCTTAGGCAGAAGCCACACCATTGTACCATCTGCAGGTCCCGGCGGGACCACCTAAAGTCTGCCTTTCCTTCCAGAAACCACAGGGCACAGGTTAGGCTGGGCACACCTTTTATTTGACTGCATGCAGTAGGGCGATGTCAGGAGAACACTGCTGTCCTTCCAGCAGGACAAGAGGCACATTCCAAGGGTGGCTGGGTGGGTGACAGAGGTCTTGGGAATGCCAGTTCTAGGGGTGGGGTGGGGGCTTGGAATGCTCTCCAAGCCACAGGGGGTCTGGCCTGGATTTGGGAGGTGGGCAGGGGATCCTTCAAACACCCTACCATACTCATCCAGGGCTCACGTGTCCAGCTGTCAGAGCGGGTCCCAACCCTGCTCCCCACCTACCCTGGGACATCCTGTGCAGGATTCCCTCAGTCCTCTGGGAACCTGACCCCCACCTGGCACCCGTCTAGCTTCTAGGCTCTATTGATAGTGAGGAAAGTCCACACCTGACCTGGACCCCACTCCACCCTGGGTCTGCCCATCTCAGACCGGGCCTGAGCCTCTGGGCTAAAGCCACCTCTTCTGAGCAGGCAGGCAGAGTAAGAGACTGGGAGCAGCAGACAGGGGCAGAGCATGGCCCACGAGCCCACCCTCCGCTTCCCAGACTGGTCTGAGTTACATGGTCACCTCCCTGCACCATCAGGGCAGCTGCAGGCTTGCCAGATGTCTTGCCTGTCCCTGCTCTGAGGGTCAAAGAACACAGGTAGAATGGTCCCAGGAGGGGAAGGGAGAGACAGACCCAGGCTGGCCTCCAAGCTCGACTTTCTGAGGGGCCCAGGGGAACACGCCGCACCTCTCACATCTCAGGTGCTCCGTCTCTGAAAGGGGCCCATGCAGGCTTCCTCACCCATCATTCAGGTCAAGACCTTTTGGGGAGAGCTGGCCCCCACCCCAGCATGTGAGGGCTGCCCACGCCGAGAGGCTCCACAAAGAAGAGGCAGCTGGGGGCAAGGGTCAGAGGTCTGGGGACGCCTGGCCTCCACCTCCCCTTCCCAAGCCCAGCCGTTTTCTGATAGCAGTTGTTTACCAGTCAGGGTTCAGCAGATGGGGGCTCAGGGGGTGTCAGGGCAGTGGGGGCCCGATGGTGATGCTGCTGTTGGTGACTCTCGGGCCGTACCAGCCGGCCCAGTAATGAGTGTCCACGCCGCCGTGCTGAAACCAGATGTAGCGGACGCCGGGCGGGTAGTTGGAGAATGTGTGGGAGACCTGGCGGGGCAGGTAGAGGGGGGAGAAAGGTCAAGGGAGCTGACTCAGGCTGGGTGTGGTGGTTCACACCGGGAATCCTAGTACTTTGGGAGGCCGAGCTGGGAGGGTTGTTTGAATCCAGGAGTTTGCGACTAGTTTGGTTGCAAACCAGAGATAGTGAGATACCATCTCTACAAGAAAAAAAAAAAAAAAAAAATTAGCCAGGCACGGTGATGTGTGCCTGTAGTTCCAGGCAGGCTGAGGCAGGAGTACAGGCTAAGGCAGGAGTTCAAGATTGCAGTGAGCTGTGATCACGCCACTGCACTCCAGCCTGGACAACAGAGTGAGACCCTGTCTCTAAAAAACAAAAAAAATAAAAGAAAATGAGCCTTAAAAAAAAAGGGTGGGAGCTGACCCTGAGTGTGGCACTGCCTGAGGGGGGCAGGGGAACCAGGAAGTGGCTGAGTTCTTGGTGCCAGTCTAGAAATCAGTGGAGTTCTAGTTTGAGCTCTGTGATTTGGGACAGATCATTTCCTTTCTCTGAGCCTCGGTTTCCTCATCTATAAAATGGAGCAAAATCCTGCTGGTCCACTCCACAGGTTTATCCTTCAGCCCAAAGGAATGGAAAGAACCTGCAAGCTGCCAAAGGATGTCCAATATGCTCATCACAGGGCACATGTATTATTTAAGCTAAAATTAAGTAAAATTGCCCTGCGCGGTGGCTCACGCCTGTAATCCCAGCACTTTGGCAGGCTGGGGTGGGTGGATCACCTGAGGTCGGGAGTTCGAGACCAGCCTGACTAACATGGAGAAACCCCGTCTCTACTAAAAATACAAAATTAGCTGGTGTGGTGGCGCATGCCTGTAATCCCAGCTGCTCAGGAGGCTGAGGCAGGAGAATCACTTGAACCTGGGAGGTGGAGGTTGTAGTGAGCTGAGATCGCGCCACTGCACTCCAGCCTGGGCGACAGAGTGAGACTCCATCTCAAAAAAAAAAAAAAAAAATTAAAATTAGATGAAAAAAAAAATTCAGGTACTCAGCTGTACTAGAAACTGGCTCTTACTAACTGTTCAGTGGTCACATGTAGCTACTGACTACTTTATGGATAGTGTAGACACAGATCATTTCTATCACTACAGAAAGTTCTATCGGACAGGGCTGGGGTTGGCAAACGATGACCTGCAGGCCCACTGCCTGTTTTTATAAATAAAGTTTTACTGGAACACAGCCATGTCCATTCATTTACATATTGTCTAGAGCTGTTTTCACACAACAACAGCAGAGTTAGAGAGTTGAGTAATTGTGACAAAGACAGTGTGACCTGCAAAGCCTAAAATATTCATGTCTGCCATTTTAAGAAAACATTTGCTAGGGCTGGGCACAGTGGCTCATGCCTGTAGTTCCAGCACTTTGGGAGGTTGAGGCAGAAGGATGACTTGAGGCCAGAAATGCAAGACCAGCCTGGGCAACAAAGCAAAACTCTATCTCTACAAAAAAAAAAGAAAAAAAAATTTTTTTGAGACGGAATCTCACTCTGTCGCCCAGGCTGGAGTGCAATGGCCGGATCTCAGCTCACTGCAAGCTCCGCCTCCCGGGTTCACGCCATTCTCCTGGCTCAGCCTCCCGAGTAGCTGGGACTACAGGCGCCCGCCACCTCGCCCGGCTAGTTTTTTGTATTTTTTTTAGTAGAGACGGGGTTTCACCGTGTTAGCCAGGATGGTCTCGATCTCATGACCTCGTGATCCGCCCGTCTCGGCCTCCCAAAGTGCTGGGATTACAGGCTTGAGCCACCGCGCCCGGCCCAAAAAATTTTTTTTAATTAGTGATGGTGCGCACCTGTACTCCCAGCTGCTCAGGAGGCTGAGGCAGGAGGATGGCTTGAGCCTAAGAATTTGAGTCTGCAGTGAGCTATGACTGCGCCAGCCTGGGTGACAGAGACCCTGTCCCTAAAAATATGTAAGTAAATTAAAACAAACAAACAAACGTTTGCTGACCCCAGTCTAGAAAACAGTAATAATCAATACTAGTAATTAGTAACAGTCAAACAGTCAACCTTTTGGAATTTTTTTTTCTTTTTTTCTTTTTTCTTTTTTTTTTTTTAAGATGGAGTTTCCCTCTTGTTGCCCAGGCTGGAGTGCAGTGGTGCGATCTCGGCTCACTGCAACCTCCGCCTCCTGGATTCAAGCGATTCTTCTGCCTTAGCCTCCTGAGTAGCTGGCATGCGCCACCACGCCTGGGTAATTTTGTATTGTTGGTAAAGACAGGGTTTCTCCATGTTGGTCAGGCTAGTCTCGAACTCCCAACCTCAGGTGATCTGCCTGTCTGGGCCTCCCAAAATGCTGGGATTATAGGTGTGAGCCAAAGACCTCTGCCAACCTTTTGGAATATTTTTTGGCCCTGGCCTTGCCAGCATCATTTCACTGATTTCTTTCAGAGCTCTATGACAGAAGCACTATATACCCATTTTACAGAAGCAGTGAGTGAAGCTCAGAGCATTGGAAGCATAGCTGAGAAGGTGCAGAGCTTGGATCTGAACCTAGACCCCATCTGACCGCAGCCTCAGCCTTGGACAATCTGCCTCTGCCCCTGCCTCCCAGGCCCACGCACCTCCCTCCACTTGGCATCGCTCTTCTGCTGGATGGTTGCCGGGTCTGGCTGGAAGGTCCCCAGAGGCGCGTGCGCGGACGACAGGAGCTGAACGCACAGCTGGTACTTGGACCCGCAATCTGGCCTGGCTGCGAACCTGCAGGGAGAGGGAGGGCCCATCAGGGCCTCGGAGATTGGGGGCAGGGCAGGGGTGGGGCGCCTGATTGGCATGCCCCCCCCAGACCCTTGCCCCAGGCACTCACCAGTCCTTGACCTCGATGTCCGGCCGTGTGGTATCCATCAGCTCCTCCCAATACCCTTCGGCCTTGAGGTCCACCACCTGGGACTTGAGGCAGGTGCTGGGGGCAGGCAGAAGGGTGGGAGGGGCTGGGGCTCACCACTAGGGCAGTGAGGGGCTAGGACTGCCCCTTTCCAGGGTGGGAGGGACCACAGGGTAAATTGATTTGGGCTTTCCCCTACCCCAAGTCCCCGGATCTTACTAATATGAAGTCACGAAGTATTTCTTGACCTGGTCATTGGGGAATTCCTTCCTCTGGTCTCGAGAGAGATCCTCCACCTTCCATTCATCGCCTCCATTCACATCCAGGCTCCAGAACTCGAACCCCTCTGATGGAAAAGCAGAGTTCACACTGAAGGGAAGCCCCTCAGTGGCCACCTTCTCCCAAGTGCCCCTTCCTCCCAACTCCTCTGCCCGCATCTTGGCAGCTGCCCTCAAGCCCTGTGCTGTGGGACGCTGCAGATCACAGTGGCCACCGCGTATTAGGTGCTTCCTGTGTTGCAGGCACAGGGAGGTGACTTCCCTGGGGGCCCTGAGACACATGGTGATGTGAATGACCAGACCTCTTCTGTGATGGAGAACGCTCTGATGTGGGCCAGACAGACCTGGGTCTAGTCCCAGCTCTACCAGCACTCGGCTGTGTGACCTTGGGCCAGTTGCTTTCCCTCTCTGACCCTTGGTTGTCTCCTCTGTAAACTGGAGTAAGAACAGGGCCTGAGAAGCTTTTTTTGCAAAGTGCCAAAATATTTTAGGACTTGTGGCCCACATACTATCTCTATTGTATAGTTTTTTGTTTGTTGTTGTTTCTTTTCGTATAACCCTTCAAAAACATAAAAACGTTTTTTTTGTTGTTTGTTTTTTAAGACAGAGTTTCGCTCATCACCCAGGCTGGAGTGCAGTGGCGTGATCTCGGCTCACTGTAACCTCCGCCTCCTGGGTTCCAGTGATTCTCCTGCCTCAGCCTCCCGAGTAGCTGGGATTACAGTCGCATGCCACCATACCTGGCTCATTTTTGTATTTTTTTGTAGAGGCAGGGTTTCACCATGTTGGCCAGGCTGGTCTCGATCTCCTGACCTCAGATGATCCACCCACCTTGGCCTCCCAAAGTGCTGGGATTACAGGTATGAGCCACTGCTCCTGGCCCAGATGCCTTCTGTGATGGAGAACGCTCTGATGTGGGCCAGACAGACCTGGGTGTAGTCCCAGCTCTACCAGTACTCAGCTGTGTGACCTCAGGCCAGTTGCTTTCCCTCTCTGAGCCTCAGTTGTCTCCTCTGTAAACTGGAGTAAGAACAGGGGCTGGGAAGCTTTTTTGGCAAACTGCCAAAATATTTTAGGACTTGTGGGCCACAAACTATCTCTATTGTATGGTTTTTTTGGTGGTTGTTTCTTCTCTCTCTCTCTCTTTTTTTTTTTTAATTTAAATAATCCTTTAAAATTGTAAAAACAGGCCAGGCACAGTGGCTCACACCTGTAATCCCAGCACTTTGGGAGGCCGAGGCGGGTGGATCACCTGAGGTTAGGAGTTCGAGACCAGCCTGACCAACATGGAGAAACCCCACCTCTATTAAAAATACAAAATTAGCTGGATGTGGTGGCGCATGACTGTAATCCCAGCTACTCGAGAGGCTGAGGCAGGAGAATCACTTGAACCCAGGAGGCGGAGGTTGCAGTGAGCTGAGATCGTGCCATTGCACTCCAGCCTGGGCAACAAGAGTGAAAATCTGTCTCAAAAAAAAAAATAAATAAAAAATAAAAACGTAAAAACAATTCTTAATGCCTCAGCCAGATTTGGCTCATGGACAGCTTGGAGGAGTTGTTTTATTATCATTTTGCTCCAGAATTTGGTCAAATTGTGGAAAACGAGGTTCCCATGCCATCCCAGTGTCTACCCAACAACACAGCAAGCAAGGATCAGTAGAAACCTTGCTTTACCTGTTGTTGTAACATACTGGGAAGAAGACCGGATCTCCCATTCTTCCACAAGCAAAACCCCCTTGGCCCTCTGGGACCATGTCAGTAGGCCCAACCCTGGAGCCTAGAAACTAGGCCAACAAAACATGGCTCTGACTTCCTGGCCTTGTGTCTTAAGCAGAATTAGTCTCAGTTGGCAACATTCCCCTTCCTAGGAAAGATCACTGGGGAAATAATCTTAAGAGTAGAATAAGAGGGTGTGGTGGCTCATGCATGTAATCCCAGCACTTTGGGAGGCCAAGGCAGGCGGATCACTTGAGGCCAGGAGTTTAACACCAGCCTGTATTTTAATAGAGACATGGTGAAACCGTGTCTCTATTAAAAATACAAAAAATTAGCTGGGCATGGTGGCGGGCACCTGTAATCCCACCTGTAGTCCCAGCTACTCGGGAGGCTGAGGCAGGAGAATCCCTTGAACCCGGGAGGTGGAGGTTGCAGTGAGCCAGGATCACACCATTGCACTCCAGCTTGGGCAATAGAGTGAGATTCCATCCAAAAAAGAAAAAAATTAGCCAGGTATGGTGGCACATGCCTGTAATCCCAGCTATTTGGGAGGCTGAACCTGGGAGGTGGAGGTTACAGTGAGCCAAGATTGCGCCACTGTATTCCAGCCTGGGTGACAGAGTGAAACTCTGTCTCAAAAAAAAAAAAAAAAAAGAAAAGAAAAGAAAAAAAGAGTAGAGTAACAATAAGAAACACCACTCTTGGCCTCAGTTTGCCCATCTGAAAAATGTGTGTACTATCAGTAGCTACTTCTTCGGCTTACTGTGAGAGGAGAAAAGGTGTTAAACCATCCAAAGCACCTGGCTCATACTAAGTGCTCAACACATGTTCCTGGTGTCACAACTGTGTGTCCTGGAGGCATGCCAGACCCGGCCTGTACCCCACCTTCAGCGCACGGGTTGTGCAGGAGGTTCCTGTGCAGGCTCCGTAGGAAGTAGAAGATCTTCCAGTCGGCCACGGGCTGGTCCCAGTCCTCGGTGATGAAGCCCTCTCGCAGGCACTTGCGCTTCCAGAGGGTCACCAGGTCGATGAGGTCCCGCCAGAGGCTGCAGACCAGGCGGCAGTTCAGCAGCAGCTGGCGGGCGGGCACGTGCGTGAACAGCTCCAGCAGGATGTTCTCGGGCAGCTCGTTGATGTTCCCCACAGCCATGGCTAGTGGCTTCTGGATACCCTCCTGTGGCTGTTGAAAAGCTATGCTGCAGGCCTCATCCCTGCTCTGTCATTTATCTCGGGAGAGTCATAGTGCCTCTCCCAGCCTCAGTTTCCCTCTCTGTAAATGGGTACCTTACCTCCAGGGGTCACTGGGGCGGTCCAAGGAGCTTAGGGCATATCAGGTACTTTAATAAAAGGTGACCTCTGATTTTTTTTCTCTGGCTTCTCACAACAAACGTGGAAGGCACTGCCCAAGGTCAAAATAAGGGCAGAGGGGGAAGGAGCCGGGATCTTCTTTGATTCCAGGGCCAGCCTTTTTCAGTAAGCCAGACAGTCTATGCGCAGCCCGGCAGAGCACCCCAGGCCTCCAGTGTCGTCACCATCCTTTCTCCCATCCTCGGAACATGATGGGAGGAGGAGGCTAATTATTACTGCCTCCCCCGGAGGTCCAAAGGGCTGCAGCCACCTTCTCAGGATCTCAGAGGACATGACCTCCTGCCTAGCTGGGAGTGGCAAGAGGGTGGGCGACAGGGAAGGGCCCTTTCTATCTCCCTACCCCCACCCCCAGCCCCGCGGCTGGGCTCCTCCACCCCAAGTCTGCCAGCGCGCCTGCAGCCTCCCCTTCCCACGCTGTGCTTTAAAATGTCCCCCAAAGTCTGGGCTCCGACCCCTGCACATCGATGGCGACCCCAGCCCCAGTTCGCGGCCGCGCCGCGCAGCCAGTTCAGGCCCGGCGGCCTGGGCCTGGTCGGTGCCGGGCCTCCCTCGGCAACTGCGGCCCGACCGGGAGCCCAGGAGCCTTCCCGGCAGCCCCCGCCCAGCCGCGCCCCCTCCCCGGCGCCCCCCGCGCCCCCTCCTGCCGGTCACCTGCGCTCGGCTGCAGCGGCACGATCCGCTGGGCCGCCCAAGCTGCACCGCCTGGACCTGCGCTTGCCGGGGAAGTGAGGCTCCGCCCCGGCCCTCCAGGCCCCGCCCCCGCGCCCAGGGCCCCGCCCCGCGCAGCGCTGGGCCAGGGACGCGCCCCCCGCCGCGTCGTAGGAAAATTACCTGGTGTTGGGGGTGGGGCGGAAGGCGCCTCCTATCCCCCGACTACGCTTGGGCCACCCGCCCCGCACCCTCGGCCTGACCCAGCCTCTCCCTGCCTCCCCTCGCCGCCTCCTCCCAGCAGTCCCCCAGGAGCGAGCTGGGAGATGCCCCAAATCGGACCCCTCCCCAATTAAACGAAAACACCTCCTGACCTTTCCCAGCCTCCTGGGTCCGCTGAGGAACCCGCAGCCCCAGGCCTCGAGCCGATTGCTGGGACTGCGGGGCGGCCGGGCGCGGGGCCAGAGGCGGGGCGGGGCGGGTCGGGTCGGGGGCCTTTAAGAGGCGCAGCCGCCGGGACCGACACAGACGCGGACAGCGCCGGTACTCGCCGCCCCGGGACTCGCGCAGCCCGCAGCGCTCCGGCTCCTCCTCCTCTCGCGACCGCCCTCCGCAGCGATGGACGGAGACGGTGACCCAGGTAGCCGCCGCCTGGACCGCTCGCTGCGGCGGGGAGGGGAGATGGGGTCGGCGGGCGAGCGCTGCACAGAGCGGAGTCAGAGAGCGAGGGGGCCCGGAGACCTGGCGCGGCAAACTTTCACGCCAGCAAAGTCCTAGAGGCGGTCTCCAAAGAGCACATCTCTCTGCTATCTTGGTCTGGCGGGAGGCCTTGAGAGGCGACCGGCAGGGAAAGAGGACTCCTGGGTCCCCTTTAGCCAGGAAGTAGCACGAGAGGACCCCCACATTCCCGCCTCCCAGCTTCCTGAGGGTCTGTCTGGCGGGCGCCTGGGATGCGTCTGGGACGGAGGCTGCGAGCCTTTTCTTTCATCAGCTCTTCCAGCTCTGGGCCTTGGGCTGCCTGGATCCCCGTGGGTTCCTTGGGGTCCCTGGCCTGGCCTCACCTATCCCTGCCTTCCTCCTGAGCTCCCTTGTCTGGAGGGGCGGCCCCTCCCCTCCCCGGCGTGGTGAGATGCCCAGTGGGGACCGGGCCAGCGGTGAGGGAGCATTGGGGGCAGCTTTGGCTGGTGCTCAGAGCCTTCCCAGGCTGCCCAGTCATCCTCTCTGGCACTCAAGACCCCTCACCCCCAATCGCTCAACTCCCTGCGGGGCCTGCAGGGGTTGCCTGCTGAGTCAGGATGGAAACAAGACCTGCCTGCAGACAGCCCTCACTCTTTCCTCATCAGGTCCAGCTCGGGGTGGGCATTGCTTGGGGTATGCGGTGGCAAACAGACTGATGAAAGCTCTGGCCCCCCCAACCCCCCATTCCCCCCACCTCCAGCCCTGAAAATCCCAGCTCCTGCAGCCCTTGCTCCCAATCCACGGCCTTCTGGCCACACCCTCTGTAGGGCTCCAGAACTGGCTCCTGCTTTTGCCCAGGGCTCAGCTATTCCCTGGACTCTGGGGCCCACTCCAGGTGAGTGAATCAGCCTCGCAGGCAGGCAGCTTCCAGGGGCCAGATAACTTTCCGCCGGCAACAATGTGGGGAGTTGTGTGTGTAAGAGAGAGGGTGGGGGGAGCTGTAATTGGATCTGGGGCCTTGAGTGCCAGGCCCCGGGGCCAGAAGAGGGGACTGGGTGAGGTGCACCTTTCCGGGAGCATCAGGTGTCCGATGGGGCCAGGGCCGGAGGGGAGGGCTGGAGAGGTGAGGACACTGGGCCCAGCTCCCCAGAGAGCTGTGGGCATCTGCCTGGGCAGGCGATGTGGCTTCAGGGCTTGGCATTTTCCTCTGTCTTCCTGCTGTTCTGCGATGTGGTCTGGGAGAAGCTGTTAAGCCCCTTTTGGCCTCAGTTTCGTTTCCTCTTTGCCAAAGGGGCAGGTGTAAATCCCCACATCATAAAGATGTGGCCAAAAAAAAATGCTAATAAGGAAGGAGAAGTGCTGTGTTCAATGTGGTTCACTCAGTAAGACTGACTGAGGACTCGCTGTGTGCTCTGGGCTCTGCGAAAGCTCTCAAGGGCCCGACTGTGTGTTGGGCAGGGAGGAGAAGCTGCATGTGAGGAGGTTAAGGGCTGGTGGGCCTGGAGACTTGGGTCTGGGCCCTGCCACCTGTCCCCTTCCCCAGTGCCTGGCCTGTTCCCACCACCGCCTTGACTCTCCAGGGCCTAGCCCATGGGAGCTCCCCGTCGTAGGTCTGAGAGCTGTAGTCTTCCTGATCGCCCAGAGTGGCCCTGTCTCCTCCTCACTGGCTCTCCCTCATCCAGGCATCTGGGGCACTCGGTGTCCACTTACTCAAGGCTGTGACGGCCCCACTGAAGCCAACTGGGATCCAAGAGACAGTCCGGCTGCTGCGGTGACATCTGCCTGCCTCCTTACAATTCAGAATGCTCTTGTCCCCCTCGTCAGGGGATTTGGACATCTGTCCTGTTTGTATGGCCTAGCACAATGATTACTCCCATTTACAGATGAGAAAACTGAGGGCCAAGGATGGGAAAAGGAGGTAGAGACAGTTTCCTTCCCCAAGGCCCTATGTCATCTCCTTGCTTGTTATGGTTTATTTAAATAAGTCCCTCCTCATCCCCAAATCACACAATAGCTGGGGACAGCTGGGTTTCTGGGCTCTGTTCTCCAGCCCCTGAAGGCTCCAGGTCCCATGTCCCCTTCCCTAAATACTGGCAGTGTGTCCTTCAACAAGTCACTTAATCCCTGAGCCTGAATATTTGCACCTGCAAAGTCAAAATCCTGGCCTTGGTGCAGTGGAGCATGACTGTAATCCCAGCACTTTAGGAGGCCGAGGCAGCAGGATTGCTTGAGTACAGGAGTTGAGGCCAGCCTGGGCAACAGAGTGAGATCCTATCTTTAAAAATAAAAGTCAGCCGGGCGTGGCGGCTGATGCCTTTAATCCTAGCACTTTGGGAGGCCTAGGTGGGTGGATCACCTGAGGTCAGGAGTTTGAGACCAGCCAGGCCAACATGGCGAAACCCCATCTCTACTAAAAATACAAAATTTAGCCAGGTGTGGTGGCACATGCGTGTAATCCCAGCTACTTGGGAAACTGAGGCAGAAGACTCGCTTCTCAGCTTCCAGCTACCCAGGAGGCAGAGGTCGCAGTGAGCCGAGATCACGCCACTGCACTCCAGCCTGGAGTGTAGTGACAGAGCGAGCGAGATTCCATCTCAAAAAAAAAAAAAAAAAAAAAAGTCAGAATCCTAACACCGTCTACTAATTCAGTGAATTATTTTGTGGAGGCTGTGGTGGTTTAAGATGGCTCTGGAGCCAGGCTGTCTGGGTTCAAATCCAGGCTCCAACCACTGATTAGCTGTGTGATCCTGGGCTGTTTCACCTCTCTGTGCCTCAGTTTCCTCATCAATGAAATAAGGACAGCAATAAGAGCAACCTCAAAGAAATGGTATGAGGATGTAAAGAGTAAATGAAGTTGAAATGCTTTGGACAGTGGCTAACACTTGCCGAGTACCCCCAAAACATGAGTTCCTGACAACAGACCAGGGAAAGTGCCAGATGCCAGGCACAGGACATGAAGCTGTGTTTTCCAGACCATGTTCTGGCCCTCATGAAGCTCCGTATGGTCCAGAGACAGGCGTTTATCATAGGATCACACCACAGGACAAAAGCTAGGAAGGGCTGTGAGAGGGTATCATAGGGGGAAATCCCGGAAGGCTTCCTGAGGAGGTGAGGGGAGCAGGGATCTCAGAGGGTGGTTGGGAGGATGAAAGAAGTTCCTGTGTGAAGCATTGTACAGTGCTATAGATGGATGTCATTAATAATAAAAATATGATCCTTGCTGCCATCTGCCCAGGCCTGGGCTTTACTGGTCCAGCAGAGGAAACAGGCCTCTGAGGCACCTCTTTGGACTTAGGGGCTGATCCAGGGTTGGTCCCTGGCCCTGTGGCCCTCTTCCTTGGGCACCAGTCTGTAGTCACAGAATCTCCGACCCCAGCTGTGGATTGTCCCAAGGTGGGTGGGGGAGGATATGGGCACATTGCAGTCCTGGGGCCTGGAGGGGTACAGGGTGGGTGAGGTACACAACCCCCCACCCACCCCTGCCTGCAGAAAGCGTGGGGCAGCCCGAGGAGGCAAGCCCGGAGGAGCAGCCGGACGAGGCGAGCGCTGAGGAGGAGCGGCCGGAGGACCAAGAGGAGGAGGAGGAGGAGGCGGTGGCCGCCGCGTACCTGGACGAGCTGCCCGAGCCGCTGCTGCTGCGCGTGCTAGCCGCACTCCCGGCCGCCGAGCTGGTGCAGGCCTGCCGCCTGGTGTGCCTGCGCTGGAAGGAGCTGGTGGACGGCGCCCCGCTGTGGCTGCTCAAGTGCCAGCAGGAGGGGCTGGTGCCCGAGGGCGGCGCGGAGGAGGAGCGCGACCACTGGCAGCAGTTCTACTTCTTGAGCAAGCGGCGCCGCAACCTTCTGCGCAACCCATGCGGGGAAGGTGAGAAGCCCTCGCCGGGCGAGCTCAGCTTCCCCTGCTGCGAAATGGGCCGAAATGGCGCCGGCTGGCTTTGAGGGAGAAATAGAAGCGCCTGGCTCAGTGCCAGCAATGGGTAGCCCCAAGGCTGTCTATTACTGTACCTCTCTGGCCACCTGCGTCCTGGGGTCTCCCGGCTCCTCCCACCCTCAGCCAGCTGGAGCAGGGCGGGATGGGGGACATACCTGCCAGGAGGCAGATTTAGAAAGTGCCCACTGGTTCATTCTCTCATTCATCATCTGCCCACCCAGACACCAAGTGCCACCTTTGCCCTGCCCACCTCCACATAGTGGCAAGAGCCAGCCCTGCCACAGCCTTAGCAGGGACTGAGTGACCAGGGTGGGGCTGTCGTGTCCCTACAGAGGACTTGGAGGGCTGGTGTGACGTGGAGCATGGTGGGGACGGCTGGAGGGTGGAGGAGCTGCCTGGAGACAGTGGGGTGGAGTTCACCCACGACGAGAGCGTCAAGAAGTACTTCGCCTCCTCCTTCGAGTAAGGAGAAGGGAGTGGAGGAGGGGGGGAGGGGGAGCGTCCGCTCTGTTCTAACTCCAGTTCTCCCAGGTGGTGTCGCAAAGCGCAGATCATTGACCTGCAGGCTGAGGGCTACTGGGAGGAGCTGCTGGACACGACTCAGCCGGCCATCGTGGTGAAGGACTGGTGAGAGGGCCCTGGGGTGGCATGGGGCTGGGAGGAGTGGGGTAAGGCAGAGGGGTGAGCCAGCTGGGGACCCCCCCCAGGGATGCTGCCTCCCCACTGCAGGGGTTGAGGCCACGTGGGCCACGGGTCTGCAAAGTTGACAGCTTCGGAGTATTCAGGAGAACCTGGAAACCCACCTCCCCTCCTGAGTTTTAATTGTTGGCAAATATATGCACATATATATGTTTGTATGTATGTAATGTATATATTTCAACATTAGTCTGCGGTCCAAACCAAAAGCCACTCTGTGGACTGGCTTTGGCCCCAAGCTGGGGTCCGGCCAACCTGGAATGTAGTCCTTGTGTTTCCTACTTGGACTGTCACTTTCTCTTGCTGGCCTTGTTTCCCTTATCTGTAAACTCGGAGCACTGGCAGTGCTGGCCGACAGGGATGTTGGGCGCACAGGAGGACTTTTGTGGAAATCCCTGTCCCCAGGACGTGTTCAGCAGGGCTGAGGCCATGCCCCCACCCCACCCCACCCCACCCCCGCTCCCCACCTCCCTCCCTCCCTCTGAGCAGGTACTCGGGCCGCAGCGACGCTGGTTGCCTGTACGAGCTCACCGTGAAGCTACTGTCCGAGCACGAGGACGTGCTGGCTGAGTTCAGCAGCGGGCAGGTGGCAGTGCCCCAAGACAGTGACGGCGGGGGCTGGATGGAGGTGAGCCTGGGGGACCCAGGGCGGAGGGGTGGGGCCCGGACGTGAGGGGCGTGACTTCAGGAGACCCCACCCGCGGCGCGCCTGGGCTGGGCAGGGCTGAGATAGTCACCGGGTGGTGGAGAGAACTCTGAATACTGCCGAGAAACCGAATGGGGGAGCTGCAGGTCGGTCGGTGTGCTGGGGTGGGGCGGCAGGGGAGGCCTCTGGACCTCTGAGGCTGACTCTTCTTACCTCCGCCCCCAGATCTCCCACACCTTCACCGACTACGGGCCGGGCGTCCGCTTCGTCCGCTTCGAGCACGGGGGGCAGGACTCCGTCTACTGGAAGGGCTGGTTCGGGGCTCGGGTGACCAACAGCAGCGTGTGGGTAGAACCCTGAGCGGCCCGGCCCTGCCTCCACCCACCCCCAGCTGCCTGGAGGGGCAAAGGCCGGGGGTAGATAGGCCTTAACTTAGTTCATAGCGTCCTTGCCTTCCCCAAGCCACACATCCTCCTCCCATCCCTTGCTCCGAGCCCAGCCCCTGAGCAGGGAGAGAGAAGTTTTGTTGGCATAGGTTTGCTTAGGTAGCCGGCTTCTAGAACGTAGATCCGTGAGGGCGTGGGCTTGGACTGGACCCACTGCTGAACCCCTTGCATCTAGCACACTGCCTGCCACAAAGTGGGCTCTCAATAAATATTATTTGTCCAAGGAAGGAATGAATGAACAAATGGATGAACGCTGCTCCCTTCCCATCCTTTTCTGTCTCCCGAGGGCCCCCCCGGCATAGCCTGGAAAAACACTTGGTAGGGCTCCAGTTGCTCTGGTTTCCAGCGGCCCTTGGGCCAGTATGGAGCCAGCTGGGCCTGGCCCTGCCAGGCAGGACAAAGCTGGGATTGTGAGACCAAGGAAGGGTGAGCTGAGCCTGGCGCCTGACCGACACCCAAGCTGCCCAGAGGCCAGAAAAGGGCATGTTGGGGGGGCTGCCCTCCAGGCCTTTCCTGGTCCAGTGATTATCCTAGGCCTTGCTATGATCCCCCATCCTTTACTAAAGGCAGAGTGGGGTTGGGGGTGTACCAGTGCTCAGGGCCCAGGTGACCAATAGCAGCATGTGGGTAGAGCCCTGAGTGGCCCTGCTTCTACCCTCCCTCAGATGCTTGGAAGGGTAGAGGCTGGGAGTAGATAGGCCTTAACTTAGTCCATAGTGTCCTCACCTTCCCCAAGCCTCCACAGCCCTTCATCAAGCTGGGCCCCTAGGGCAAGGTGTCAGTTCCTTTGTCTGATTGGCAACTGGGGTGGGTGTGGACTGTGCTAGGGTCTACGGTACCAGTTCTCTTGGGCCCAGGGATGGAGTTGAGGGGCCTGGGGTGGGGGATGGGAGGTGGGGATGGGGAAGCACAAAAAGGGTGGGTTTGGAGTTTCTCTTAGTTCATGCCCACCCTCTGGGAGTCATTAGCATCTGGTCTCATTGGCCCTTTTCCAAGCCTGGCCCAGAGGTTGGCCCAGCCATTGGCCTGGGGGAGGGGAGGTGGGGAGGGCATTGTGCCAGACTCTGTGCTCCGGCACGCTCCTTCTGGCCAACCCAGCCCCTTCCAGAGACTGTCAGCTGCTGGTCCTGGGGGCGGGCATTTGAAGAGCCTGGAACCCTCTGCCCTTCTCTCCTGAAATGGAGACCAATAAAATCACTGAGAGCCTCCAGCTTTGCTTTGGTTCTGAACCCTGATGCTACCTTCTGGTCTGGTGGGATTGCAGGGATCAAGCTGGGGCCTGCCTGCAATTGTTCATTTACTTACATTTCCCAGAGCCCCAACCCCAGGCCAGGTCATATGTGGGGGCCCTGAAATTACAGCGGGGAATAAGAGACTCGTTCCCAGGAAGAATCAGAAGCCTGGCCACATGAAGGGTAGGACCCCAGGGGAGGGGGAGCCAGTGTCGTGTCCTGGGCCCTCCAGTGCAGTGGTGGAGATGCAGCCCCTGCTCTGGGGACATCCTCAGTCTGACAAGGGAGACAAAACTTTGACTTCAGAAAACTCTCAGTTTCGAGGGAGAGGCATAGCCTCTTCCACAAGGACGCCCTCTGTCCTGTTTAGGGGATTTCAGTCTGGTGGGGAAGGCACAGTCCATGTTCACCGGAGCTGCCAATCAGACTAAGGAACTGATGCTTTGCCCTCGGGATCCAGCTTGATGAAGGGCTATGGAGGAACAGGCTCACCCCATGAACTCCCATGCTTAGGGGTGGGAGACTAAGGGTGGGCGTGTGGGGAGCCAGGTTAATAGGGGATGGGGTGAGTGGAGAAAGGACTGGAGCCCGCAGTAGGCTATGGGAGGAAACTGAAGATGGAGACAGGTCGTGGGCGTGAGGGGCCAGGAGGTCAGGTAGGGGTACCCGTGAGTACTGGAGGTCAGCACTGGAATGTGGGGGGTGCGGAAGGTGCTATAGGTGGAGGGGGGCGCCCCTGAGTTTCAGGCGCCCATGGAACATTCAGGAAAAAGGCCCATAGAGAGTGTGGGGCCCTGGGCTGCTGATGCAGTTATAGGAGGTGCAGTGTCTGTGGCCAGAAACCAAAGCCAAGGGCGGGAACAGGCATGGAGTGAGGCAGGAGAGGCCTCTGGGCTCACAACGGACCGACCAGGGACAGGGGAAGCAGGGCAGCCAGGAAGGCAGGGGGAGGGATGGGAGGTAGGTGCAAAACCAGAAGGCCACCTGCAGCCAAGAGCCTGAGGAAGGAGCCAGAAGCCCTGCCCGGAAGCCCAGAGGCCCTGAGCCTGCTGTGGTCTCTCCCCAGGGCATGGGGCCCTCAGAGGAGACCAGAGGGGCCTCAGACTCACTCTCCCTGTCAGTAGAGGGACATCAGATACACCAGTGGTGTTTAGGTTAAGAAGATAAGACAACTGCTTCTCAGCCTTCAAAGGGCTGTGTGAGGCGGGCCAGAAGGCTCCCTGGGCATAGGGCACTTCCTGTTACACCACCCCACAGTCCAGTCAGAGGTGGGACGGGAGAGCGCATGGCCATCCCTTTTACGGTTTCCTGGCAAGTGATACAGAGTAACTGGAGAAGCAGAAGCTCCTGTCCAGGCACATCTGGCTCCTAAGGGAGTGCTCTTAACTCCTGTTAGCATTTCTCCCCTACCCTGGAGGACAGAGCTGGACCCACGTGTAAACATTACAGGATGGCAGATACCAGCTGCCTGTAAGGAAAAACCTGTGTGGCATCCAGCAGGGGGCACCCCAGGGCTGTCTCTGGGACAGTGGGGCCAGTTGAAGCCAGAGACAGCAGATAGGGCTTTCATGTCTCCTAAGATCCCATTTTTTATTTAAAAATTAAAAAAAAAAAAAAAAAAACACATTCAGAGACAGGGTCTCACTCTATCACACAGGCTGGAGTGCAGTGGTATGATCATGGCTCACTGCAGCCTCAATTTTCTGGGCTCAAGCAATCCTTCCCCCTCAGCCTCCTGAGTAGCTGGGATTGCAGGCATGTGCCACCACACCAGGCTAATTTTTATTTTTTGTGGAGATGGGGTCTTGCCATATTGGTCAAGCAGGTCTCAAACTCCTGGCCTTAAGCAATCCTCCTGCCTCGGCCTCCCAAAGTGCTGGGATTACAGACGTGAGCCACCGTGCCCAGCCAGTTCTTCCTAATCATTTGATATTTATGAAGATGGACCTACTATATGTAAGGTAGGGACAAAACAAACAAAGTCTCTGGTCTCTTGGAATGTACAGTCTAGATGGAGAAACGTAACACAAGCAACTAAATGAGTGAACAAGATAATTACCCACATGAGATAGCACTTCATCAATAAGCCAGGCACTACTCTAAAAGCTTTATATATATTAATTTGTCATAATAACCTCACGCAGTGGAAACTATGATTACTTCCATTTTTACAGATGAGAAAATTGGGCCCGGCGCAGTGGTTCATGCCTGGAATCCCAGCACTTTGGGAGGCCGAGGCGGGTGGATCACCGGAGGTCAAGAGTTCAAGACCAGCCTAACCAACATGGTGAAACCCTGTCTCTACTAAAAATACACAAAAATTATTTGAGTGTGATGGTGTGCACCTGTAATCCCAGCTACTTGGGAGGCTGAGGCAGGAGAATTGCTTGAACTCAGGAGGCGGAGGTTATAGTGAGCTGAGATTGCACCACTGGACTCCAGCGTGGGCCAGAAGAGCCAAACTCAGTCTCAAAAAAAAAAAAAAGAAAAAAAAAAAGAAAAAGAAAAAAAGAAAATTGAAGCACAGAGAGATTAAGCAACTTGCCTCGGGCCACACTGCTAAGAAGTGATGGAACTGGAATTCTTCTTTTTCTTGATACAGAGTCTTGCTTTGTCGCCCAGGCTGGATTGCAGAGGTGTGATCTCTGCTCACTGCAACCTCTGCCTCCGTGGTTCAAGTGATTCTCCTGCCTCAGCCTCCCGAGTAGCTGGGATTACAGGCGTCCGCCACCACGCCTGGCTAACTTTTTTTTTTTTTTGTATTTTTAGTAGAGACGGAGTTTCACCAGATTCGCCAGACTGGTTTCAAACTCCTGACCTCAAGTGATCCACCTGACTCAGCCTCCCACAGCACTAGGATTACAGGCATAAGCCATCACACCAGACTGGAACTGGAATTCTACTTAGCCACTTAGACACTTGACCTCTGCAGTATAGAGAGGGAGGGAAGGAGTGCTATTTTGATTGGGGTGATCAGGGAGGACTTCTCTGAGGAAGTGATTTTTTTTTGGAGACGGAGTCTCACTCTGTTGCGCAGCCTGGAGTGCAGTGGTGCTATCTCAGCTTACCGCAACCTCCACTTTCCAGATTCAAGCGATTCTTGTGTCTCCGCCTCCCAAGTAACTGGGATTACAGGCATACACCACCATGCCCAGCTAATTTTTTTTTTTTCCTAAATAGAAACAAGTTCTGTCAGGCTGGTCTTTAACTCCTGGCCTCAAGTGATCCACCCGCCTCTGCCTCCCAAAGTGCTGGGATTGCAGGCGTGAGTCACGGCACCTGCCTGGAAATGACACTTGAATCACGTGATAACAAGAAACCAGCCACAGGGCTCTGGGGAAAGAGCATTGCAGAGGCAGCCAAAGGCTCCGAGGTGGGAATGAGCTTATTCACAGGTCAGAAAGGCAGCCAGCATGGCTAGGGCATTGAGCAAGTGAGGAGGTGATCTGACGTGAGCTTGGAGATGTAGGTGGGTGACCCAGAGAGTTTCCTGAGGACCTACTATGTGCTCTGCCCTATAGGATATAAATGCTGTAGGAAGCAGATATGATATCGTTTCCGTTAAGGAAAAACCTTTGCTCTGTTCAGCAGGAGCTAGGGATGGGGGTTTAGACATCAGCTGCTGACAATCTTGTTGATGAAACCTAATTTCCCAAGAGTAGCAGGATGATCAGGATGATGATGATGGTGATGATGCTGATGGCAGCAATGATGGCAATGACAGGCATTTGCTGAGGACCTAGAGCGCCAGTTCATGTGCTAAGTGCACAGGCTCATTTAATCTGCGCAGTGGCCCTCTCTGGTAGATATAGATGTTCCCAAGTTATAGATAAAAGAGCTAAGACTCAGAGTTGCTCGGTAGCTTGCCACAGTCACGCAATGAATAAGGAGTTGAAGCTGGCTTTCCAGCTTAAGTATTTTTTTTCTTTAAATTGACATTTTATATGTGTATATAGACTTTTAATTGACATTATTTTCACAGAGCCAAGCAAACATTTTCAGTCGGCAGGAGGGAAAGAGGGGAGTTGTGGGTCGTGTTTTTTTTTTTTGAGGTGGAGTCTCGCTCTGTCGTTCAAGCTGGAGAGCAGTGGTGCAATCTCAGTTCACTGAAACCTCCACCTCCCAGGTTCAAGTGATTCTCCTGCCTCACCAGCTTAAGTTTTAACGACTTTGCTGGGGTACAGAGTCAGAAGGGGCCACCTGCTGGGGGACAGAGCAAGGACAGAAGCTGGGGGCTTCCAGGAGGAAGAGCAGAAAGAGTTGGAGATGATGAGGACACTGGGCTCCGGAGTGTCTGTGTGTACCATTACCCCAGGCAGAAGGTGGGATGCTAGATGTTTGGGTGCTATTTTGGCTAAGGGGTCAGGGAAGGTAAAATGAATTTCCTCTTAGATTTCTCAGCGGAAACTTCTGTTTAACAGTTTTGTAATGGAAAAGTCCCTCTTCCCCTTTCTGATTTCTTTTTCTTTTCTTTTTTTGAGACGGAGTCTCGCTCTATCGCCAAGCTGGAGTACAGTGGCGTGATCTCGGCTCATTGCCTCTGCCTCCCGAGTTCAAACGAGTCTCCTGCCTCAGCCTCCTGAGTAGCTGGGACTACAGGCGCCCGCCACCACGCCCAGCTAATTTTTGCATTTTTAGGAGAGATGGGGTTTCACCATGTTGGTCAGGCTGGTCTAGAATTCTTGACCTTGTGATCCGCCCGCCTCGGCCTCCCAAAGTGTTGGGATTACAGGCGTGAACCACTACACCTGGCCTCTGATTTCTTTACCTTAAACATCTGGATTTTTGTGTGCACAGTGTATTCAGTTGTGGACACAGTGTATTCAGTTGTGCACACAGAGGGAGAGAAGGGCCAGTTCCTCCAAGTACCACTAGGTGTCAGCATTGTCAAGGCTGGCCCCAAGCTGGGTCTGTCCTGCCCATTTCTCTACGGAGGAAAAGTCGAATTTGAATCCAAATCCTGGTCTCTTTCCATTGCTTGGGGCTGAGCCTGGGTCCTCAGGGGCTGGCATTTGGAGCTGCTCTGACCCCAGAGGCTCTATGAGAAACATTTAGGAGGCTAGGCCTCCAAGGCCTGGGAGGCCCCTGGGTCTCACCCCAGGCCACATAGCAAGGGCTTTGGATGGCTGGAATCCCCTCCAGAGCTGGGCCCCTCCCAACTAGGGAGGGCTAGTGGTATCCTGGGATCTAGCCCCCAGTGAGTCTGGGAGTCTAGAGCCCCCACCAAGTCCATCCCCACCTCAGCAGAGCCCCGGGCCTTGTTTCAGGTCCCAAGCCTGCAGTGAACACAGAACATCCAGGCAGATTCATTCCTGGGCTCCTGGTGCTTAATGACTTTGCTATTTCCCCCCACTGTACATTAAACCTAATCTTGTGTTGACTCTGCTGAACAAGGAGAATAATGAAGAAGATTAAGATGAGATGGTATTCATTCTCCTCCAACAAAAGCCAATTAATCGTCAGTAGGATTACCACCCGGAGCCAGGCGCTGCTTGCTAGGAGCTCTGCAGACAGGATGGAACAGGGCTGGGGGCCATTCGCTAGTGCGGCCACTGGGGTCTGCTGGTCATGCAGTAGGAAATATTGCAGGTAGATGTTAGGGAGAACTGCCTGGATGAAGGAGGGGGCTGGTGCCAAGGAGGAGGGTGTGAAGAGCTTGGAATCATCACAGAGGTGATGTTTCTAAGTCATGGAGGGGAGCTCTGTGGAAGTTCCTGACCACCTGACCATGTCCATCCTAGGCCCTCTGGGACCTTCCCCTGCCTTTCTGCAGTCACCTGTGATGAATGAAGCTGCATTCAGGGGTCTCTGGCCTCCTCCCCACTCTGCTTTTTTCCCTCCCTTCCCCTCCTAGGAATCAGGGAGGCCATTTGTCCAGGGTTAACAGCTTAGGTTTAGAGTCAGAAACATGGCCGGGCACGGTGGCTCATGCCTGTAATCCCAGCACTTTGGGAGGCCAAGGCAGGTGGATGGCTTGAAGCCAGGAGTTCCCGACCAGCCTAGGCAACATGGTGAAACCCCGTCTCTACCAAAAAATACAAAACAATTAGGTGGGCCTGGTGGCACATGCCTGTAGTCCCAGCTACTTGGGAGGCTGAGGCATGAGAATCGCTTGAACCTGGGAGATGGAGGTTGCAGTGAGCAGAGATCGCGCCACTGCACTCCAGCCTGAGTGACAGTGAGATTTTCTAGAATAGAATAGAATAGAATAGAATAGAATAGAATAGAATAGAATAGATAAAATAAAATAAAACAGAAACACTTGAGCTACACCTGGCTTTGCCCCTTGTCCTCAAATGGAGCCTACGATCCTCACCTGCCAACCTGGTTTGATGCTCCCAGGCACTAATGTGCCTCTGGTTCCCTGCACCCACTAGATTCTTGGAACAAGACGGTAAAGCTGAACGGAACAGCCTGACTGCTGCTGGCCGTTGCTGAAAGGTGAGGAAACCAACATTTGTTGATCTGCTGCTGCATTATCTCATTGACTGCCTACAGCAACCTCCTCGGGAGGCTTTATTTTTGTCATCACAATTTATTGAAGAGGAAGCCGAGGCTCAGAGAGGTGGGGCCCTTGGTCGAGGTCACCAAGCTATAGGCTGCAGATTTCGCTGGGACAGGGTTTCTGTCGCAGTGGCCCCCAAAGCTTGAACCCTTTCCCCATCTGCACGTTGCTTCATGCACATGGAAGGCATTCAGTGCGTGCTGGCCGGATGAATGAAACGCTCATCAAATGCTATTTCTTGTCCAGTAAGTTCCGTTTCAGACTCTCTCACATCCTGATAACTCCCAGAAGTAAATGGATTGTGTGTGATTTGTGAAATTCTTCTTGGTAATTCTTGGCAACTCACCCATCTTACTACTACTGTGAAGAAAACTCTACCCTCCCATCCAGATCTAAGAGTTTGCTTCATTTACTCGGATTGATGAGGTTTTTTAAATTTTCTTTTTTATTTTTTTTTATTTTCCGAGCATGGCAAAAGTATCCTCAAAGTCCAATTTTACAATCTATGCTATCTCACTGTGCTACAATCTATGCACTCACTCTATGCTGAGCACTCACCATGTGATAGGTGTGTTCAAAACATCACTTGTGTATGGTTTTATTGAATCCTCCAAGCACATCTATATGCTATTATTCCCATTTCAGAGGCTGAGATGAAACTGAGGCCCAGAGACATGCATTCTCGCCCCAGGTCACACAGCAAGGGCTTTGCATGGATGGAATCCCCTCCACAGCTGCCTCTCCCTGCACCCCCCCTGCCACCACCTGCAGGTTTTCCTGGGCGAAGTGATTCTTGCGGAGGGATTCTAGTCCTGTGTGTCAGGAATCGTGGTGGAGGCGATGGGCTTCTGGGTTCAGTTGGAACTGGTGGAATCTTCTGTGTCCCACAAATCACACACTTAGGCTCAGCCTCAGGAATCGATCTTTGGTTCATATGTGAAAGGATTTACCACTTAAGCTTTTTTTTTTTTTTTGAGACGGAGTCTCGCTCTGTCGCCCAGGCTGGAGTGCAGTGGCCGGATCTCAGCTCACTGCAAGCTCCGCCTCCCGGGTTTACGCCATTCTCCTGCCTCAGCCTCCCGAGTAGCTGGGACTACAGGCGCCTGGCACCTCGCCCAGCTAGTTTTTTGTATTTTTTAGTAGAGACGGGGTTTCACTGTGTTAGCCAGGATGGTCTCGATCTCCTGACCTCGTGATCCGCCCGCCTCGGCCTCCCAAAGTGCTGGGATTACAGGCGTGAGCCACCGCGCCCGGCCGCTTTTTTTTTTTTTTTTTTTGAGACAAAGTCTCGCTCTGTCACCCAGGTTGGAGTGCAATGACATGATCTTGGCTCACTACAACCTCCACCTCCCAGATGCAGGCAATTCAACTGCCTCAGCCTCCGGGTAGCTGGGATTACAGGCGTGCACCACCACACCTGGCTGTTTTTTGTATTTTTAGTAGAGACGGGGTTTCACCATGTTGGTCAGGCTGGTCTAGAACTCCTGACCTCAAGTAATCCGCCTGCCTTGGCCTCCCAAAGTGTTGGGATTACAGGCGTGAGCCCCTGTGCCCGGCCATGTTTCTGACTCTAAACCTAAGCTGGCACCTTCTGTGTGCCAGCACCTTGTTATGCTTTGAGGATACAACAGTGAACCAATGAGGTTCTTGTCCTCTAGGAGCTCACAGACTAAAGAGAGAAAAGGATCGGAGTTCCCAGTTCTGACCCTCCCCGGGTGTGTGACTAGTCAGTGCCTCAGTTTCCACATCTGTAAAATGGGGATGATTTTGTTACTTACCTGATAGGATTGTTATGAGAATCAAATGAATTAATATAGGTAAGACACTTAGATCAAGGCCTGCACATAAAAGTTGCTGCATACAAGTTTGTTCAGTAAAATGGACAAGTCTGGCAACTAAAGTCTAATAACAGTAAAAGGGCTGTGAGGGGAAGCCTACTGAATTTTAGAGGAGAGACATCTAACATAGACCTTGATCAGAGAAGGCTTCCTGGAGGAGGCGGTCCATGGATTCTTGACCCAAGTGATGGTAGGAGGGTGAATTACTTCGCTAGCCAGCTTGTAGCTTCCTGGGCTGTCACTGGGAGCTGCAGTACTTACTGGCCTTTTCCCAGGGCTTATTGTCATAATTTATCAATGTGCTAACCACTGTAGTGGCATCTGGATTTGAATAGAAATCTCTGTCCTCAGGGACCCATGATTGAGAGGGGTGGGAGCAAAGGGTCCTGAATATGTTCTAGGACAGAAGAACAGGCCCCCAGATGCTGTGGGCAGTGTGTGGGGAGGTCTCCAGTGGCCTAGGTTGTAGAGAGGCCCTCAAAGCTGCAGAAAGACAAAGATGTCTTTGAAAAAAAGAAAACGGAAAAAAAAAAAAAAAAAAAAGGAAGGGGGAAGCCGGCAGGGAAAATGATTTTCTTGGTTGGCATTTCTCGGGGAATTAAATCTTATTTTTCGTCACCACCAAGTGGAATAATCCAATATATTAAGGCAGAAGCCCGCGCTCCTATTTATTGCCACGACTTTCACCTAACAGTCTCGGGTCTGCATTTGGAATCAGACCGTCCCGGGGAGGGAGAGCAGGAGGGAGGAGGCATCAACCCCTTGGATCAATTACTTTCCTCTCCGACACAGGAAAAATGAATTATTCCCTGAAAAGCAGGCACCTCATCCGATGAATTCTGCACTGCAGAGCTGGGGGAGTTCTACTAAATTGAATTTGGTCTTTGAGAGACATTTAAAACCAAGTGGAGTATGTGTGCTGGTGGGGTGTGTCTGACAGCCACTGGGGCTTATGTTAGTTGGGGCTGAAGAAGCCCCCACCCAGTTACAGTCCTCTGGGTCCAGGGGGCAGGAGGTAGCCATGCTTCCTGCCCCAGGGACCCCCAGCACTCTGCAGGGATGAGATGTTTTTCTCCCAGCCTGAGGCTCAGAGAAGTGAGGTTGCTTGTCTGAGGCCACACAGTGAGCTGGTAACCATAGCAACCTGTTACCTTTATGTCCCTGTCCTCTGGGTCCTGCTGAAAATGTTCCTCGCCTTCCCAGGGAACCCCAGGTTGAGCAAGTTGGAGCTGGGAGCTTTCTTCTCTGGAGCACTGGTTCTCCATGTCCATGGCTGTATCACCTGGGGCAAGTAGCTTCACCTCTCTAGGCCTCTGTTTCCTGACTCAGAAAACAGCGTTAACTACAGTCCTTGTAGCGTTTGCTTCTCTATCAGATACAAAGGGCAGAAATGCAATTCCAGGTGTTTTATTCCAAAAGCAAAGGTTTTGGCTCACATGAATAAGAGGCTCCGTGTGGATTTCTGGCAGTGTCCTTTCAGGTACAGCTGGATCCAGAGGCCCCAACAGTGTATTCAGAACTCGGCTTTTCTCTGTCTCTCAGCTCTGTGTGGCTTCATCCCAGGGAGGCTCACTCCAGAAGGGGTCGGGTGCTCCCCAGGCCTATGTCCTTCCAGCATCAAGTTCAATGGGTTCATGCACCCACCTCTGAGCTAGTTGCTGTGGCTAGAGGGCTGGTGCCCTGGTAGGCAAGGCTTGGGGTGGAGTCACCCAGTAAGAACCATGTGGCTGACGGAAGAGTGCAGACGGTGCTGGGTCAAAAACCTAACACAGAACCCCACCCCTCACAGGTCTCGACATGGAAGAATTCATCATGGTGCTTGCCACAGGGCAACTGCTCAGCCAGCCATGGCTCTGCTGACAGTGACTCCTTCTGTTTCCACTAAGGGGGCTGCCACGTCCTCCTGGGCAGGGTGTGAGGGGCCCTCCCTGGACTTCCTTTGCCTCCCTCATGGCCTCCCACTGCCTCTGCTCCCATCTCCAGGCCAGGTGTCAGGCATCAGCCCTCTGCCTGGCCAGGAGTCCCCAGGGAATGGGGGGCATTCCTCACCCCACACATCCTGGGAGCTGCAGAGCCTGCAATTTCACTAATGATGTGGAGAAGAGAAGAAAAGACTAGCCCAAGAGGGAGCTATTTTAGCCGAAAAACCTCCCCATGGATTTGGGCCGGTTTTTCAGCACTAATGAGCTGGGGCCAAGGGAGTTTCCAGGGAGGGAGGCAGCTATGTCTGGTCCAGGTTCTGGTTCTAGAGGGGCTGGAGGTCTGGCCAGGGAGAGAGGAGTGGGGGGCCGGGGAGGGTGCAATGGGGGGCTCTGTGCCCCGAGCTGAGGAGTGCTCACTGGCTCACCCCACAGATGCACTGCTCACTCTGTGTTACCCCCGCTCTCCTCACATAGGAAAGATCCCCAATGGCCAAGATGATCTTGCCAAGCTTTGTTATCTCTATAACCCCTACTGTGAGAACACTGTGTATCTGTTTTATTTTCCCCTGATATAAAGTCATGTCATGATATTGCAATTGCCTTTTTTTTTTTCTTTTATACAGAGTCTTCCTCTGTCACCCAGGCTGGTGTGCAGTGGTGCTATCTCTGTTCACTGCAACTTCTGCCTCCCAGGTTCAAGTGATTCACCTGCCTCAGCCTCCTGAATAGCTGGGACTATAGGCATGCGCTGCTGCAAACTTACAGACTGGGAGATACTGTTTTCACCAGATTCTGGGCTTCAGCCTGACCCTATCCCTCAATTTCTAATGTCTTTGGGAGAGCATTCACCCAGTCAGTTAGCTTTGAGGGTAGACTGGAGCTCTAGGCCTGACCTGACCCCCTGGGTGGTTTGCTGGTTTTCTCTGGGCCTTGATGAGCCAGACTAAAATGTCAAGGTGATAATCCCTGTCTTCTCCCCCATCAGTGCTGATTCCACCTGAGAAAATGTTGGTCTGGTGGTGAAGGGACAGGCAGTCCATGCAAATACGCACTATGCAGTCACATGAGGTTTCTCCAAAGCCAGCAACTCCCTCAAATACTGGAAGTCAGCACACACTGTGGCCAGAGAAGACAGCCCATTCATACCCTGTCCAGAACCCAAAAGAAGAGCAGGGCTATACCTGGCATAACAGACCCCGCAGACAAAACTTGCCAGAGTCCAGCAGCTGCACTTCTGCTTAGCTGAAGCGGGGGGTTTCCTGTGTCCACAGGGGCTGGCAGTTGGGGACCAGTGATGCTTTTCCTTTGAGTGACTTTGCGCTCCAGCCCTGGGTTTTAGTCACTTTGGGATGTGGGGAAGCAGAACTTTAGGGAAAGATATGGTCCTGTGCCATTCAGATCACCTGCAGCAGTTGCCTTAGGGTGGGGAGAATTTTCAGAGCATGCCAACCAGGCTAGAGGGTGGAAGGGAAACCATGTGGACCCCGGACCGAGAGAGAGGTGCTTCAGCACCGCGGACAGCGCCCTGCCAGCCTCTGAGACCCAGATACCTGAGCAGTGAGGAGTGGGGATCGTGAAGGAAAGAGCCTCATGTGGCCAGGGCGACCCAGTCCCTGCCCTCAGGGAAGGAGAGAAGGGAGGCACAAGGATTATTAACACTTCTATCAGCCAGCACTGGTGATGGACTCTTTAATACATTGGCCCACCTTGGCTTCCTCTTTATTCTTATTTTACAGCAGAGAGAATGGAGGTTCAGCAAGGCTGAATAGGCTGCCCAGGTTACACAGCTAGTTAGCGGTAGAGCATGAACTTCTGTCCAAGTTCGTCTGGCTCCAGACATCTTACTGTCTCTCTGATCAAATGGGAGAGGTACAGCCTTCAAACACTTGTGGCAACCATGGCCCCAGAGCTGCGGGCATTTGTGGTTGGAAGGCTGGATTTGCATTTGTGTGTGGTTTTGTGAGTGCTTCTGGGTGTGCATGAGGGCGAATTCAGTGGAGTGTGACTGTTTACAGGAGGCTGTGTGAGTCCCCATGGGAGCTAGAAGATGAGAGGTGGTGTCACATCTCAAAGACCCTCCCTCCTCCCTCCTCCTGGAAGGAGACCTAGAATCCACTGGCCTTTTTTTTTAAGCACTTAAAGAACAGACCAGAACTGATAGCTAAATTAAACCTGCTGAGAGTGCCTGTTTAATTGAAAATGCCATCTGTAATTTAAATGTCAGAATCGGGATGGTTATTATAGGCGCCTTGAAGACTGGGGCTCATTTCACAGTTTCAAAACAGACCGGGAAAAGCAGCAAATGGACCATGGCCTGCAGTGTCGTGAAGCGATTAATAACTTCTCTGGTCCTGCTGAGCTCTGGCTCCCACCACTGCCCTCACAGAGGGAGTATGGCTGGGAGCTGGGAGCTAAGGGCTTGGGCTCTGGGACTCCGCCTCCTGCCTCGCCCCCTCCACGCCTCTGTGCCATCCTCCACTCAGCTTCAGGGCAGCCATTCCAAAGGGTGACGCTTATCCTGTCTCACTTCAGGGTCTCCCTGGCACTTCTGGAATGAAATCCTAACCTCTTAGTCTGGCACTCAAGGCCTTTGGAAGGCAAGGCCCTGCCTCCCTCTCTAGGTTTGGTGCCTGCCACTGGCTGCTCCTGACATCCTGAATGCCTCCAGGCCTTTGCACAAGCTGAGCCCTCAGCCTGGACAGCCATTGCTTTTCTTACCCACCCGGTGAACACAATGTATCATTCATGATTCAGCCCTTGTGTCACCATTTCCAGGAAGCCTTCCGTGAGTAGCCTATGCCTCCCCAAAGCACTGATCCAGGCCAGGTTAAGTTTCCTTGTCTCCCATGGCCCCTTGCTCACCTTCATAGTTGACTTACCATGGGATTGTCTATTCGCCAGTCTCTGTATGCTGTGAGCCCCTTAAGGACAATGATAGTGCCTTGTTCTTCTGAGACCCAGTGCTCTGCCCTGAACAATGACAATAGATAACATTTATTGAGCACCTACTGTGTACCAGGCACTGTCATTAGTCCCATCAAAATAGTTTTTTCATGAACCGTACATGAGACTTAACATTAGTCCTCCCCCTTTTTTTAAATGGAGTCTTGGCCAGGCATGGTGACTCACGCCTGTAATCCCAGCACTTTGGGAAGCCAAGGTGGGTGGATCTCTTGAGGTCAGGAGTTCGAGACCAGCCTAGTCAACATGGCAAAACCTCATCCTTACTAAAAATACAAAAATTAGCTGGGCCTGGTGACATGCACCTGTAATCTCAGCTACTCGGGAGTCTGAGGTAGGAGGATCACTTGAACTCAGGAGGTGGAGGTTGCAGTAAGCCGGAATAGTGCCACTGCACTCCAGCCTGGGCAGCAGAGTGAGACTCTGTCTCAAAAAGAAAAAAAAATGGAGTCTCACTCTGTCACCTAGGCTGGAGAGCGATGGTGAGATCTTGGCTCACTGCAACCTCCTCCTCCTGGGTTCAAGAGATTCTCCTGCCTCAGCCTCCCGAGTAGCTGGGATTACAGGCATGCACCACCATGCCTGGTTATAATTTTTGTATTTTTAGTAGAGACAAGGTTTTGCTGTGTTGGTCAGGCTGGTCTTGAATTCCTGACCTCAAGTAATCCACCTGCCTCAGCCCCCCAAAGTGCTGGGATTACAAGCATGAGCCACCACAACCAGACTAGTCCCATTTTTTGAGATGAAAAAACTGAGGCATGGAGGGTGACTTGTCACAAGCCAAATGGCTACCGGTGACGGTGCTGGGACTTGGATGGAGGCAGCCTGTCTCCAGAGGCCAACTTCTTAACCACTATGCTATAATGCCACATTCAGGGCCCTCTGCTTGGAGAATATTTGTTCATTTAACACATAAAGGGCTCGTCGGGTGTGTTCTATCCCAGGGAGGAGATGCCATAACAAAGTGATCCAAAGGGAGCTAAGCTAACCCCCACCCAAATGAACTTCCTGTTTCTGGACCTCAGGCCCTGGTGCTTCTTTCACGCACTAGAGGCTTTCAAGAGGGGGGATCCCTTTGCCAAGGTCCCCAGAGCTTAAAGGGGGGGTCTTTATCCCCTTTTCCCCCCGTCCACCATAGACAACTCCCTGCCAGCTCTGTGCTCTGTCTGTAATCCCCCAATTGCACTTAATGGGGCAGTGAGGTGCAGTTGGATATCGTGGTTGGTGCCCCAGCTTTGCTACTTAAAGCCTATGTAAGTAGCAAACGTTTCGCCTCCTGACCTCACTGTCTTCATCTCTAAAGTGGGGTCCTAATCATACCTAACTCAGAGTGTTGAGGATTAAATGAGATCGCGGAGGTGCAGTGCTTAGTAGAGGCACCCAGCAAAGGCCCAGCATGTGAGAGCTGTAACTTCCTTTTCCTTCCTTCCTTCTCCCTCCCTCCCTCCCTCCCTCCCTCCCTCCCTTCCCTCCCTCCCTCCCT